>NC_057395.1:30962212-31294462 GCF_019320065.1 Cervus canadensis | reverse complement strand
ATGTTGGGGTATGTTCCTTCTATTCCTGCTTTTTGGAGAGTTTTAATCATAAATGAGTGTTGAATTTTGTCAAAGGCTTTCTCTGCATCTATTGATATAATCATATGGTTTTTTATCTTTCAATTTGTTAATGTGGTGTATTACATTGATTGATTTGCGGATATTAAAGAATCCTTGCATTCCTGGGATAAAGCCGACTTGGTCATGGTGTATGATTTTTTTAATATGTTGTTGGATTCTGTTTGCTAGAATTTTGTTAAGGATTTTTGCATCTATGTTCATCAGTGATATTGCTCTGTAGTTTTCTTTTTTTGTGGCATCTTTGTCTGGTTTTGGAATAAGGGTGATGGTGGCCTCATAGAATGAGTTTGGAAGCTTACCTTCATCTGCAATTTTCTGGAAGAGTTTGAGTAAGATAGGTGTTAGCTCTTCTCTAAATTTTTGGTAGAATTCAGCTGTGAAGCCATCTGGTCCTGGGCTTTTGTTTGCTGGAAGATTTTTGATGACAGTTTCGATTTCCTTGCTTGTGATGGGTCTGTTAAGATCTTCTATTTCTTCCTGGTTCAGTTTTGGAAAGTTATACTTTTCTAAGAATTTGTCCATTTCATCCAAGTTGTCCATTTTATTGCCATAGAGCTGCTGGTAGTAGTCTCTTATGATCCTTTGTATTTCAGTGTTGTCTGTTGTGATCTCTCCATTTTCATTTCTAATTTTGTTAATTTGGTTTTTCTCTCTTTGTTTCTTAATGAGTCTTGCTAATGGTTTGTCAATTTTGTTTATTTTTTCTTTTTATTTGCTTTTAGCTTTGTTGATTTTTGCTATGGTCTCTTTAGTTTCTTTTGCATTTATTTCTGCCCTAATTTTTAAGATTTCTTTCCTTCTGCTAACTCTGGGGTTCTTCATTTCTTCCTTCTCTAATTGCTTTAGGTGTAGAGTTAGGTTATTTATTTGGTTTTTTTCTTGTTTCTTAATGTAAGCCTGTAATGCTATGAACCTTCCCCTTAGCACTGCTTTTACAGTGTCCCATAGGTTTTGGGTTGTTGTGTTTTCATTTTCATTCATTTCTATACATATTTTGATTTCTTTTTTGATTTCTTCTATGATTTGTTGGTTATTCAGAAGCGTGTTATTTACCCTCCAGGTGTTTGAATTTTTAACAATTTTTTTCCTGTAATTGAGATCTAATCTTACTGCACTGTGGTCAGAAAAGATGACTGGAATGATTTCAATTTTTTTTGAATTTTCCAAGACCAGATTTATGGCCCAGGATGTGATCTATTCTGGAGAAGGTTCCGTGTGCACTTGAGAAAAAGGTGAAGTTGATTGTTTTGGGGTGAAATGTCCTATAGATATCAATTAGGTCTAGCTGGTCCATTGTGTCATTTAAGGTTTGTGTTTCCTTGTTAATTTTCTGTTTAGTTGATCTATCCATAGTTGTGAGTGGGGTATTAAAGTCTCGCACTATTATTGTGTTATTGTTAATTTCCCCTTTCATACTTGTTAGCATTTGTCTTACATATTGCAGTGCTTCTATGTTGGGTGCATATATATTTATCATTGTTATATCTTTCTTCTTGATTGATCCTTGATCAATTATTAGTGTCCTTCTTTTCTCTTTTCACATGCCTTATTTGAAAGTCTATTTTATCTTGATATGAGTATGTTGCGATGGCCTGCTTTCTTTTGGTCTCCGTTTGCATGAATATTTTTTTCCAAGCCCTATAATCAATTTAGTCTGTTATGTGTCTCTGTTTGAGGTGGGTTCATTGTAGACCAGCATATATAGGGGTCTGTGTTTTGTATCCATTCAGCCAATCTTTGTCTTTTGGTTGGGGCATTCAACCCATTTACATTTAGGGTAATTATTGATAGGTGTGGTCCCGTTGCCATTTACTTTGTTGTTTTGGATTCATGTTTATACAACCTTTCTGTATTTCCTGTCTAGAGAAGATCCTTTAGCATTTGTTGAAGAGCTGGTTTGGTGGTGCTGAATTCTCTCAGTTTTTGCTTATCTGTAAAGCTTTTGAATTATCCTTCATATCTGAATGAGATCCTTGCTGGATACAGTAATCTAGGTTGTAGGTTATTCTCTTTCATTACTTTCAGGACGTCCTGCCATTCCCTTCTGGCCTGGAGGGTTTCTATTGATAGATCAGCTGTTATCCTTATGGGAATCCCTTTGTGTGTTATTTGTTGTTTTTCCCTTGCTGCTTTTAATATTTGTTCTTTGTGTTTGATCTTTGTTAGTTTGATTAATATGTGTCTTGGGGTGTTTCGCCTTGGGTTTATCCTGTTTGGGACTCTCTGGGTTTCTTGGATTTGGGTGGCTATTTCCTTCCCCATTTTAGGGAAGTTTTCAGCTATTATCTCCTCAAGTATTTTCTCATGGCCTTTCTGTCTTCTTCTTCTGGAACTCCTATGATTCGAATGTTGGGGCGTTTCACAGTGTCCCAGAGGTCCCTGAGGTTGTCCTCATTTCTTTTGATCCTTTTTTCTTTTTTCCTCTCTGCTTCATTTATTTCCACCATCTTATCTTCTACCTCACTTATCCTATCTTCTGCCTCCGTTATTCTACTCTTGGTTCCCTCCAAAGTGTTTTTGATCTCATTCATTGCATTGTTCATTTTTAATTGACTCTTTTTTATTTCTTCTAGGTCTTTATTAAACAGTTCTTGAATCTTTTCAATCTTTGTCTCCAGGCTATTTATCTGTAACTCCATTTTGTTTTCAAGATTTTGGATCATTTTTATTATCATTATTCTAAATTCTTTTTCAGGTAGATTCCCTATCTCCTCCTCTTTTGTTTGACTTGGTGGGCATTTTTCATGTTCCTTTACCTGTTGGGTATTTCTTTGCCTTTTCATCTTGTTTAGATTGCTGTATCTGGAGTGGGCTTTCTGTATTCTGGAGGTCTGTGGTTCCTTTTATTGTGGAGGATTTACCCAGTGGGTGGGGTTAGACGATTGGCTTGTCAAGATTTCCTGGTTAGGGGAGCTTGCGTCAGTGTTCTGGTGCGTGGAACTTGATTTCTTTTCTTTGGAGAGCAATGGAGTGCCCAGTAATGAGTTTTGAGATGGGTCTATGTGTTAGGTGTGTCCTTGGGCAGCCTGTATGTTGATGTTCAGGGCTATGTTCCTGCGTTGCTGGAGAATTTGCGTGGTATGTCTTGCTCTAAAACTCATTGGCTCTTGGGTGGTGGTTGGTTTCAGTGTAGGTATGGAGGCTTTTGGACGGTCACTTATTACTTAAAGTTCCATGTAGTCAGGAGTTTTCTGGTGTTCTCAGGTTTTGGGCTTAAGTCTCCTGCCTCTGGATTTCAGTTTTCTTCTTCTGTAGTCTCAGGACTTCTCCAACTATACAGCCCTGATAAGAAAACTTCTAGGTTAATGGCTAAAAGATTCTCCCCCGTTAGGGACACCCAGAGAGGTTCACAGAGTTACATGAAGAAGAGGAGAGGGAGGAGGGAGATAGAGATGAACAGGAGGAGAAAAAGGGGGACTCAAGAGGAGAGAGACAGATCTACGCAGCTGTCTGTTCCCAGAGTGTTCTCCGTAGCCCAGTCACCTACAAGGATTCACAGAATTGGATTGGGAAGAGAAGGGGAAAGGAGGAAATAGAGGTGTTCTGAGGTAGAAAACAGAGAGTCAAGATTGGGAGAGAATAATCTTCGGTTTAAAAATAGGGCTTCTCTTCTTTTTTTTTTTGTAAGGTTATAGTGTATTGAAAATGAAAATTAAGGAGTAGTAGAGGAGTACTAGAGGACTTTAAAAGAAATAAGAGAAAAAGAAAAATCAAAAATAGAAGAGAAAAAGGAAAGAAAAAAAAGAGAAAAAAAGAAAATAAAAAAAGAAAAAAAAATTTTTTTTTTCCCCCCCTAATTAAAAAATCGTAAAAGTCTGTGGAAATGAAAGTTAAGGAGTAATGGGGGAGTAATAGGGGATTTTAAAGGAAAATAAAAGAGAAGAAAGAAAAAAGAAAAAAAAGAAAATAAATAAAAAATTAAAAAAAAAAAGAGGAAAAAGTAAAATTATATCTAGGAGTTTCTCTGGAGCTGTTGCGGTCAGTGTGGGTTCGGCTGTTTCAGATAGCTCCTCGTTCCAGCTTACGCTTCTCGATATCTACAGGCCCCTGCAGTGTAGTCAGTGTTTCCTAGAGGGATTTTAATCTGTTGCACCAGTCCCTTCTGAAGCGGTTCCCTTTGTTTATTTGGCTTCTGTTTGCGGTCTCTTCAGAGCCTCATTTCCGCCCTGACACAGGCGGGCGGAGGTGGACTCTTATTCAGGTAGCTAGTTCCGTCGCTCTGCGGGGCAGGGAGGGGCTTGCGCTGCCGGGAGTGGCTGGCGCTACGGGGACAGGCTTGCGCCGCGGGGATGGGCTGGGGCTGCCGGGAGGGGCTGATGCTGCTTTCTCCGTCTGTGCTGCTCAGGCTCACGGCTGTTCTATATGGAGCGCGCCCCGCGCTGCGCGAGGTTCCAGCCCTCGGGTGTTCCACAAAAGCGCGGAAGGAAAAGCTGCGCCTGCTCTCTGTGCCTTCCCCGTCAGAGCGGTCCAGGCAGCCAGGGGCTTGGTGGGCGCACTCTACCCAGGTGTGGCGCGCCCACTCCCTTCCGCGGACCCAGTCTCAGTTTCCGCTGGCGCCAGTCGGGTGCGCGCGCCTTCCGCCCTCCGCGTCCCCAGCCCCAGTCCCCGCCCGCGCCGGTCGGGTGCCTGCGCCCTGTGTCTCGCCGCGACCTTCCCCTCCCCCCTGCCTCCTGCCTCCGGCGGGGCTGGGCCGGTCCGCAGCCTGCGAGCTCCTCTCTGGACCCTCTCGGTCTCTTTGTTCTGCGAACGGCCGGCAGTGTGTTCGGGCCGGTTAATTTACTCTCTCTTTTGGTCTCCCACAGTTCAAGTTGGCAACTCACAGAAGTTCCCTCCGATTGTCCTCAGGGCACTCGGGCCGGACCCTACCCCAAGCAATGCCGCCTAAGAGCTCCCGGGATGGATCTCCGTCCTTAGCTCTTTTGTCTCACTTTTTATCTTTTATATTTTGTCCTACCTCCTTTCGAAGACAATGGGCTGCTTTTCTGGGCGCCTGATGACCTCAGCTAGCGATCCGAAGTTGTTTTGCGAAGTTTGCTCTGCGTTCAGTTATTCTTTTGATGAATTTGTAGGAGAGAAAGTGGTCTCCCCGTCCTACTCCTCCGCCATCTTGGCTCCTCCCCTCCATTTAAACTATTCTTATGTGGACAGTTCAGTAACTATACTCACATAGTTTCTGCAACCTTACCCACCGTCCACATAGAGAACTTTTTCTTCATCCTAAACTGAAACTCTATACCCATGAAACACTTGCTCTCCATTCCCCCTCTCCCACCCCGGCAGCCACCATTCTACCTTCTGTCTGTACAGAATTGACTACTCTAGGTACCACATACAAATATAATTGTACACTATTTGCCCTTCTGTGTCTGGTTTATGGCACTTAGTGTTATGTCTTCAAGGTTTACCCATGTTGTAGCATCCATCAGAATTTCATTCCTTCTAAAGGCTGAATAAAATTCCACTGTATGGCTGTATCACGTTTTGTTTATCCATTCATACACTAATGGACATAAAGCAATTGAATAATGCTGCTAATGAAAATGGGCATATAAATACCTATTCAAGTCCCTGCCTCAGTTTTTCCTGCTGTGTCCCTAGGAGTCGAACTGCTGGGTCATATGGTAGTTGTATGGGCTCCTCAGGTAGCTCCTCTCTGCAATGCCAGAGATCCAGATTTGATCCTTGAGTCAGGAAGATCCCCTGGAGAAGAGCATGGCAGCCCATTCCAGTATTCTTGCCTGGAGAATCCCAAGGACAGAGGAGCCTGGTGGACTATAGTCCCCAGGGTCACAAAGAGTTGGACATGACTGAAGTGACTGAGCAAGCATGCATGCACATGTGCGTGCACACACACACACACAATAATTCTACATTTAGCTTTTTGAATAACCGCCATAATGTTTTCCATAGCAGCTGCACCGTTTTACATGAGCACCAGCAATGCACAAGGGTTCCAATTTCTTTACATCCATACCAACGCTTGTTTTTCTGTTTGCTTTTTGATAATGCCCACTCCAATGGGTATGAAGTGGTATCTCATTGTGGTTTGATGTGCATTTTCCTAATGCCTAACTATATTCCCTGGTGGCTCAGACAGTAAACAATCTGCCTGCAGTGTGGCAGACCTGGGTTTGATCCCTGGGTTGGGAAGATCCCCTGCAGGAGGGCATGGCAACCCACTCTAGTATTCTTGCCTGGAGAATCCCCATGGACAGAGGAGTCTGGTGGCTAGGGTCCATGGGGTCATAAAGAGTCAGACACGACTGAGCAACTACGCACATGCACAACGATGTTGAACATCTTTTCATGTGCTGATTGGCCATTTGTATATCTATTTTGGAGAAATGTCTGTATATGCTGTTTGCCCATTTTTGAATTGGGTTGTTGTTGTTGTTGTTGTTGAGCTGCAGGAGTTCTTTATATACTCTGGATATTAATCTCTTATCAGATATATAGGATAAGTATTTTCCCCCATTCTGTGGGCTGTTTTGATTCCACCTATGTCCAGTTTAATTTTTTTTTGAGGATAAAATTTCTTTTTTTTTTTTTAATTTTTTATTAGTTGGAGGTCCAGTTTAATTTTTAACCACCCAACTTGTGTCCCCTCTGTTTTTTTCCTGGTTTTTGCCAGGGACCTGTCTCTGGACCTTTCTGTGGCTGGGCTATAACCTCTTGACATAGAATAAACAGTAGGAAACCATTTGCTAGGAGTCCACTAGGAGTCTCTTATGACTTTCAGCACCTTGTCGGTTATCAGTTCAAATCTGTTCCTTTGTTTGGATGATTCATTTATTACATTTATTTTGCACGGCAATTTATCCAAACCTTTACTGTTAGCCTCTTAGAACAGTGAGACATTTTGAACAAATAAAGGGATCGGATTTTTCCTCCAAAGCCTTAAAATCTCTAAGATCTGATGAAGGAAGGATGGGATTCAATTATTTAACCTTTTTTGAGGATGTACACACAGGCCACATGGATGTGTGCTCTTCGAGCAGAGAAAGACTGCTCCTACTGTCTACAAGATGGGAATCCTGAGGGCTGCTTTTCTCAAAACTACACAAAATGCACAGGGTTTACTTAGCACTAGCTGGGATGAGAACCCAGATTTTTTTCCCCAAGTGTTTTTTAACGTTTTCTCTCTCCTTTCCTCTCTCCCTTTAAAAAAACTTTGTTTTAAAACCATCATGACTGATTCTGGTCTTACATTTAGATCTTTAATCCATTTTGAGTTTATTTTTGTGTATGGTGTTAGAAAGTGTTCTAGTTTCATTCTTTTACAAGTGGTTGACCAGTTAGAGGAGAACATAGGCAAAACACTCTCTGACATAAATCACAGCAGGATCCTCTATGGCCCACCTCCAAGAATATTGGAAATAAAAGCAAAAATAAACAAATGGGACCTAATGAAACTTAAAAGCTTTTGCACAACAAAGGAAACTATAAGCAAGATGAAAAGACAGCCCTCAGATTGGGAGAAAATAATAGCAAACGAAGCAACAAAGGATTAATCTCAAAAATATACAAGCAACTCCTGAAGCTCAATTCCAGAAAAATATATGACCCAATCAAAAAATGGGCCAAAGAACTAAACAGACATTTCTCCAAAGAAGACATACAGATGGCTAACAAACACATGAAAAGATGCTCAACATCACTCATTATCAGAGAAATGCAAATCAAAACCACAATGAGGTACCACTTCACGCAAGTCAGAATGGCTGCTATCCAAAAGTCTACCAGCAATAAATGCTGGAGAGGGTGTGGAGAAAAGGGAACCCTCTTACACTGTTGGTGGGAATGCAAACTAGTACAGCCACTATGGAGAACAGTGTGGAGATTCCTTAAAAAACTGGAAATAGAACTACCATATGACCCAGCAATCCCACTCCTGGGCATACACACTGAGGAAACCAGAACTGAAAGAGACACGTGTACCCCAGTGTTCATTGCAGCACTGTTTATAATAGCCAGGACATGGAAGCAACCTAGATGTCCACCAGCAGACGAATGGATGGGAAAGCTGTGGTACATATAGACAGTGGAATATTACTCAGCCATTAAAAAGAATTCATTGGAATCAGTTCTAATGAGATGGATGAAACTGGAGCCCATTATACAGACTGAAGTAAGCCAGAAAGATAAACACCAAAACAGTATACTAACACATATATATGGAATTTAGAAAGATGGTAACGATAACCCTATATGCAAGACAGAAAAAGAGACACAGATGTATAGAACAGACTTTTGGACTCTATGGGAGAAGGCGAGGGTGGGATGATCTGAGAGAACAGTATCGAAACATGTATATTATCAAGTGTGAAACGGATCGCCAGTCCAGGTTGGATGCATGAGAGAAGTGCTCCGGGCTGGTGCACGGGGATGACCCAGAGGGATGTGATGGGGAGGGAGGAGGGAGGGAGGTTCAGGATGGGGAACACATGTAAATCCATGGCTGATTCATGTCAATGTATGGCAAAACCACTACAATATTGTAAAGTAATTAGCCTCCAAATAATAAAAATAAATGAAAAAAAAAAAAAAACCATCATGACTGATTCTCTGCTCAGTCATTTCTGTTGCTACTGCACCTGAAAATAAACCAGAAATCGCTCCCTTGACCATAAATGGCACCCTTTAAAAAAAAAAAAAAAGAAAAAAAACCCTCCCCAAACAATGAGGCAGTACTTCTGGAAAAGGGAGATTTTAAGACCAAACTTGACATTGAGCCCTGCTGTGGGTGTGAAAACTGGAAGCATTTCCTTGCTGATTGCTAAAGCAGGGTCAGTGACTACATTTCATCATGACTCAAGGAAGACTTGGAGATGGGTCAGAGTGTCATATTTTAAACGCAAATTTTTGTTTTGTGGTTTGTTCAAGCCCAGAAAGATCTAACCCGACTCTGCTATGGGGGAGCTGGTTTTCCAGCTGTGATGCACCAAACGCATGGTGTGACATACCAAAGATAATAAAATACTACCTTTTATTATTTTAAAAGATAATAAATTTGATTATTTAGTCAAAGACTTTATGCAAAGTATCAACAGCATTACAACCAAAGGTTAACTCCATCACATGTAGCCTAGGAAAAATGTCAGGCATAAGACAGCTCTTTAGAAATACACATACACAGTATATTGTATACATACACAAATAAACCCTGTATTTCTCTTTGTTACTTAGAAGCATTTCATTAGATTTACATTACCATGTGTAAAATAGATAGCTAGTGGGAAACAACTATATAACACAGGGAGCTCAGCCTGGCACTCTGTGATGAACTAGTGGGGTAGGATTTGGGGGTAGGATGGGGGCATGGGAGGGAGGCTCAAGAGGGAGAAGACATACGTATACATATAGCTGATTCTTTGTTGTACAGCAGAAACTAACACAACTGTTGTAAAACAATTATCCTCCAATTTAAAAAAAGAATATTTATTAAATGCCCTTTTTTGTGGGACAAATTGTCACAATTCCTCTATTCCCTCATCAGTGTATTCCCTACTCTTCAACTGAAAAGAAGACAGAGAATTTTTATTTCTGCAATATTTTTTTTCCAGTGGGGTGCTATTGCCAGCAGCAGGAAACCAGACCTCCAAAGATGTGTTTTAAAACATAGCTAATGCTGTGACAATTGTCTTAATTATCTTGTTTGCTAAGAAGTACCTCAGAAAGGAGCAGCTACATTGCTCAACTCAAAAGGCCACCAGAAGGACAAGTTTGCAATGGGCTAGTTTCTCGAAACTTACCACTATGACACCACACAAATAACTTCCTTTGCCCTTTTGGTTGGGGGAAAAAAAAAGAAAAAAAAAGAAATCCTTGCCTGGGGCCAGTCGTGCCTTCTGTCTGGTCTCCCTTTCCTGATGTGTAATCCGAGCCGATGGCCTGGATGCCTTCTTTCCGTTCCCACATGGGATGACTATTTTCTGCGAGAGACAGGAAACTATGATTGAAGCTGTTGTGACCATTTAAACGGGCGGGCTTGGCCTGGCACTGATATTTTTAAAAGTAAGTTTGTTAGAGCGCCTTAAATGAGGTCAGTATGATGTCAGGGAACATGAGGTTACATTAGGACATTAAAGAATGTTTTAATAAAAGTGGCTGAACGTCAAATGAACTCAACGCTTACTTCCATAAGAAATCAGCAGGAGAGAGAAGGTTTCCCAGGCAAACATGGCAGAGTTTCTCTACTGGGTCTTGTCTGGCACCAACGTGTAGCCCCTGACAGGAGCAGGCGAAGAGCCCTATCCTCGGCGACGTAGGATGGGGATGCGGGCCCGTGAGGCGCACGTACGTGCATGTGTATGTGTGCACACGCATGCGCACTTGCGTGCGCGTCGTGCGTACAGAGTACGTGTGCCCCAGGTGTTGGCCACTGTCCCGGTGCTTCCTTGTAGCCGGATAAAGGTTATTAGTGATCACAGCTTGAACTGTTGTGCTCCATTGTGTGCTCTGGGCCATTTCTCTCCCTGCTCGCTTGCAGCGTCCGCATGAGCCGCTGGGCCTCCAGTTCCTTTCAGGCTGGTGCGATTTCAAATAACTTTGGCTGTCAGAGCTGCCAGTGAAAAGTGGAGGTTTTACAATCTGTTTCCACATCTGGGAAGAGGCCTGTCATTCTTGTTTACGGCGGGAAATGGATGCCCTGGGAACTGTAGCCGATTATGAATCATGGATCCAGCTCAGGATGCAGAGATAAACCTAGGCTGGGTTGCCCAGCTTCCACTCTCATCACTGATTTTATTGTCGTTTCGCAATCAGGACATTCATCTCTTTCTTGGCTCTCACCTGGTATCGGCACTGATTACTCTCCCTATGTTAACTTCTCTGGAAACACAGAAATGCCCCCAAGGCTTCCATATGGAGCTAAACCATCCACTCTATTTTTTATTGAGTTCTGAAAGTTACCGGTTGGAGAACCGGGGCTCCCCCTCATCTCCCAGGGTACCCTAGAGGATTCTAAGTTTCAGTTCAGTTCAGTTCAGTCGTTCAGTCACGTCCGACTCTGCAACCCCATGAATCGCAGCACGCCAGGCCTCCCTGTCCATCACCAACTCCCAGAGTCTGCTCAAACCCATGCCCACCGAGTCAGTGATGCCATCCAGCCATCTCATCCTCTGTCGTCCCCTTCTCCTCCTGCCCCCAAGCTTAATGGTCATTTATAGTGACAGTGCTTGCCTCCTGTTTTCATAAATTGCCCAAAGAAATGGCTCACCTTCAAGGAATACTCTTTCCACTGGGGATTATTTCTCAAATTTTTGTTGATTTTCTCCTGGATTTTGTTTGACCTCATTTAGTCAGCTATTCTCCTTGCATCACAATTGTCATTACTGCTTTTTTTCCTCAAGACTCTTCACTGTTCTCCCCTGTCACGAGCTCTCTGCATGCCAATCCAATCTGCGCACTGTTTCCAGACTAGTCTTTTTGATGGGCTACCTTTCTGCTACAACGTGGGCTTCCCACAACCTTTCAAATTAAGTGAAAAGCCTTAGGATGACACTCAAACCACCGTACCAGGTGGTTCAGCATATTGTCCCCTACAAATTTCCTCTCTGTAACCAAAACCAGTGTCTTACTACTCTCATCACACACATACTTTCCCTGGCTTTTCTCATATTGTCTCTTTGGTGTAGAACTATGAACCCTTCTCCCATCCCTTCCCACTCACAGTATGCGCAAATCAAACCTAGCGCTGTCATCAAGATTTTCCTAGTCCCCCAAAAAGATGCAGTTGTATCCTTCTCAGAACATCCACAGCATGTGCTACCTCTGCTGTGGTGGTGTTCAGATCTACTGAGACCCCTGGGTGGTTTGTTATGGTAAACACAGGCAAACAGACACAGACTGATGGCTAGTTTGAATTTCAGTTGATAAAAGTCTTAAGCCTTCAGTCAGCTCCCTGTGATGTAACCTACCACAGCTGGGTTGAGTTGCTAGCTTTCTCTAAAACAGCAGAGAGCCACGGGGAAGACTGTCTGCCTCACTGTGGCTTTTGTAAGGCTCTTCGTAGCCCCTGTGTGTTGAACCATCTCTCCAGGTGGCTTCTAGCTCTAAGACCTCTAACTCTATGAACAACTTCTGTTTGTTACTGCTCTTAAAAGTCAGGGACCAGTATTTCATTCTCACCTTGCACATGAAGGATCAGAGAAGTTAATCGAATAACCTAGGCTCATGCAGCAAGGCAACACTTATTCTGAAACCAGACTTGAGGTATTTGAAGCTCCAAGTCCTGCTGCCTCATCTTCTTTTGTTGATCAGTTACATACAGCAAAAGTGAGATGATAATTTATAACCTAAGTCAACACTTTTGAGTGTGAAAGGGGCCGCCATTAATAATCATTCTGGAAGAATAGTCATTAAACCATGTATATGTGTACTTTAGACATAGAGGAAAAGTAATGTAGCCTTTTTTTTTTTTTTAACTGAGGTCATCAACGGATCTTAAATTTGGATTCTGCAAAATTTATGGGGTACTCTAAATTTACCAGCATGTGTATTGCTTGCCAACTATAAAAACCCTTCTGTGTGGTTAGGTTAGCGGCCCTTGTAGCCAAAGGAAGCATACAGCAATGCTACCCACACCAGCCCCAATATGGTTAATCACAAGTGGGACAATTTTTTTGTTGTGTGTTTGTTTTTGGCTGGGCTGCACGGTGTGTGAGATCTTAGTTCCCTGACCATGGATCAAACCCTGGCCCTCGGTAGACAGTGAAAGCGCAGGGTCCTAACCACTGGACAGCCAGGGAATTCCATGGAACGGTCTTAAATTTCAAATTTCACTTCTCTCTTTAACACTCCAATCTCTATTACTTCCTCAAATCAATGATTAGTTAGTTCAAAGGGAGCCAGAGTCTGTTCAGAAGCAAACTTTTGGAGTGCCCCAGGTACATTTTTTTTCCCCCAAAGGAATGTACTTCTCCCCCTCTCCGACAGCAATTTAATTATCTGTTTATTTATTTTTGGCTGCACTAGATCTTTGTTGCTGTGCACGGACTTTCTCTAGTTGTGACAAGCGGGGGCTACTCTTCTTTGAGGTTCACTGACTTCTCACTGTGCTGGCTTTTCTTGTTGTGGAGCACAGGTTCTAGGCTCAAAGGCTCAGTAGTTGTGGCACATGGGCTTACATGCTTGAGACATGTGGAATCTTACCGGATCAGAGATCAAACCTGTGACCGCTGCATTGGCAGGTGGACTCAACCACTGGACCCCCAGGGAAGTCCTGCCCCAGGTACATCTTGTTTTGCTTGCCTCTCTCCCTTTTTTCTAATCCCTGAGCAAATTGTTAGCTAAAGTCTGATGCCATCAGGCAGAATCAGAAGAAGACTTTTGTAAGGTTAGTTCCCCAGCCAATTTCTCACTCTGTGGATATAACAACAGAGAATACACCAAAATTGCTAGATAGCTCTTTGCCTCCAAACCTGTAATTGTCTCTTATTTATCAAATAGCCTCTCATCTTGGCCGTAAATTGTCTATTCCTAGAAAGGATGATGCAGTGGAGGAGAGAGCAATGGGTGTTGAATATAGACTTGGGTTTGAATCCACTGACTACTACTGCTAGGTGCCAAATGAGGAAAACAATGCCTTTTTCATAAGGACTTTCATGAAGAATAAATTAGGTATTATTTGCAAAACTTTTGACTCATGGCTTGGGCTCATAGCGAGCTTTGATTATCACTCTGAAAGCATTTGACCCCAAAGCAGCTGACTTGCTACTCAGAGAGTAAAGGAACTTTACCTACTGCATAATCTGGGGAATACAGACCTGGAACTTGATCTTGCCTCTCCACTTGCTTTTTTTTTTTTTTAGAGACATGGACTTTGGAGGGATGAGCTAGACTAGAATAAAAAAATTGGAGTGCTCATCTTCCCCTGCTGATAGCTATTGCGATCATATTGTATGAACCCCACAGACGAAATATATAGTCCGGCCATAACAAAATGTGTTGTAACTGACACTGTCTCATCAAATCCAGAAAGGGTGGTTTCCTTACTGCTTGTGTTTTTGCTATGTGTGTGTGTGTTAGTCACTCAGTCTTGTCCAGCCCTTTGCGACCCCATGGACTGTAGCCTGCCAGACTCCTCTGTCGGTGGAATTCTCCAGGCAAGAATACTTCCTGTAGCAAGTGATGAATAAATGTCTGTGGAATAAATGAGTGGATGAATGAGATACCACCACTACCATCACTGGTATGGATATATTTATACATTGATACAAATATAAATATTTTTATATATTTGATAAATTCATATAACGTATAAATAGAATCATGCATAGTTTTTATAGACATGTGCATAATGTTTGCATCCTGCTTGTCCTGATATAGTTGCTATTTGCAGAACTATTTCATATCAGTCAAGGTCCCAACAGGAAACAGATGGCCCTCAAATTAGAATAATTCAAGAAAAGCTTAATAAAACGACTGTTTATGAAAGTGTGGTTGGGATGGAAAGGAACCACAAGGGACACTAGTGACAGAGGAAGAGCTGTTACCAATCCTAAGCCCTAAGGGACGAGGGCAGGAGGGAGGCGCCACAGGAACCTGGATAAAAGAGCATTTCCTAAGAAGGCTGCCTTGATAGGAGGCCAGTGGAGCAAGTGCCTGGACTGCATGGTCCTTCCTCCCTCTGATCTCCTGCTCATGTTCCCATGGGCTGAGTTCAATGGGAAGCCAGAGGTCCAAGGAACCCATGATGTATTTATGGGAAGGGAAGGGGAGAGAAGGACAGGGTGCATGAAAGATATTGAGTGTGCACTATCTCTGAGATCCAAGGTAATTTTTTAAAGGGGAAATTAAAAGAGAAAAGTGGTTAACAGATATTGTATATTATTGCATATATGTGGAATCTAGAAAAATGGTATAGATGTTCTTATTTGCAAAGCAGAAATAGAGACACTGATGTAGAGAACAAACGTGTGGACACCAAGGGGAAGGAGATGGGTGGGATGAATTGGGAGAACGGGATTGACACATATACACACTACTTTGTATAAAACAGATAACTAATGAGCACCTGCTGAACAACACAGGGAATTCTGTTCAGTGCTCTGTGGTGACCTGAAGGGAAGGAAACCCACAAAAGAGGGGATATACGTGTACGCATGGCTGATTTACTTTGCTGGACTGCAGAAACTGACGCAACATTTTAAAGCATCTATGTTATTATTGTTCAGTCACTCAATTGTGTCTGCCTCTTTGTGACGCTATGGACTGTAGCGCACCAGGCTCTTCTATCCTTCACTAGCTCCTGGAGTTTGCTCAAATTTATGCCCTGAAGCAACCATATTCAATAAAAAAAAAGTGAAAACCCTTATTAGAATCTTGGTTCCTTGAAGCAGTTCCCTGTTGGGAACATCAGCACCTCCCCCTCTGGTATGTGGCGTCCTTTCCCCTGAGATGTCTCCCTGGTCACCTACAGGGGCCTGGGTGCCTTCCTCTTCATTCTGCCTTGAAGTTCTGACGTTCTAATGACTGGTTTCCTTCTCCAGGGTACTGGTCCGTGTCTCCCCCATACCCAGGGAGTGGCAGGTGCACAATAGGTGCTCAGTCACTGTTGGTTCAATGAATAAGTTCCATTTCAGTTCAGTTCAGTTCAGTCACTCAGTTGTGTCCGACTCTTTGCGACCCCATGAACCGCAGCACGCCAGGCCTCCCTGTCCATCACCAACTCCTGGAGTTTACCCAAACCCATGTCCATTGAGTCTGTGATGCCATCCAAACATCTCATCCTCTGTCATCCCCTTCTCCTCCTGCCCTCAATCTTTCCCAGCTTCAGGGTCTTTTCCAATGAGTCAGCTCTTCTCATCAGGTGGCCAAAGTATTGGAGTTTCAGCTTCAACATCAGTCCTTCCAATGAACACCCAGGGCTGATCTCCTTTAGGATGGACTGATTGGATCTCCTTGCAGTCCAAAGGACTCTCAAGAGTCTTTTCCAACACCACAGTTCAAAAGCATCAATTTTTCTGCACTCAACTTTCTTTATAGTCCAACTCTCACATCCATACATAACCACTGGAAAAACCATAGCCTTGACTAGACAGACCTTTGTTGGCAAAGTAATGTCTGCTTTTTAATATGCTGTCTAGGTTGAACATAATTTTCCTTCCAAGGAGTAAGTGTCTTTTAATTTCATGGCTGTAGTCACCATCTGCAGTGATTTTGGAGCCCAGAAAAATAAAGTCAGCCACTCTTTCCACTGTTTCCCCATTTGTTTCCCATGAAGCGATGGGACCGGATGCCATGACCTTAGTTTTCTGAATGTTGAGCTTTAAGCCAACTTTTTCACTCTCCTCTTTCACTTTCATCAAGAGGCTCTTTAATTCTTCTTCACTTTCTGCCATCTGCATATCTGAGGTTATTGATATTTCTCCCGGCAATCTTGATTCCAGCTTGTGCTTCCTCCAGCCCAGAGTTTCTCATGATGTACTCAGCATATAAATTAAATAAGCAGGGCGACAATACACAGCCTTGATGTACTCCTTTTCCTATTTGGAACCAGTCTGTTGTTCCATGTCCCAGTTCTAACTGTTGCTTCCTGACCTGCGTACAGGTTTCTCAAGAGGCAGGTCAGGTGGTCTGGTATTCCCATCTCTTTCAGAATTTTCCACAGTTTATTGTGATCCACACAGTCAAAGGCTTTGGTATAGTCAATAAGTTTCCCATCCCCCAAAGAAAAGAAAATTTCCATTCAGCTACTATACTTGGTTCCCTTGGTTTTCTAGGTTAAAGCCTAGAACTGCTACCTTCCCTGTAAGCACATCTCTTCTCCCTTAGAGGGGCAGGCGAGTGAAAACAGAGAGAAAGAGGACACAGGCAGAGCCGAGCATCTGGAGGTCAGCGGTGCCCGGAGTATATGGGGTCAGCAGGAAGGTGGGCGGGTGGGTGGGGCGCTCAGACCTGCAGCCATGTTGGGAGAAAGGAAACTCTGTTTAGTAATTCCTGGTAAAGGAACTTGGGGTGTTGCTTATGTTAACACTCGAATTCACAGTTAGCCCCCCTTCTCTTTCTGGAAGCTCTGCTGAAACAAAGGGCACGAATCCTAATATGAAGGTCAGAAGCGTGGACAGGAGGCTGGGAGGCTGAGCTGCCAGGCATCTCTTTCCCAGCTTTACTCTTTGCTGTTGCCCAGTTCGCTTTTGATTTGTGGTGTGTAAGGGTGTTTGTATGTGTGTTTGCTTGTGTACATACATGCATGTGTGTGTGCACATGTATTTGCAAATAGGTACATACACGTGTGTGTTTGTGTATATGTGTTATATGTATATATGTGTGCTTGTGTGTATGTGTTTGCATATGTGCCTGTGTTTATATATGTATATGTGTGTGTCTGTGTATATGTGTGCATGTGTGTATGTGTATTTGTGTGCATTTGCATGTGTATGTGTTTGAAAATGTGTGTATATATGTTTGTCTATGTGTCTGTGTTTGTGTATGTGTGTCTGTCTTTTGTGTGTATGTGTGTATCTGTGTTTTTGAGTGTATATTTGTCTTTATGTATGTGTGTTTATGTGTATATCTGTGTTTGTGTGTGTGATTATGTATGTATATATAATGTATGTGTATAAGTGTGTGTTTGAATGTATGTATGTGCTTGTGTGACTGTGTTTATGTGTGTTTGTGTGTGCACATGTGTATATAAGTTACTGGACAATTATGGTCTAGGAGTGATTCTCTCCCACTCTATCTAGGATTCAGAATTGGGTAGAGAAGCATTTCTAAGTAGAAAGAGAATGAAAATGAAAGCAAATAACTCTTGGCAGCACTTTTCATGACAGCCTGCCCCTCCCCCACCACACCTGTTCCTCTCTTGCTGAATTCTCCCCGTGCCCTCCAGGAGGACTTGAAATCATGTGGTGAGTTTAGCTCAGAGACCATAAATATTTGCTGAGCCATCACTGTGTGCTAGGTGACAGAGTTCTCTTCTCTGTGTTGGTTTTGTATGTACACGGAACTGCCTGGGTTCTGTTTAAGCAAAAAGATAAATACCGACCTTTATAATTATCTCTTTCCAAATAACAAGAATGTTGACCCTTCTGTTATTGGAAGGAGTTCGGGATGCTTTCCCTCCTCCCTCCCTCATTTGATCTGGAAGCATGGCCTGCTATGAGGTTGTGAAGAGCATCTCCTGCTATGAGGTTGTGAAGAACATCTCCTTATTTAGGAGGAAATAAAGCCCAGAGAAGGATGAACATGTGGGGCTTGAAGGTGGCTTTTCAGACTCTCCTTTCCCATCAGATATCACTGCCTTCCTAAAGTGATGTTAACAAGGATTCGTAGAAGGACACTGAAAAATTCTCTTGGTGGGGGTGGGATGGATTGGGAGATGGGGAATGATGTATATGCACTGTCATGTGTAAACCAGATAGCTAGTAGGAAGCTGCTGTATAAACTCAGGGATCTTGGCTCAGTGATCTGTGATGACCTAGAGGGGTGGGATGGGGGTTGCTGGGAGGGAAGTCCAAGAGGGAGGGGATATATGTATACGTATAGCTGATTCAGTTTTTTATACAACAAAAACTAACACAACACTGTAAAGCAACTATACCCAAATCAAAGAAAAAATCCTTTTGTGGGTAACACAATCTGAGAGATGAAAGCTGTATACTGAGCCAGGGAAATCGTTAATCCTCTCTAGTAAACCTAGTCAGGGTTTTTTGAGCATAAACCTTCTGTGAGGGAAATCCCTGAAAATCAATGAGTTCCATGGCACTTCTGTCATTATAAGAGCTGCCATAATCATAATAAAATGCTATTGCTTTAAAAGTTGCTTTAAGAGATGTGCTTATTCAGGACAGGGTTGCACAACTGGTGGCTGGCTTCCCTCCCCCCACCCCACCCATTCCCTAGGTGGCATTAAGCAACCTCAGTTTAGCATTTTTTTCCCCCAGGTTGAATTGAGACTATATTTTAAGTTCATCTTGGCTATTTATAAATAGTACTTTGTGGCAAGTCAAGCTTCAGGAAAAGAGGTTGAGTTTCCAACTTTGAGTCTAAACTTCCTTACTGCAGCTTCAGCTGGGACTAGAAAAATTTAGGTTTACAAAAACAAAATCCACCTTCAAATTTCCATTTATTCTCAAAGGTTCTACAGGAAGCCAAAAGAGTTCTTGGGTGTCATCGCTGAGGGGTGTAATTTCTTAGAGACATAATTCCTGCTTCCACAAATGGAAGCTTAGAATAAGTCCTGGAAGTGAGATTGGTCAGGAAATGAGAATCAGTGCCTGGAAGTCATCTCCAGGTTCTTACAGAAGCTCCATGAGTGTGTACATACTGATGCCCCTTGGGTCTCTGGCTAAATCTCTCCTTCTTCCCTGCTTTTTGATTTTTGAGAAAAGACCACCTGTTTTCTGATCTGTCTGCCTAAACTCTGAGGGGCGAGAAGAGCTCAGAGCAAAATAGGAAGTGTTTCTTTCATGGCCAGTCAGCAGAGGGGATGACCTTGCTTTTCTTTATGGTTGTGTGACTGTGGTGTTTAAATTCTTCATGTGGAAAATGAGGGTGTGAAATAATAAGAAACAAACATATATGTATATCCATCTCTGCTCCTGGTTCCTGACACAAATCTCCTAAAACCCTTGTAAGTCTTTACTTACAAGGTCCAGGGAGAATCCGAGTTGATCTTTGACCTGGATTCTTGACACAGATCTCTTAAACCCTAGTAATTCCCTAAGTGATAAGAGCATCTGACAGAGTTCCTAAATCCTTTAGAATTTCCTGGGTGGTAGGAGTGTCTTTTGTTCTAATGAGGTGCCTCTGAGTGGGTTCCTGGATGAGGTCGGGTCACCAGAAAGACCAAGGCGTGATCAGAAGCTTGAAACTTTCAGGCCCACAACCCATTCTTCAGAGGGGGAGAGGGGTGGGAAATGGACTTAATAATCATGCCTACATGAGGAAGCCTCCATAAACATGCCAGAGTTGTGGATTTTGGAAAACTTTTGGGTTAGCGAACACATCTACATACAATAACCATGGGAACAGAAACGCCTACGGGATCCTTCCAGATTCACCCTATGTACATCTTCATCTGGTCAGTTTTATCCTGTAATATATTATTGGTAATAAATCAGCAGGAGTAAGTGGACTGTCTTCCTGGGTTCTGGGAGATATTCTGGCAAATGAGTGACCCCAAGAAGGGGATTGTGGGAACCTCTGATTTGTAGTCAAGTTGGACAGAAGTTATAGGAAAGTTTGGGACCTACTGCTTGTCGTTGTTATCAAAGTGGGAGGCAGTCTTGTGGGGCTAAGCCTTTAACCTGCAGGATCAGTGCCACGGACAGGCCTGAGATGGAGTCCAGGCCCCCTATGAATTCCTTCTTCATTCCCCCCTCTTGATGCTCTTAGTTTCCATAACAAGCATCATTTATTGAGATATATTGTACCTTAGCCCTCCTGCCACCCACATGAGAGAATGCTATCAACCTCTGGGTTACAAAATTCACAAGGCATTGTAGGAAGCAGGGCCCACAAAGCAGTATGATCAAGATTACTATAACAACAGTTCATTAGACATGGCTTTCACTTGATTTTGCATATCCTCCAAGGCAGTAGATACATCTTCAGACAGGTCAGGGATGTACACACCATTCGCCAAAGTCCCTCCTTGGGCTTCTGTGAGTATGTCTAATGCCATCCTATTTTGAATTACTGCCTTCCTCATCTGAATCTGTTCTTCGTTCAAAGCTTGAATGGCTTTAGTACTGTCTAAGAGGGCCTGTTTAATGAAATTAGTTAAGGCCTCTACCTTAACCATGATATCCGTTGTCCCTACAGAGGGTATAAGCAAGGCAGCAAGATAGTCATACCATTGGAACACGGATCGTGTCCATCTTGCATGCAGATAAGGCAGGTTTACTGGAGGCTGGTGTAGGCTACGCTTAATTCTGCCATGGGAGAAAGCAAATCCTAATGTGCAACGCCCCACCCAGCTGACTGGTAACCAGGGCCATAAGTTAAGCCCACAGAGCCACTGGGTC
The DNA here is from genome assembly GCF_019320065.1 of Cervus canadensis. Classification (NCBI taxonomy): domain Eukaryota; kingdom Metazoa; phylum Chordata; class Mammalia; order Artiodactyla; family Cervidae; genus Cervus; species Cervus canadensis. Next base: position 31,273,406 of record NC_057395.1, on the reverse strand, counting down.
CCATTGGGGGCTACCCAGCGGATTCCAGGATTATATTTCCAGTCGGAACCGGGCCACTGAGCAGACTGATTGGGGTGATAGGTAACTTCCAAGATTTGTTTACTTTGTTCAGGGGACAAATAACAATTCTTTTGGGTCTAGGGGATGGTCTCCAAATCCAACTTTCTGTTCTTTTTGTTCCCAGCAAATAGTAGCAGGGGCAATCAACTGTCCTTTCTCAGGAGTCATCCAGAAATATTCATCCCAGACCTGGTAGTATTGCTCAAGGCACCGGGAGGCCTGTCCCCCTTTTGTAAGGGAGCCCTTTTCCTCTTTAATTCTCATATATGAGGTATAAGCCTTTGTTATCTCCATGAGGCTGGTGTTCATGTTAAATGTAACCCTATGTCCCTGGTCCATTGATGGCCTCTTCTAACACCAGAGGGCAAAGAAAGGTTTTGGTTGGTGAGAGAGAGGAAAGTTCCTTTCTGTTGTTAAAGTCCCCATAACGGAGTGACAATACCCACCAGGGGAGTCTGTCTATTACTGACAGGGGCATAGCCCCACATACCCAAGTTCAGAATTGCATTGGTGAGGCCGAGCAGCAGGAGTCGTTTACCCAGCTCCATCCTGTAGAGGGCTCGTCTGGGACCTCGTTTTCTTCTTCCTCCTTAGAATGATCTTGGTTTCCCGTGGGTTGGTGGGGTCCTTCTGGGTGGTCCACTCGGCGTCCTCCGGGTCAGCGTGGTATGCCTTCTTCGCTCTGAGGCAAATTTGTTGACACCTGTTTTATTATGGGAAGAGGCCTCCCATACACAATTTCATATGGAGAATAGCCTTGGGACTATGGGGTCATCCTGAGTCTGAGCAAAGCCATCGGAAGCAAGTCCACTCAGGAGCAGTCAGTCTCTCTGATCCACTTGGAGAGTCTCTTTAAGTGTCCGGTTGGTTCATTCTACCATCTCAGAACTCTGGGCCTATATGCAGTGTGCAGTTTCCATTTGATGTTTAAAGTTTTGCTTACTTGTTGTACTAAATCAGCTGCAAAAGCCGGGCCATTGCCTGATCCAATGCTGGTAGGAAATCCAAATCTGGGAACCATTTCCCTAAGCAGGCACCAGGCTACTTCTGATGCTCTTTCAGTCCAGGTAGGAAAAGCTTTTACCTATCTCAAGAATGCACATATCATGACCAGCAGGTAATGGTAGTGTTGGTGAGGTTTCATTTCAGTGAAGTCCACTCCCAGGTGTTCAAGGGGCAGTGTGCCTTTCAGCTGAATACCCAGAGGATTTTGTCTGAATACCCGAGAGGCAGCATTAATCTGTGAGCAGGCAGCATGGCCTAGGTGGGTCGCTTGGTGTGTTTGGCTTACCAGAGTGTGTGCCAGCTCCTCCGGTACCAATAATTTGTCACTTGACAATTCCCACCATCTCTTTTCAGTCTTGATGGCCCCTTCTGCTCTGGCTAACCCCAACAGCTGTTGTCCTTGTTTTATCAGGCTAGTGCCATCAGTATATAGGACCCAATTAGGGTCTGGAACCTTGAGCCCTTCTTTAAAACAACCCCCAGATACCTTACCTCCTCTTTGTAGATCTGTGCCTTCTTCTTCGACACCAGATAACCTGCTTCCATCAACAGCTGGAGCAGTGCTTTTGTCCCTTTCCAGCATTTTTCCTCGGTCTCGGCAGCCAGCAGCAGGTCATCCCTGTATTGTAGGAGCCAACATCCGTACTCTTCCGGATGGAATGAGTCCAGGTCAGAAGCCAAGGCTTCCCCAAAGATGGCTGGGAAGTTTTTAAACCCTTGTGGGGGAGTCCAGATGAGCTGTTGTTTGGTGCTCCCGACTGGATCTTCCCATTCAAAGGCAAAGATGGGCTGTGACGCTGGGGCGAGGCGTATGCAGAAGAAGGCATCCTTGAGATCTAGGCAAGTGTAAACTTTAGTCCTCGGTGGGAGGAGGCTAAGTAAGGTATAGGGGTGTAAAGTCACAGTAGCCTGGTTGACTAGCCTGAGATCTTGTACAGGCCTATAGTCCTGTCCTCCTTCTCTTTTGACTGGCAGGATTGGCGTATTCCAAGCCGACTGGCACTCTAGTAGAATGCCTGCTTGTTTCAATCTATTGATGTGGGGCAATATGCCGGCTCAGGCCTCCATCCATAGCGGGTACTGGCGCCCTCTAACTGGGATGGTGCCTGGTTTGAGTTCCATTATCACTGGGGCGTGATGTTTAGCCAGCCTGGAGGTAGGGGGTGTTGTCTTCCACCCAGACCTCAGGGAATAATTGAGTTAACTCCCTCATGCTCTTCTGGCCCACCCGGTTCTGCCTTCAGAGGCTCATGCAACCTCCACTCATCTTGGGTTGGTATTGAGAGAGAGGGCAAATAAGTCATAGAGTCCGTTCAGAAGGTGGGCCTCTCCTCAGGGGAGAAAGTCACTTGTGCTCCTAGTTTGGAGAGCAAGTCTCCTCCCAACAGGGGTACTGGGCACTCAGGAATGTAGAGGAATTCATGAATCACTTGGTGCCCACCCCCCCCTCATCTGACATTTTCTGGGCTGGCAAAACGGTTTAATCATCTCTTCTCCTGATACCCCAGTAACAGCGTCAGTCTTTTTGGACAGAGGTGCCACAGGTTTTGTTACTACCGACAGTTCTGCTCCTGTATCCACCATGAAGTCAATGTTTTGATCCCCCACTTTTAAGGTCACCATGGGCTCTCAGGGACCTGATATCTCTGAGCCCTAGCAGCCCTAGTTAATTTCCAGGTCAGCAAGCCCCACAAATGCCGGAGCTTCCTCTTCCTTCCTTGCCTTAGGGCATTCATTCTTCCAGTGGCCAAAAGCTCGGCACCGGGCACACTGGTTTGGCTGTAACGGGCCCAGGGCCTCCCTTGGGACCGGCTGAAGGACTGTCCTGCCCCTGGGGCAGATGGGGTTTTCTGGAGGGCCCGAGATAGACTTTTACAGAGCAGCAGCTAGCACTGTTAAGTCTCTTTGTCTATTCTCTTTTATTCCCTCCGGCTCTCTGGCAGAGCGCAGTCTCTGCTTAATTCCAACATCTCCCTCCCCCTCTTGTCAGTACTCACCGGGAGAGGCGGGTATAGCTTGGGCGGTTCGGGTGGAGCCTGATCCTGGAAGTGTTGGCCAGAGGCTTTTGTCACCGGGATCGGAGCCTGCCCAAACGGCGGCTCTACTAACTCCGGGAAAGCTGGCGGAGGAGCAGCGGTGTTGCAGAAACTTTACCTCGCCCTGGATCGGGCATTAAGGCGGCCTCCGGTCCTGGTGGAGCACTGGGAGGCAGGCGTGTCATTATCCAGCATGGGGGAGGGGTCAGGTCATCCCCGTCCAAATCCTGTAGAATTTCCTTTTTTATCATCAGTCAATTTTTGTGCCCTTAATATTTTTCCCTTTCCCTTCTGGATACAGAACCTTGTCCAAGTAGGAGGGTCTCAAGCTAACCCTAGCCATGAGTCAATAGATGGATATTGATCCAGGTGTCCTGGCTCTCCTGTGACTACTGTATAGATTGCTTCCACTATTTTTAAGTTCACGGTGTTCTCTGGTGGCCATCCTGTTCCCATAGGGGGCCTCACAGAGTATGCGGAGGCAGTTAGGCTTCATCTTCACCCCATAGTCTCCTCCTAATCCCTTCTTTAAAATTTTCACTCCAATACAGTTGCCTTAGATTCACTTCCCCCCATCTTGCTTACCTTCTCAGACCTTCTTGTACTTTTCCTTTTTGTTCTGTCTACGAAGTTCTCAGTACTCTATATACTTCTGATATTTCCACTCAGTGACACTTAAATTGCCATTCTGCCTCCTTCCTAATTGGGGTGAGAAGAGCCTTACCTGCCAGACCCCAGAGGGAGAAGGGGGATCGGCGTGTCTTCACCTGCCAGTCAGCATAGCTGAACCAGAACATCACATGGTCCGAGACTGTTTTTCCCTTAAAGTCCATTCTGCCTTGGTGGGCTTGATCAGGTGTGGATGAAAACACAGATGGGTTAAATATCTCATGTCCCAGGCCATCTCCGGAAAAGTCAATTCATACTCACTTCTGTATCCCCCTCCTTCTAGCCTAACAATTCCGAGGGGGTCAAGAATTTCACAGCAGACAGGACACCTCCTGGGGGAGGGCAGAATACGAGCATACAAGGACCAGTTTCCTATCCTAAAAATCCCCTGGAGATCGCTTGGTAATAATTTTCCCCGAGATGGCGTGGACACACCTCCTAAATGACCTTCACAAATTTCCTTCCTAAACCCTAGCACGCTCGTCGACCTGTGTACCAAGCAATCGCCGCCTGCCTATTCCAGGCTCCTGTGGGTCCCCGCTCCTTCTAGTCCCTCCCAGGGGGGTGATCAGGCCCCCTCTTCCACCCTGCCGGGTGGGCTCCTCCTCACCTGAGCGCTCAGTTCCCCTGCTGCCGTCCACTACCTGCTGACGTGAAAGGTCCAGGCGTTGAGAAGCAGAATCCTTCCAGAGGGGCGAGGCGCCTTCCCCCCTCTAGGAGATTCAAGCTACAAAGCCTCGGGGTGGCCTCAAATGAGACCTGTCTCCTCAAAGTGAGGAGTTTCCTGGCCCATGAACCAAATGTTATAGCCACGCTTTCTGGGAAACAGACGCACTCAGAAGGACAATGCAGATAGTGGAGTGCAGTATATTACACCGGCGGGCCCAAGGCAGAGTCTCCTCTTAGCCAAGGGCCCGCCGGTGTAATAAACTGCACTCCACTATCTGCATTGTCCTTCTGAGTGCGTCTGTTTCCCAGAAAGCGTGGCTATAACACCTGGTTCATATTAGAACTAAATTTAATTGTGGATGCCCAACTGGTATTGGAGAATTGTTCAGTGTGGGAAAAAACCGTGTCAGAAGTGTTGCGTGAATAGAGGAAAGCAGTGAATTTTTCTGAGACAGGGATATCTGCTCGGCCCACCATACACAATTATTGAGAGAGTCAAGTGAAACCACACAGACAGCGCTTTATAAATGGAGACATACTGGAGAGAAAAGGAAGTGTTACTAATTCTATGAACCCATATGGGGACTGAATAAAAAACTAGTGTCCCCATTTCCAACAAAAACTCTGATGTTCTTGTTCACCATGTGTGGATGAAATCCTCTTGACACAGTCTCTCTCAAACTTGCATTGTCTTCCAGGGACATCTGAAGTGTGCCCTGCAGGGCTTGAAGCCACCTTATACTTGTGAATGGCTTCTTGGAGCATCAATTTCATGCAAATGAAGATTGGAGGGAAACATCCTTTTCTTTTTTAAGATCACAAGTACACTTAATTTGACTCCCAGGAACTAAAAAGAGTTAGGAATCATTTGTAAAGTGATATTTGCTATGACTTTTTAAAAAAGTATAGTTGATTTACAATGTTGTATTAGTGTCAGGTATAGGACAAAATGATTCAATTATGCACATGCGCGTGCACACACACACACATACATTTCTATTCCTTTTCAGATTCTTTTCTCCTCTGGATTATTATAAGATATTGAGTATAATTCCCTGTGGCTACACAGTAGGTCCTTGTTGTTTATCTATTTTATATATAACAGTGTATATATGTTAATCCCAAACTTCTGATTTGTTCCCTCTCCTTTCGTCTTTGGTAACCGTAAGTTTGTTTTCTATGTCCGTGAATCTGTTTTGATTAGAAATAATCTTCCTTAAGCAAGCATTATTCATTCATTCATTCAACCCGTGTTTATAGTGTGCCAATGGAAGTAGAATTAAATATAAAAGTAGCCAAAGAGTCCTGATTCTCTCTCATCACTTATTCAAGGTCTGTAACACAAATCTATATGCGGGATATGTAATAATCCTCAGTTGACCAGGGTCTCAATCTGTTCAGCCAATTAACAAACTGCCATAGACTGAGTGGCTTAAACAACAGCCATTTATTTCTCACAGTTCTAGAGGCTGGAAAATACAAGACCAAGATGCTAAATGATTCAGTGTCTGGTGACAGCCCATTTCCTGGTTCATTGATGACCACCTTCTCGCTGTGTCCTCATAAGCAGAAAAGGGCTGGAGATTTCTCTGGGGTGTCTTTTTATAAGAGCACTAATCCCATTCGTGAAGGTTCCACTCTCATGACCTAATTACTCCCCCAAGGCTCCACCTCTTATACAATCACATTGGGAATTAGGATTTCAATTTATGAACTGGAGCAGAGAGGGACAAAAACATTCCATCCATAGCAATCTGTAGAGGTAACTAATCTTACCCATTTCATTCCTCACTAGTTGACAGTTATTTTAATTCAAATATTTTTGCAATCATTATGTAATTTGAAAATTTGGACCAGCATGTTGAATTACAGCCATTAAGATTATGTCAAAGTTTCCCATGCTGCTGGTTCTGAAATTTCCACCATGTGATAAATGTTTTGTTCTGTGGCATCCTTGGTATGGGGCTCTCTAAACCTTGAAACAGACAATGGTGTCTTTGAAATGATCTTCCCTAGCTAAGAGGAACAATCATCCTTTCCTTTGTAAAACTATACTATGTCCTCCTTTACCCAAAATTCTCTTCCATTAGTCCTTTCACTTAGGATAACTATCCAATTATTCAATGTTCTTTCCACTTACGATTAAATTTTTTTAAAATAACACCAGTAAGGAGCAAATGTGAAAGAAGACAGTACGGTATTGCTGAGAGCACTGGGGCCTTGACCCAGGCAGATGGTGATCTTGTCCTACCCAGAAGTGCACAGCTTTAGTCTTCAACTCTCCAGGGCCCCTTCTGCATAACAGGGACACAAATATCAACTTTGCACTTTTCCTGACAATGTTTTTCAGTATTATCTACAGAGTACCTTTTGTGTCAGGGACTTTCCCTGCAAACTTCCTGGACATTCCATGTTCATCCTAAACATTTAGGTCTGTTCTACATACCCTTCTGAGACATAATCAGATTTGTTTTAAAGTACGAATAATGTTTTCTCTCCCAAGTCTTTGAGTGAGATTGATGCTCCAGAGAGAGGCTTTGCATACTTCTAACATGTTACAGCATACCTCTGGGAGGTACCTATACTTTTGTTTGAATGTTTCCGTGAAGGTTCCACTCTCATGACCTAATTACTCCCCCAAGGCTCCACCTCTTATACAATCACATTGGGAATTAGGATTTCAATTTATGAACTGGAGCAGAGAGGGACAAAAACATTCCATCCATAGCAATCTGTAGAGGTAACTAATCTTACCCATTTCATTCCTCACTAGTTGACAGTTATTTTAATTCAAATATTTTTGCAATCATTATGTAATTTGAAAATTTGGACCAGCATGTTGAATTACAGCCATTAAGATTATGTCAAAGTTTCCCATGCTGCTGGTTCTGAAATTTCCACCATGTGATAAATGTTTTGTTCTGTGGCATCCTTGGTATGGGGCTCTCTAAACCTTGAAACAGACAATGGTGTCTTTGAAATGATCTTCCCTAGCTAAGAGGAACAATCATCCTTTCCTTTGTAAAACTATACTATGTCCTCCTTTACCCAAAATTCTCTTCCATTAGTCCTTTCACTTAGGATAACTATCCAATTATTCAATGTTCTTTCCACTTACGATTAAATTTTTTTAAAATAACACCAGTAAGGAGCAAATGTGAAAGAAGACAGTACGGTATTGCTGAGAGCACTGGGGCCTTGACCCAGGCAGATGGTATAAATCTTGTCCTACCCAGAAGTGCACAGCTTTAGTCTTCAACTCTCCAGGGCCCCTTCTGCATAACAGGGACACAAATATCAACTTTGCACTTTTCCTGACAATGTTTTTCAGTATTATCTACAGAGTACCTTTTGTGTCAGGGACTTTCCCTGCAAACTTCCTGGACATTCCATGTTCATCCTAAACATTTAGGTCTGTTCTACATACCCTTCTGAGACATAATCAGATTTGTTTTAAAGTACGAATAATGTTTTCTCTCCCAAGTCTTTGAGTGAGATTGATGCTCCAGAGAGAGGCTTTGCATACTTCTAACATGTTACAGCATACCTCTGGGAGGTACCTATACTTTTGTTTGAATGTTTCCTGTTGTTTTATTTTTTTAATTTAAAAAAATGTATTTATTTATTTATGAGTTCACTGGGTCTTCATTGCTGTGAGTGGGCTTTCTCTACTTGGGGCGAGCAGGGGCCAGTCTTCTTTGTGATTCATAGGCTTCTTTCTCATTGCGGTGGCTTCTTGTTGTGGAGCGCAGGTTCAGTAGTTGTGGCCTACAGGCTTAGCTGCCCCAAGGCATGTGGGATCTTCCCAGACAAGGAATCAAACCTGTGTCTTCTACATTGGCAGGCAGATTGTTAACCACTGGACCACCAGAGAAGCCCAGAGCCCATACTTTAGAAGTGTTGCTGTTAAGATGATAGTCAGTACTGAAAATATTCAGCGGGTATGCATCAGTAAGAACAATATTGCCTATTAAAAATGCTGGAGGGGGTGTGGAGAAAAGGGAACCCTCCTATACTGCTGGTGGGAATGTAAGTTGGTAAAGGCATTATGGAAAACAGTATGGAGGTTCCTCAGAAAACCAAAAATAGAATTACTGTATGATACAGCAATCCTACTCCTGGGTATATACCTGAACAAAACTATAATTTAAAAAGATACATGCATCCCTATGTTCATAGCAGCACTATTCACAGTAGCCAATATATGAAACAACCTAAATGTCCACCAAGAGATGATTGGATAAAAAAGATGTGGTACGTATATATAACAGCATACTACTCAGCCATGAAAAAGAACAAAATAATGCCATTTGCAGCAAATGGATGCAACTAGAGGTTATCATACTAAGTGAAGTAAGTCAAAAAGAAAAATACATCTAGGTTGCTTCCATCTTCTAGCTATTGTAAATAGTGCTACAATACAGATGAATGGATAAAGAAGTTGTGGTACATATACACAATGGAATATTACTTGGCCATAAAAAGGGATGAATTTGAATCAGTTCCAATGAGGTGGATGAACCTAGAACCTATTATACAGAGTGAAGTAGGTAATAGAGAGAAAGATAAATATCATATTCTAATGCATATATACAGAATCTAGAAAAATGGTACTGAAGAATTTATTTGCAGGGCAGCAATGGAGAAACAGACATAGAGAATAGTCCTTATGAACATGGGGAGAAGGGAGGAGCAGGTGAGATGTATGGAAAGAGTAACATGGAAACTTACATTACCATTTGTAAAATTGATAGCTAGTGGGAATTTGCTGTATGTCTCAGGAAACTCAAACAGGGGCTCTGTATCAATCTAGAGGGGTGGGATGGGAGGGAGATGGGAGGGAGGTTCAAAAAGGAGGGGATATATGTATACCTATGGCTGATTCATGTTGAAGTTTGACAGAAAACAGCAAAATTCTGCAAAGCAATTATCCTTCAATAAAAAATAAATTAATTAAAAAACAACCAAAAAAGAGAAAGACAAATACCGTATGATATCATTTATATGTGGAAATCTAAAATATGACACAGATGAACTTATCTATGAAACAGAAACAGACTCACAGACATAAAGAACAGATTTGTGGTTGCCAAGGGGGAAGCAGAGGTGGGGAGGGATGGAATGGGAGTTTGGGATTAGCAGATGCAAACTGGTATACAAGAATGGATAAACAGTAAGATCCTACTGTACAGCACAGGGAACTATGTTCAATATCTTGTGATAAACCATAATGGAAAAAAAAACCATAATGGAAGATAATATTTAAAAAAGAATCTCTATATGTGAAAAACTGTCACTTTGCTGTGCAGCAGAGATTGGGCTCCATTGTAAATCAACTATCCCTCAATAAAAAAATTAAAAAGAAGTAAAAGAAACATTGGTTTTTAAGATATAAAAACACCTTTGTTTTGACCTATAAATAGCTGTTCCCCAGGTCCTTGAGTGGCATCCATTCCCCACATCACTCCTCTCAGGAGGTATTTTTAGTCCTGTGGCTTTGGAGAATTGTCTGCTTGAAGTCTGTATTTTGTAGCCAGCATCCCTTCCTCCCCCACTTCTGGACACAGCTTTCCTTCTCTTGCGGAACTGCGCCTTCCCCATTCTCTAAGGTTCTGGGGAGGCTTCCAACCACATCACCTCCTCCCTCCCATGGCCCATGGGGTAGGCAGTGATGTAGGTCCAGAAGATTTAGTCCCTATTCGTTGACAGGCATGTGCATGTGATGCAAGACAGAGCAACCAGAGGCTTCCCCTAGAACTCTACACAGTCACCTCGGTGTCCATAAGGGGATGGGTTCCAATACCCTCCTGTCCTCCATGGACGCTCAAGTCCCTTACATAAAAAGGTTTCTGAAATTTGATCAAAGGTTGGTTGAATCCACTGACACGGAGGGCTGACTACATTATGAGTGCAGGGACTGAAACACTCTTTTGTCCCCCTTTGAAACGTGAGCTGAAAGGCTATGGCCCTAAAGCATCTGGTGGCCTTGACTGTGCAAAGAAGGAGAAGCCTGGGAAGCAACACAAAGATAGAAAAGGGCCAATGGAGAGATTGAGAGAAAGAGAGGCCCCTGGTAATATCTGAGTACCAGACCAAATTTCCATCCTTTATAATAGCAATTCTCAAGCTTGGGTGTGTGTCAGCATCAGGGGGAGCACTAATAAGTAATCCAGAGCCCAGCCATGGTGAAGTGGGAAAGGGCTGACTCCTCTGTATTTGGTCCACATCCTCCAGGTGGTTTGGATACACATCAAAAGTTGAGAACTACAACTTGACAAACATGTGACCCAACATACCTCCTCTTTTGCAGCAGCGACTTAGGGTTCTGACATGCAGGGACTAAGCACCAAGGACTCTATGGCATCATGCAAACAGGGGACGAAGCAAATCTCTGGTCAAGGCCCCAGTGTCCCTGATCTTGGGTAGCTAAGTGAATTGCAGTTTTTGTTCATGAGGAATGTTCTCCATGGACCCAGTGCTGATGGGAGTGAAATGTTGAAGTGATTAAGACAGGAATGACACCTCCCATCTTCCTGGGCTCGCCTACGGTTATCTAAAGGGAATTCCCTGAGCTGGCAGAGCCTTCCTTTATGTGGGCTTCTGCCCCAGCTGCATGTGAAGAGCAGCAGCCCAACCCTCACACCAGTCATCTCAGGATTTAGGACCAGAGTAGACTAGAAGCCATATTCTTGGAAGTGCATTGAAAATCTCTCATTAGCCCAAATTGGGTCGCATGACTCACTCTGTACCAATCACAAGGAAATGAAGTGGACTAATGTGCCCAGCCCTAGCCCACATGACCACTCTGTACCAATAACAGGGAAATACAGTGGCCTGCTGGGCCCAGCCCTGAGTCACATGGCCACCTCTGGCGTGGTGGGGAGGGGGACATATGTGTGGGGGAGAATTGAACTCGCTTCATAAGAACAACAATTCATTACTAGGGGGAAAGGATGACTTTAAAGAGGAAATCAGGACACACTTATTAGAAAATGTGAGTGAATTCCAGGCAGCAAAATCGACAGATGCCTACTACAGTTTGACTGTTGTCATTTTATTCTAGCTTTGCTGGGAAAAAGCCAGTAAGAACAAATTCAGCAAATCACAGACTTGCACTGAAGAGAAAGAAACTCAAGAATCTAGGAGCTCAGCCTTTTTTCTCTAAATAGAACATAGTTTATGCTATTGAAGACAGATGCTTGTTTATTCTATGCTGAGAGCGCTCTGGCTGGGCAGATTCCAAATATCCTTCCATCTGCAGATCCTTCCAGGGCTTTACAATTTTTACTAGTTAATGACAAGATTGGGGGAGGGGCAACTTAAAATGAAGTAATAAATGCATTTGGAAGAATGTTAAAGGCTTAGTTATTTCACACTTCTGGAATTCAGAGCAATGAAAAAGTGAACAGTCTTACTGGCTCAAAGGGGAATCCTTCCATCCATGAAACAAATTTATTTTTATTATTTTGGCTTCTCAAGAGATGTTTCCTGTGGCTGTATTATAAAATAATTCTTCATGTTTTTATTCTATACTGTTCTACTGGGCCTTGTGAAACAAGAAATTATTTGTTGCATTTAGTTGCTGTGTAATGGGGCTTCACTATCATTTACATATCTTTCATATACTATTAATTCACATCTTTTTTAGAATTGTAATTGTGGAAGCAATTTTCATTACAATTTCTTGTAACATATAAATTTGAGATAATTGGACTGGAAGGCTTGTTTGTCCAAATTGCCTGCATCAGTACTATTTCGTGGGTTTTGAAAGTATGAAAAAATTTTGAAACTGGGACCTGATGATAAACATTTGAAGATGATTTTTGATCCCTGAAAAAAACATTTGTACCCAATGCAGGTGAAATCAATTCCTTTCTGAGTTGATACTGATGGTGATTTAATGAAACTAATCCTCATGAACTGAAAAGAATATCTTTTTATCTTACCAACCAAGCTTGAGAGTATGATGAGTTCTCAGATGAAATATGACCTAGGAGCTGCAAACTTAGAACAAATTGGAGATTTGATAGAACCTATGATGGATGGGCTATCTATCATAATCCTATGATAGATGGGCTTCCCCGGTGGCTCAGATAGTAAAGAATCTGCCTGCAGTGCAGGAGATCTGGGTTTGATCCCTGGGTTGGGAATATCCCCTGGAGAAGGAAATGGCAACCCACTGCAGTATTGTTGTCTGGGAAATCCCATGGACAAAGGAGCCTGGTGGGCTACAGACCATGGGGTCTCAAAGAATCAGATACAACTGAGCAACACAGCAGCAGCAGCCTATAGTAGATAATATCAGTTTTGGAATTCCATCGTTCCCATCTGGTTAGAGAGTAGTTATCATTTATGGAACCCTACACCCATATGCTTTATTAAGGTCCAGAACATCTTCTGTTGGGCTAAATTCTTAGGAGGAACAAGGTATATGAAGAAAGTATGTCAGCCTAGGGAGGACGTGAGAAGGGAACTACCTACAATATAATTCAAGAGACTGGAGAAGGAATCTTTCCTAAAGATTAAGATCCCATAGATTTAGCCCATTACAGGCACTCAACAGATATTTATTCAATGAAGGAAAAAAATAAAGGAATCAGACAAAATTAGAAAAGCCCCATGAAGATGTTCCTTTTAATTTACTTCCACTTCTAGCTGGACCAACTTTGATGAGTGCTACACACGGGAGTCACGATTGTCATTAAAGCATGTCATACCAGAGCTGAGAGAAGAATGTGTCTGTTCACCTTCCCAGAGATAAACATAACTGAGCTGGGGTAGAATTTTCTAAGGTACATGAAACCAGCTTTTTGAATTGTGAAAAATAAAACATAGTTCTTTTTGTTGCACCATACTGGCTGACTTTCCATCTTATGAAGAAACCTGCCAATACTGTGTTTAAGTAACTGTTGTCCCCTAATGGATCAGTCACAGACAGTGTCTGAGTTGTGTTACTCCAGGGGCAGCTTTCAAATGCTTCCATGGGAATGGCACCATAGAGTTTGTAACCGAGCACCCCCATAGTTATTCTACTCAACATTTGTGGTTGAGTTTGTTCCTTATCCAGGGCCTCAGTTCATAAGGGCATGGTCTAGTTTTTTTTAGATCTTGATCTCATTTTAATTAGTCAATTTGCAAAAAGCTGTTGCTGTCAATTAATGCATTGTTTTTCTTTTTTCCCTGTTTTTTTCTGGTTTGTGGGACTGGAACTCAGGAAGAAGAGGGATCCCCAAGAGAACCACAGTGCCTCGGGGTGGAACCGAAGATGGCAGCAGGTAGAGTCGGTTCATGGCAACGCCTTCTTTCCTAGGCTGCTGCTGTTGACAGCAAGGTTTGCAGAATCCAAAAGCTTTGCAGATCATGAAAGAAAATTTGTATGTTCCCATTGATTGGAAACATGACTAGAAATGTCACTTGTGATGTATGCCAGGCATGACATCTGGACAGTCTGGTCATGGTGCAAAAAATAACTTCTTCTCTTTTTCTTCTTTCTTCTATTGATTTCAGTGCTTGCTGAACAAATACTTGCAATGAAGTAGATGATAATAATGATGAAGAAATTTCAAATTTAGTCATACTAAAATAAGTAGTGCACTTTTTTCTGCAGTATTTATGATTTCCTTGGAAAATGCTATCTAGATGCATTTGCTTTTTTAAAAAAATGTGTATAGTTAAATATGCAGCTTTGCTATTTACCCCATCGTAGGACTTCATATGAGATAAAATGCAAAGGAACAAATAAGTCTTTACTTTAGTTTCTGCCTATGATTGGTAATGATAATGAGATGTAATGGTCATAAAAATAAACAGTTGAATGGACCTTGTAATAATGAGAGCTAAATCTTAATACTCTCTGCTTCTATTTTCCAATGACTTTTATTTGGTGTTTTATATGAGGAGGGGTTAGAAGAGGGCTCCAGATGTGTTTGCCACTGGCAGAGGCTCATGCTCCTGTAAGTTAATGAAAATCAGGGAGAAGAATTAAGAAAATTAAAATGGTAATGAAAAGAATACGCAAAGTGTGTGTGGGGAGGTGGGGAGGGGAACTGGCGCCCTGTTCAGATTTCCATGGAGGAGAGAGAATTAGCGATTAACCAGCTCCAGCATCTCCCTCTATGCCCCTCCCAAGTGTCTACCCCATCAGAAACAGACATTGTTTTAGGTTCATGCTTCTTCTGACTTGCACCCTTGCAGATCCTTGCATGACTGGTTCCTTTTCTTCCAGTAGCTCTCAGCTGAAACATCCAGTCCCAGAGGCTACTTTGTCATTCCTTGAGATCACTCCTCATCCCACTGTCCGTTTTTATTGGGTTGGCCCAAAAGTTTGATTGGGTTTGCTACAATATCTTATGGGAAAAAAACAAACTTTTGAGCCAACCCAATATCTTTTTCCATAATACTTATTACGGTCCCAAATCATCTTACTGTGGATTGGTTTCTTTTTTTATTGTCCCCTCAAGAGATTATAACATAGGAGGTGAGTCAGGAAGGACAGATATGAATATCTGTTTGTGAAAAGTGTATTAGCTGGGGTGTTTATAAAGTGAAAACCAAATACTGTAAATTGACTCCAAAGTGACATCTATTTGAAATTCTGCTCCCCCCTGTTTTTTGGCTGATGATCTGATCCTTTAGTATCTGTCACCTTATCCTGAGGTCTATGATTTCTATTTGCAGGGGCAACCCAGGGTACAATGACAGGTTAATTGGGAGTGTGTTTAAATATCACCAGCTTTGCACTCTAATGATTCAGCATCTATGTATGATTGAAGTTTTTCTTACTAAGTGACCTGCCTGTAATAGATAGAACCCTAATGCCTGCTCAGAATCAGGTAGCATCCCCCCCTGACTTGGTGGGTACAGTAGCTGAATGGATGGAGTAGCCCATTTGAAATAAGTCCCCTTAATGTGATACAGCATGGTTTGCTGTCAGCTGGTGCTCTGTTTCAGCAAGACCAGCACTGGGAAGGTTCATTAGGTGAATGAGGTTTACCTTTGCCTTCAGCCTACCCTTCTGGTGCCCTGCACCTCCTAGTGAGGTTCCTCCGCACCACCTCACCCCCTGATTTCTCTGCCTTCAGAAGAATGTGCAGTCAAACATAAACTGTAGTCCATGTTAATTCACATGGTTGTGTTGCTGCTTCTTCAGTCTATTGCTATTTAAGCCACAGAGCTACCTGTGGAATGAAAAAAATGTGGTAGCTGTTAAAGGGATCTGCAAACAGATAAAGAAGAAGGGACGTTTCTGGATACAATCACAATTCCCGTGGAACCACTTTCTCAGGCTGAGCATTGAATGGCCCTGAGTCATGAGAACACTCAGCAAAGATTCCATCAGACAGTGGTTCTTCAGAGCAGGAATTGTGTCTCTTTACAAGTGAGTGCTCCAACACTAAGTTGTGTCTGGCTCTCTGTGACCCTTTGGACAATAGCCTGACAGGCTCCTTTGTCCTTGGGATTATTCTGGCAAGGGTACGAGAATGGGTTGGCATTTCCTCCTTCAGGAGATCTTCCTGACCCACACCTCCTGCATTGGCATGTGGATTCTTTACCACTGAGACACCCGGGAAGCCCATTACAAGTGAGGTTAAATTCTTTATTGAAAGGCACCATTTTCAAGACTTATAACTTCTTTTTGATATAACGTTCAAGGCAAAAATAAAGGATGGAAAGCTGAACTGAAGTGAAGCTTATCACCCTGCACAGGGAACAGGAAGAATGAGTGATGCACCCAGGAGATGGAGGTATCATGGAGAA
Organism: Cervus canadensis; assembly: GCF_019320065.1. NCBI lineage: Eukaryota > Metazoa > Chordata > Mammalia > Artiodactyla > Cervidae > Cervus > Cervus canadensis. Next base: position 31,257,210 of record NC_057395.1, on the reverse strand, counting down.
GAAATTTCCATAAACTTAAGAACCCCTTTGATATAACCATGACATCGCTTCTATAATAGAGAAAAAAATAAATATGCTTTACTGATAGTGACAAGGAAGAAGGCGTAATTCCTGTGAGGGACAACTCAACATCAGCAAAAGGGCTGACAGTATCACCCAATTCAGTTTGGTTCAGTTCAGTCACTCAGTCGTGTCCGACTCTTTGCGACCCCATGGACTGCAGCACACCAGGCCTCCCTGTCCATCATCAACTCCTGGAGTTTACTCAAACTCAAGTTCATTGAGTTGGTAATGCCATCCAACCATCTCATCCTCTGTTGTCCCCTTCTCCTCGCTACCTCAATCCTTCCCAGCATCAGGGTATTTTCAAATGAGTCATTTCTTCCCATCAGGTGGCCAAAGTATTGGAGTTTCAGCTTAAGCATCAATCGTTCCAATGAATTTTCAAGACTGACCTCCTTTAGGATGGACTGGTTGGATCTCCTTGCAGTCCAAGGGACTCTCAAGAGTTTTCTCTGACCCCACAGTTCAAAAGCATCAATTCTTGGTGCTCAGCTTTCTTTATAGGCCAACATCCATGCATGACTACTGGAAAAACCATAGCTTTGACTAGACAGACCTTTGTTGGCAAAGTAATGTCTCTGCTTTTTAATATGCTATCTAGGTTGGTCATAACTTTTCTTCCAAGGAGTAAGCGTCTTTTAATTTCATGGTTGCAGTAACAACCTGCAGTGATTTTGGAGACCAAGAAAATAAAGTCAGTCACTATTTCCACTGTTCCTCCATCTATTTGGCATGAAGTAATGGGACCAGATGCCATGATCCTAGTTTTCTGAGTGTTGAGTTTTAAGCCAACATTTTCTCTATCCTCTTTCACTTTCATCAAGAGGCTCTTTAGTTTTTCTTCATTTTCTGCCATAAGGGTGGTGTCATCTGCATATCTGAGGTTACTGATATTTCTCCCAGCAATCTTGATTTCTGCTTGTGCTTCATCCAGCTCAGCGTTTCTCATGATGTACTCTGCATATAAATTAAATAAGCAGGGTGAAAATATGCAGCCTTGACGTACTTCTTTCCCTATTTGGAACCAGTCTGTTGTTCCATGTCCAATTCTAACTGTTGCTTCCTGACCTGCATACAGATTTCTCAGGAGGCAGGTAAGGTGGTCTGGTATTCCCATCACTTGAAGAACTTTCCAGTTTGTTGTGCACCACAGTCAAAGGCTTTGGCATAGTTAATAAAGCAGAAATAGATGCTTTTCTGGAACTCTCTTGCTTTTTTGATGATCCAACGGATGTTGGCAATTTGAACTTTGGTTCCTCTGCCTTTTCTAAGTCCAGCTTGAACATCTGGAAGTTCATGGTTCACATACTGCTGAAGCCTGGCTTGGAGAATTTTGAGCATTACTTTGCTAGCATATGAGATGAGGACAATTGTGTGGTAGCTTGAGCATTCTTTGGGATTGCCTTTCTTAGGGATTGGAATGAAAACTAACCTTTTCCAGTCCTATGGCCACTGCTGAGTTTTCCAAATTTGCTGGCATATTGAGTGCAGCACTGTAACAGCATCATCTTTCAGGATTTGAAATAGCTCAACTGGAATTCCATCACCTCTACTAGCTTTGTTCATAGTGATGCTTCCTAAGGCCCACTTGACTACACATTCCAGGATGCTCTAGGTGAATGATCACACCATCGTGATTATCTGGATCATGAAGATCTTTTTTGCATAGTTCTTCTGTGTATTCTTGCCACGTCTTCTGAATATCTTCTGCTTCTGTTAGGTCCATACCATTTCTGTCCTTCATTGTGCCCATCTTTACATGAAATGTTCCCTTGGTATCTCTCATTTTCTTGACGAGATCTCTAGTCTTTCCCATTCTGTTGTTTCCCTCTATTTCTTTGCACTGATCACTAAGTAAGCCTTTCTTATCTCTCCTTGCTATTTTTTGGAACTCTGCATTCAAATGGGTATATTTTTCCTTTTCTTCTTTGCTTTTCACTTCTCTTCTTTTCACAGCTATTTGTAAGGTCTCCTCAGACAATCATTTTGCCTTTTTGCATTTCTTTTTCTTGGGGATGGTCTTGATCCCTGTCTCCTGTACAATGTCATGAACCTCCACCCATAGTTCATCAGGCACTCTGTCTATCAGATCTAATCCCTTGAATCTATTTCTCACCTCCACTGTATAATTGTAAGGGATTTGATTTAGATCATACCTGAATGGTCTAGTGGTTTTCCCTACTTTCTTCTACTGAAGTCTGAATATGGCAATAAGGAGTTCATGATCTGAGTCACAGTCAGATCCTGGTCTTGTTTTTGCTGACTGTATAAATCTTCTCCATCTTTGGCTGCAAAGAATATAATCAATCTGATTTTGATATTGACCATCTGGTGATGTCCATGTGTAGAGTCTTCTCTTGTGTTGTTGAAAGAGGGTGTTTGCTACGACCAGTGTGTTCTCTTGGCAAAACTCTATTAGCCTTTGCCCTGCTTCATTCTGTACTCCAAGGCCAAATTTGCCTGTTACTCCAGGTATTTCTTGACTTCCTACTTTTGCATTCAAGTCTCCTATAATGAAAAGGACATCTTTTTTGGATGTTAGTTCTAGAAGGTTTTGTAGGTGTTCATAGAACCGTTCAACTTCAGTTTCTTCAGCATTACTGGTTAGGGCATAGACTTGGACTTCTGTGATATTAAATGGTTTTCCTTGGAAACGAACAGAGATCATTCTGTCGTTTTTGAGATTGCATCTAAGTACTGCATTTCAGACTGTTTTGTTGACTATGATGGCTACTCCATTTTTTCTAAGGGATTCTTGTCCACAGTAGTAGATATAATGGTCATCTGAGTTCAATTCACCCATTCCAGTCCATTTTAGTTCACTGATTCCTAAAATGTCAACATTACTCTTGCCATCTCCTCTTTGACCACTTTCAGTTTGCCTTGATTCATGGACCTAACATTCGAGGTTCCTATGCATGGGACCTTTTGGTCTTCATTACCTCCACCATAGTTTGGACCCAGGTAAATAACAGGGGGCTTCCCTGGTGGCTCAGAGGTTAAAGCGTCTGCCTACAATGTGGGAGAACTGAATTCGATCCCTAGGTCAGGAGGATCCCTTGGAGAAGGAAATGGCAACCCATTCCAGTATTCTTGCCTCGAGAATCCCATGGATGGAGGAGCCTGGTGGGCTACAGTCCACGGGGGTCGGGGTTGCAAAGAGTCTGACATGACTGAGCGACTTCACTTTCACTTTCACCTTCAAATAACACGGAGGGAACACAGTCCCACCCATCAACAGAAAATTGGATTAAAGATTTACCGAGCATGGCCCACCCATCATAACAAGACCCAGTTTCCCCCTCAGTCAATCTTTCCAGTCAGGAAGCTTCCATAAGCCTCTTATCCTTCTCCATCAGAAGGCAGACAGACTGAAAACCAAAATCACAGAAAACTAACCAATCTGATCACATGAACCACAGCCTTGTCTAACTCAATGATACTATGAGCTATGCCATGTAGGACTACCCAAGACAGATGGGTCATGGTGGAGAGTTCTGACAAAATATGGTCCACTGGAGAAGGGAATGGCAAACCACTTCAGTATTCTTGCCTTGAGAGCCCCATGAATAGTATGAAAAGGCAAAAAGATAGGACACTGAAAGATGAACTTCCCAGGTCGGTAGCTGCCCAATATGCTACTGGAGATCAGTGGAGAAATAACTCCAGAAAGAATGAAGAGACGGAGCCAAAGCAAAACAACACCCAGTTGTGGATGTGACTGGTGATAGAAGCAAAGTCACCCAGTTAGCCAGTGTTGAAAAAACTATTTACACAGTGTGAAAGTTGTGAGTTAGGTTTTATTTGGGGGCAAAATAGGGACTGCAGCCCGGGGGATAGCATTTCAGATAGCTCTGAGAAAATGCTCCAAGAAGGTGAGGGAAGGAGCTAGAATATATAGGAGTTTTGCAATGAAGGGCAGGTAGGGCAGGTAGTCAGGAACATCAAAAGATTACTGCTTAAGATAAGCAGATACGTCAGTTATGGAATTTAGTGCTTTTCTATGTGAGGGAAGATGTGAGAGTCTCCACTCACTGAAATCATTTTTTGATATGCATCTCAGCATCTGGGGTCAGTATCCTGTGTTATCAGATCCCTAGTTTTCTCAAGGCTTACTAAGGGAGTGGCCACAGACTGATGGCTGCTAGATGGCAGAAGTTCTTTCCTTCCTGAGTTCCTTCAGGGCTCAGCAGCTCACGGTGGAGGGCCACAATTGCTGATGACTGTGACATCCTTTGTTTACTGATAAGGCAGGAGACATTCCATTTCTCACCAGTTTTTGGAAGGTGCTAAGGACATGCATCATCATGCAGATGACACCTTATGGCAGAAAGTGAAAAAGAACTAAAGAGCCTCTTTTTTTTTTTCATTTATTTTTATTAGTTGGAGGCTAATTACTTTACAATATTGTAGTGGTTTTTGCCATACATTGACATGAATCAGCCATGGATTTACATGTGTTCCCCATCCCGATCCCCCCTCCCGCCTACCTCCCCATCCGATCCCTCTGGGTCTTCCCAGTGCACCAGCCCTGAGCACTTGTCCCATGCTAAAGAGCCTCTTGATAAAAGTGAAAGAGGAGCGTGAAAAAGTTGGTTCAATGCTCAACATTCAGAAAACAAAGATCATGGCATCCGGTCCCATCACTTCATGACAAATAGATGGAGAAACAGTGGAAACAGTGACAGACTTTATTTTTGGGGGCTCCAAAAATCACTGCAGAGGGTGACTGCAGCCATGAAATTAAAAGACGCTTGCTCCTTGGAAGAAAAGTTATGACCAACCTAGATAGCATATTAAAAAGCAGAGACATTACTTTGCCAACAAAGGTCTGTCTAGTCAAAGCTATGGTTTTTCCAGTAGTCATGAATGGATGTGAGAGTTGGACTATAAAGAAAGCTGAGCACTGAAGAATTGATGCTTTTGAACTGTGGTGTTGGAGAAGACTCTTGAGAGTCCTTTGGACTGCAAGGAGATCCAACCAGTCCATCCTAAAGGAGGTCAGTCCTGAGTGTTCATAGGAAGGACTGATGTTGAAGCTGAAAATAGAATACTTTGGCCACCTGATGCAAAGAGCTGACTCATTTGAAAAGACCCTGATACTGGGAAAGATTGAGGGCGGGAGGAGAATGGGATGACAGGGGATGAGATGGTTGGATGGCATCATCGACTCAATGGACATGGGTTTGGGTAAACTCCAGGAGTTGGTGATGAACAGGGAGGCCTGGTATGCTGCAGTCCATGGGGTCGCAAAGAGTCGGACACAACTGAGTGACTGAACTACTGAACTGAACTGAACTGAAGGACCTAAGGGCAAGAACTAGTCTACACATTCTCACCTGGGCATGTGCCTCAATGAAAAAGCAGCTGTTGTATAGTAGTCAGATTTTTGGTCTGCATGACTTAGACTTCCAGCCTCTCTCAGGTCATTCTTTCCCTGGATTATCTCTTTCCTTTTTGTTCCTCTGTTGGAGGTGAGACCAATGAATGAGCCAGCTATGCTTTCTTGAGAGAATTCTTTTTAAAAAAGAATTGCATCCTTTCTGATGGCTATATTTTCAAGAGGAAAGAAAAAAGGAAAATGTGTTTTTAAAATGTTGGCTCGATCTTGCCATGTTTCTTGCCATGCATGGCTTTAGAAGTAAGCCAAGTACTTTTGAATGCTGCAACAACTTTAAATGTGTTTAAAATCCAAGAAGACTTTGTGGAATCCTGATTGTCTTTTGGTCTGCACTCACCATGTGCTGTTAGGGCTGCAAGATTGCAACATTTTGTTCATTGGAGGGGAGAAGCCATTTTATTACTGTCAGAGGATTTCATCTGAATGTTCTCTTTTCACTAAAGGTCACCCAGGGCTGAGTGGGGCCCAACCCCCTTCAGAGGTGGCTGTCTGTGTCATCTGCACTTAGTAAAATTTTCATTTCCTGTGGTTTGTAGGTTATTCAAGTGTAAAGGAACAAGCCCCAAACGGTTAAAATTCTTCTACTAAAAATGGATGTGATGAGGGGGAAAATATATGTATTTTTGTAACCTTTCTGGGGAATGAGACCAGAGTTCCACTCTGCAGCTTCTTAAGTGACATGATGTTACAGTGTGTGTGAGGCTGGGCCCCCAAGCAGACTCAGAAGTCAGACTTTCTGACTGAGAGCCCTGTGAGAGGTCAGAAATAAGACCTAGTCTCTGCTAACCAGACAAAATGTCTGCTTTTGCTTTCACATCATAGGGAGAACAGTCAAAGTGAGGTTTCCACTCCAGCCAACTGTATTTCAGTAGACTCTCTTGTGATTGTGCAAGAAAGTTATTTGTCTTCCTTACTGATTTGTCTGAGGCCCCAGCCAAAGAATGACTAGAAAATTGTTCAGGTAGGGAAATTAGAAAACAAAAGGGTGGTGTACTTCCTTTATTCTGAATTTACATTCTTTCCACTCCCTTAAACTTGGGACAGATAATATGAGGATTCCTGGGAGGCTGTTTATTAGAGAAAATGCTACTGGATGCGGTAGGTGAAGCAAAGTCCTGATCCTTTAATTCTTGTATGGGACTTTGCTACAGTATATATTTTTAAAACTTAAGTATTTATGTTTGGCTGCGCTGGATCTTTGTTACTTTGCCCTGGCTTTCTCTAGTTTCAGAGATCGGAGGCTCTCTGCTGCGCATGTGGGTTTCAGTAGTAGTGGCACGTGGGTTCAGTAATTGCTGCTCACAGGTTCTAGAGCATGGGTGCAGTAGTAGTGGCCCACGGACTTAGTTGCTCCGTGGCATGTGGAATCTTCCTGGACCAGGGATCGAATCCATGTCCCCTGCATTGGCAGGCAAATTCTTACCTGCTGCGCCACCAGGGAAGTCCCATACTTTTGTTTAACCTAAGGAATCTCACTACAGTTGTTTGTCTCTACTTCAAATAATAGTGCTTAGATGTTTACAATCATATAAATTCTTCCGAAGAAATGAAACTATGCTTGTTGCTGGAGGTTTGTCAGAGGAAACAGGAGGCCATGGGCTCCAACAATCATTCACAAAAAGAAAGATGTTTCTAGAATTTACTTACGGTTTCTGCATTGTCAGTGTCAGTAGGAAAAAGTCGTTTTTGGGGGGTTTTTTGGCTTAGGTTTTCTTCACCTGTGAAGTCAGTAGGACTTGTCCTAAAACCTGAAGAGATGTTTCTCTGGTGACTGGGGGTGGGAGGATGTGGCGCTGGGGGAAATGTTTGTGTTTGGCAGGAGAGAGTGGTCAGCCCAGGAAGTCTTCCTGTCTGCAGTGATGGGAGACCTCCTGGGCTGCTTATTGAAAGGTGCCAGTCAGCCCCCAGCTCACTGTCATTATTCCAGGAGAAGGCATCAGAGAAAAGAAATCAGGTTCCCAAGTTCTCAGGGCTCTCCTAGGTGAAATCTCTTAAGTGATGTTCCACCCACTGCTCTGAACCCACTGCATCCATCCTCCTCAGCACGGCCCAGAGAGCAGTCCTGGCCTTTTCTCCTCTCTCCATAGGCAGAGAGCTAATCATTTCCAGATTTTTTGGGTGGGTGGGGAATTCACAGACCACCAATTGTTCATAAATGTGAAAGCAGAAATATAAAGAAAATGAGGGTCTGCTTTAGTCCTCTGTGTTCACAGTACACCTGCTATGTTGTTGACTGACAGGCACCTATGCCTTGAGGAGAAGCAGAAATTCACCTGCACAGGTGATGTTTGGGTGTTCGTTTGTTTTTTTAAATGTGTGTGTTTTTTGTTTTTAAGACCGCACCATGTGGGATCTTAATTCCCTGACCAGGGATCAAACCCATGCCCCCTTCCTTGGGAGCTTGGAGTCCTAACCACTAGGCAACCAGGGAATCCCTGATGTTTGGTTTTGACTCTGTGCACATGTGTGCCAGGAAACACCTCCTTCGCTTTGTCCTGCCTCTTAGCTCAGTGGGGATGGAGCCTGAGAGCCTTCCAGAAGGTCATCCAGGAAAAGTGAATCAGTTCCCAGGGATGAAATTTTCAGTGTGGGAAATCAACCCTGAATATTCATTCGAAGAACTGATGCTGAAGTTCCAACACTTGGGCCACCTGATGCGAAGAACTGACTCATTGCAAATGACCCTGATGCTGAAAAAGATTGAGGGCAGGAGAAAGGGGTGACAGATGATGAGATGGATGGATGGTATCTTTGACTCAATGGACATGAGTTTGAGCAAACTCTGGGAGATAGTGAAGGACAGGGAAGACTGGCAAGCTGCAGTCCATGGGGCTGCAAAGAGTTGGACACCACTTACTGACTAAACATCAACAAATACTTAGAGCAGAATAGCCTAATCTCTGTTTTTGTGTGAAAGAGACAAGATATGTTTCTATCCAATTTCACTTTTTAAAAATTGTTATTTTCTTGTTCGTTTGACATTTATTTTTCGGTCTTTGTAAGAACCCCCCCTGTAAGCTAAAGACAAAGGAGAAAAGGAAAGATATATCCATTTGAATGCAGAGTTCCAAAGAATAGCAAGGAGAGATAAGAAAGTCTTCCTCAGTGATCAGTGCAAAGAAATAGAGGAAAACAACAGAATGGGAAAGACTAGAGATCTCTTCAAGAAAATTAGAGATACCAAGGAAACATTTCATGTAAAGATGGGCTCAATAAAGGACAGAAATGGTATGCACCTAACAGAAGCAGAAGATATTCAGAAGACGTGGCAAGAATACACAGAAGAACTATGCAAAAAAGATCTTCATGATCCAGATAATCATGATGGTGTGATCATTCACCTAGAGCATCCTGGAATGTGTAGTCAAGTGGGCCTTAGGAAACATTACTACGAACAAAGCTGGTGGAGGTGATGGAATTCCAGTTGAGCTATTTCAAATCCTGAAAGATGATGCTGTTACAGTGCTGCACTCAATATGCCAGCAAATTTGGAAAACCCAGCAGTGGCCACAGGACTGGAAAAGGTGAATTTTCATTCCAATCCCAAAGAAAAGCAATGCCAAAGAATACTCAAACTACCATACAATTGTCCTCATCTCACATGCTAGCAAAGTAATGCTCAAAATTCTTCAAGCCAGGCTTTAGCAGTATGTGAACCGTGAACTTCCGGATGTTCAAGCTGGTTTTAGAAAAGGAAGAGGAACCAGAGTTCAAATTGCCAACATCTGTTGGATCATCAAAAAAGCAAGAGAGTTCCAAAAAATTATCTTTCTGCTTCATTGACTATGCCAAAGCCTTTGACTATGTGGATCACAACAGTGTGGAAAATTCTTCAAGAGATGGGAGTACCAGACCACCTTACCTGCTTCTTGGGGAATCTGTATGCAGGTCAGGATGTAACAGTTAGAACTGGACGTGGAACAACAGACTGGTTCCAAATAGGGAAAGGAGTACATCAAGGCTGCATATTTTCACCCTGCTTATTTAACTTGTATGCAGAGTACATCATGAGAAACGCTGGGCTGAATGGAGCACAAGCTAGAATCAAGATTGCTGGGAGAAATATCAGTAACCTCAGATATGCAGATGACACCACCCTTATGGCAGAAAGTGAAGACCTAAAGAGCCTCTGATGAAAGTGAAAGAGGAGAGTGATAAAGTTGGCTTAAAACTGAACATTCAGAAAATTAAGATCATGGCTTCTGGTCCCATGACTTCATGCCAAATAGATAGGGAAACAATGGAAACAATGACAGATTTTATTTTCTTGGGGCTCCAAAATCACTGCAGATGGTGACTGCAGCCATGAAATTAAAAGACGCTTACTCCTTGGAAGAAAAGTTATGACCAACCTAGACAGCACATTAAAAAGTAGAGACATTACTTTGCCAACAAAGATCTGTCTAGTCAAAGCTATGGTTTTTCCAGTGGTCATGTATGGATGTGAGAGTTGGACTATAAAGAAAGCTGAGTGCCAAAGAATTGATGCTTTTGAACTGTGGTGTGGAGAACATTCTTGAGAGCCCCTTCAACTGCAAAGAGGTCAAACCAGTCAATCCTAAAGAAAATCAGCTGAATATTCATTGGAAGGACTGATGTTGAAGCTGAAGCTCCAATACTTTGGCCACTGGATGTGAAGAACTAACTCATTAGAAAAGATCCTGATGCTGGGAAAGATTGAAGGCAGGAGGAGAAGGGGATAACAGAGGATGAGATGGTTGGATGGCATCACCATCTCCACTGGACATGAGTTTGAGCAGTCTCTGGGAGTTGGTGATGGACAGGGAAGCATGGAGTGCTGCAATCCATGGGGTTGCAAAGAGTCGACACACCTGAGCAACTGAAATGAACGGAAGAGTCCCTTAGGGAATACAGAATTGGGATGGTGACATTATTAGAATAGCATGTGCATTAAATGAATCAAACTGCCAAGCAATGGTCTTTAAAGATTTCCGTCCTGGGGGAATCTCTTTGCCCCCTCCCTTGCTTCTCACTTTCTTCCCCTCCACACATCCCCCCCACAACCCAGCACATGAATAAGAAGATGGCACTTGTGTTGCATACAATGCATGTGGATACCCACCTAGCTCTCTCCTTGGAGTCCACCTTCCCTCTTGATCTCAGGATGTACAAAGTAGGGATCACTAACTAGAAATTCCAGCTGATTATTGTCACAAAAGCTTGAGGAGAGAAAATGGGAGGGTTTTTACATCTCAAAGGTTGTTGCTGTCATTATTGTTACTGTTTGCCCATGTCTCTCTGCAAACATTTCAGTGAAGTGACATTTTTGGTCCTGGGGCCCCTGAAGTCAGCTACTTTATTTCCAGCACTCCCCACGTGCTCCAGTTCAACTTGGCTTCATGGCAGCTGCACTTTACCACATGCTTCAGTGATTCCTGGTGTGGCAGCCACTGATCCCAAATTTGTTTTAACACCTAGAAGGGGCACGTGGTCCAGCTTGGCCTGAGGCTGCTCTAAGGCCCTTCAGAGGTAGCCCTGAGCAATCACTTATGGGCCTTGGTGAGTCAACACCTCTGCTCTCTGGCCTCATGAGAAGCACAGTTGGGGAGCGTGGTCCCCACAGGGTCAAGCCCCAGTTACCCCCAGAAGTTGCTGGCTGCAATAAGCCCTGTGCCAGCTATCCCCTCCCGTCTCTGCACCCCACTCCCCTCTTATATCCTCTACCACCCACATAAACTGGGGGAACCTGAACTAAAAGAAGATCCCTTGACACAGTCATGCATTGAACTCATTATAACATGTTTAAAAACATCAACGAGCCTGGTTGAAATCTCAAAAAACCTTTCAAAAATGTTTTTAAAAATCTAAATGCAAAATAACTGCTTTGAAATTAGACTGCTCACAGATGCTGTCCATAGACCTTGCTAGAATGTGGATTTTTTGGGCATAGACAGGAGGGGCTAGAGGGCCTCCTTGGTGGCTCAGATGGTAAAGAATCCACCTGCAATGCAGGAGACCTCGGTTCAATCCCTGGGTCAGGAAGATCCCCTGGAGGAGGAAATGGCTACCCACTCCAGCTTTCTTGCCTGGAGAATTCCATGGACAGAGGAGCCTGGCAGGCTATAGTCCATGGGGTTGTATAAAGCTAGACTCAACTGAGCACACAGACACACGCACAATGTTTGAAAAGCAGGAACTTTTAAAATCTAAGTTCTTATTTCTCTCAAGAAATTGTAAGAATTGGCCAAACCAGGCCTGCATCCTTAAGTGGTTAAAAAAAAAAATTAGGTGGAGTTGCATCCTCTAGGTGTTCCCTCTCTATCCTGCCTGTGGTCTGAGGAGCAGGTAAGATGATGTGGGGGCTGTTGCTATAGAAACAGGAGGACATACTAGCATCAAGCTGACAAATGCTTACCTCGGCTGGGACTCTTTACACAATTCTCTGAAGCTTCCCTGGGATGATTTCTTCTTTGTAAGAGGCTAATGCTGTCCTCTTCAGAGGGTTCTCATCATCTCCAGGATGGAGGATTACTCACACTTTGCAGCTCTGCAGGGTGCCGTGAGAAGACAAAACCACTTAATGGATGGGTGTGGCCAAACAACTAGAAGTATTAATATATCCCATCTCACATCTTGATGACATGTGATGCTAGAGGACTCGGGGTCACCTAAGAGGTCACAAACTTCTTCTCTGAGTCATCTTTTCATGGGAACTGAGAGGCCAGTGTATTTCCACTGTGTAGCCCACCGAGAGGGCTACAACCAAGGTCTTCTGTTTCTGCACTTGCTCAGCAAGCCTGATTCAAATCCCTTTGTGAGCATTTGCCCATCTGGCTATGTGCCTGGCACCTTTTAGATGGATTTTGATCAAGCATGACTCCTGTGTGCATTGCAGTCATGGAAATCTTCAGCTTTCCTATCCAAGGAGAAGCTGACAAAAGGGACAAATTGCCCTTGGCTATTTTCAAGCTATAGAAGCAGAACAGATCGAGGACTGAGAAAGTCAGACCACATTCGCAGAGTCAATTCTAGTATTTGGTAGTAACTGGAAACACCAGGTCATCCGTGTATTTGATCACAGGCTTCATTTGTCTGTTTGTTCAACAGGGTTTGTGAAGCCTGCTGTTACGCTAGGTGCCAAGACAGGGTCTGAAGTCTTGCAGTCTTGCTTTTTTGTTCACCTGGAGCCAGTTGCTGCCCTCAACCCTAATAGCCATGTTTCTGGAAGTTCATGCTTTGCCATTTATTTCTGTGCTTGGATTTTTCTCATGGCCCTGCTCTAAGTGGGTATGTAGATCCTTCGAACAATTTGAAAAGATGGAAGGAAAATGGATAATTGTGTCACTTCCTTCATGTGACCACAGCTTTCTCTGCCCTTTACCTCTTACAATCCACTGATCTTATCCTGAATTATTCCAGTTCAGCTGCCATGTTTGATTTTCATATACTCAGGATCACATCATCTGAATTGTTCTTTTCTAACACCTAAACATAAGACATCTGGTAACCATGCCAGTCTGATACTTAACAGTAATACAGTTAACATTTATTAAGTACTTGCAATGCACTAGGGACCTTGCTAAGTGCTTTACATGGATTTCCTATTTAATCCTCTTAACAGTCCTATGGAGTAGGTACTATATTATTTCTACTATGCAGATAAGGGAACTTGAGTTTAAAAAATCCATTTATCCCAACAAGTCTGGTTGAGTCAGTCCAAATCCTACTGTCTTAGCCATTTCAGTGACTTTGCAAATACCAAATGTCTTCTGAATAGAGTTAAGAATTTCTGAGCAGTACCTTGGACTGCAAGGCAATCAAACCAGTCAATCCTAAAGGAAATCAGCCCTGAATATTCATTGGAAAGACTGATACTGAAGCTGAAGCTCCAATACTTTGGCCACCTGATGCGAAGAACTAACTCATTGGAAAAGACCTTGATACTGGAAAAGATTGAAGAGAAGAGAAGACGGGAACGACAGAGGATGAGATGGTTGGATGGTATCACCGACTCACTAGACATGAGTTTGAGCGAGCTCCGAGAGTTGGTGATGGACAGGGAAGCCTGGCATGCTGCAGTCCATGAGGTGGCAAAGAATCAGACTCAACTGAGCGACTGAACTGAACTGAACTGAACCATATGAGAGGCTTCCCTGGTTGCTCAGTGGTAAAGAATCTGTCTGCAAGGCAGGAGCCACAGGAGCCCTGGGTTTGATTCCTGGGTCAGAAAGATCCCTGGAGGAGGGCATGACAACCCACTCCAGTATTCTTGCCTGGGAAATCCCATGGAAAGAGGAGCCTGGCAGGCTACAGTCCATAAGGTCGCAAAGAGTCAGGTACAACTGAATGACTTAGCACGCATGCAAGTACAATATGAGAGGGTTGATTTTATATCCTTCTGATTTGAGCAAGTTTGTCAGCAGGGATCTTGGCTTGAGTGACCTTTAGAAAGGCCTAACCTTCCTGGTTTCTTTTAAGGTGGGAGAGGTGAGTAGGGGGGTTCTTGAAATTTGCCCTGGGCATATAAAGTCATGCTTCGGAGATGTCATGGAGATGAAGTAAAGAAATGAGAGCCTTTACCTTTCTCTCTCTTTTTTTAAGGTTTAGTGAAGTTGAATATCTGTTTTAAATCTACTTCACTCTAATAAGACATTATATTTAAATCTCATAGAGCTAAAAACAATAATAAACTTCCATCAGATTTGATTCTTCTTTCCAATTGTGTAATTTCTGTTTATGGTGTCATGGTCCATCTTGGCTTCAAGGTCATGTTTGATTCCTTCTTTCTCCTTGACTTCTGTATCAATTTTATTGAATTCCTTTACTGTACTTCTTGTATATATGCCAACATTTCCAGTTCTGCTGTTATACTCCATTTTTGAGTCATTATTCCCTCATGTCTAAACTATTAGTTTCCTAACAGGTCTTTGTGCATCCAGATTTTACCTGCTGTTATACATCTTATGTACCACTGACAGAGTATCTATTCATCTATTAAAATCACACCTAGGCTTGAAGGGCCAGGTCCAATTCTACAGTCTCAATTAAATAATGGAGGACCTACCAAGAAGGAATCTCACAGCTACCTCCCTTATGGGCCATCATTTACAATCACATGTGGACATGTCTTATCCCTGCCAGTTTATCCAGTATTCACATTCTCTTCTCTAGCCACGGGATCTGATATTGTTGAATACAATTTTAGGCTTAAATTGTTGAATGCAATTTTAGTCTCTGTGTTCTCCCTGCCTTTTCATTCCTCTCCTCCATCTCACCATCAGCAAATGGCCAGAACAACTGCACCAGTTCTAGAACTATATTCCCCAGCCTCCCTTACGGATAGGGCTGGACAGTGATATATAAGTTGTCAGGAGATGCCTTACTTTGGTTCTTCCAGAAGTAGATTCTGAGACAAGGATTCTAGCACAGATTGTTTGGAGAAGATCTTAGGAAGCCCAGGTAGTGGAGAGAGGAAGCCAAAAAGCAGGGCAGGTGGGAAAGCAAAGGTTGGTTGTTAAAAAAACAATCACTGTTGTTGATGACTGGAGTTTCATCCTGAAGGGAACAGTGGGATGCACATTAGGGGCTGGCAGTTTCAAGCTGGGGCCAGTATGTGCTGAAGATGGTACGAGCAAGGGAATGCGGCTGAGTTTTATTTTTGTTGTTGTTATTCAGTCTCTAAGCCATGTCCAACTCTTAGTGACCCCATGGACTGCAACAGGCCAAGTTTCCCTGTCCTTCACTGTTTCCTGGAGCTTGCTCAAACTCATGGCCATTGAGTCAGTGATGCCATCGAACCATCTCATCCTCTGTTGTCCCCTTCTCCTCCTGCCTTCAATCTTTCCCTGCATCAGGATCTTTTCCAATGAGTCAATTCTTCACATCTGGTGGCCAAAGTATTGGAGCTTCAGCTTCAGCATCAGTCTTTCCAATGAATTTTCAGCTTTATTTCCTTTATTTTTAATAGACTTCATTTTTTAGAGTAGTTTTAGGTTGACAGCAACATTGAGTGCAGGGTACAGAGATTTCCCACAAGCTCCCTGCCCCAACACCTGCATACCTTTCCTCATTATCAGCATCACTCACCAAAGTGGGACACTTGTTGCCATTGATAAACCTATAGTCAAATGTCATAGTCATCCATGGTTTACATGAGGTTCCCTCTTGGTATTCTACATTCAATGGGTTTGGACAACTGTATAATGGCATGTATCCGTCATTAAAATATCACATAGAGTATTTTCATTGCCCTCAAAATCCTCTGTGCTCCATCTCTTCACTTCTCCACACTCCCCCAAGCCCTAGTAACCATTGATCTTTTACTGTTTCCATAGTTTTGCCTTTTCCAGAATGTCGTAGGGTTGGAATCATACAGCATGTAGCATTGAGTGGGAGGATGAGGGCACCTGAAGCTGAATGAAACATTGTGTCTGCTCTCAAGGAACTGACAGTAGAATTGTGCAGTGTTGTGTGTGGTGTTACAGTGGGCACCTGACACATCTGGGAAGATAAAGGTGGGACGGGGGTCAGCCCACTGTTTCTTTGACTGGAAACAAGATGCCCATTCATATCTTGTTCTCTCCTGACACCCTCAGCTCGTCGGCATCTGCTGGAAAAGCCAGGCCTGGCCCAGCATTACCGTGACCTCTGAGCATTGAGAGCCGTTTCCTTTCCTTCGAAGCCTAAGAAGGATTATTCTGGTGATATCTGAATAGCTGTGTGTGTGCAGAGGAAGTGGTTCCCTAGCAACCGGAATCTCTGAAGCTTCTGCGTCTCTGTGTTCCCCCTGCCTTTTCTTTTCTGTCCTCCATCTCGCCGTCAGCAAATGGCCAGAACAACTGCACCTGCTCTGAATTATAGGGAGACCATTCAACCTCAGCCGTTTGTTTTCTAAGTTGAGGGGCCCTGTTCCTCTTTTAGTGGAGCTTCCTCATGAAGTCTGGGGCCTTGCTCTGCTCCTGGTCAGGCCGTCATTACCTCAGACCACACTTCCTTTTCTGTCTTTCAGATGTTGACCAGAAATGGAAAATTCTGAGGTGCCTGAGGAAAATTTTGAGTTTAAAAAATTACTAGTTTCTGCACATTATTTCAAATGACCTAATTTTCTTAAGAAAACATTTAGTAGACCTTCCCCACCACCAAAGAGTTCATTCTCACTCCCTTCTAACTTTGTTTTTCCACAGAAGCCAAATTCTTCATTTCTTATATAGGTCAGCATGTCAATATGAAGTTGAATGCACAAGGAGATAACAAGTATCTTCTTATGATGTTGCCTCAGTCTAGCAAACTCTGAGGTTCTAGAAACAGTCATTCTCACTAGGGGCATTGATCCACTTCCTGTTGCAGCCCTGGAGCCCTATTTTAGAAAGGGTAAATCTTTCCAGACCTCAGCACATCGGCAGAGTGTGGGTTCAGAATTGCTGACTGGAAATGCCTTACTTCAAACAGTGTTCTCTGTGAGAACAGATCTTAGAGGAGGTGGTTCTACATCTTCACCTACCAGTTGGCTGATATCTGTTGATAATGTTGACTATTTGACCCAAACTGCTGGCAACATGTGACTAATTATAATTTAGCCTAACAATGCCTGGAATCCTTGTCATCCATAGCTTTTAAAATATTTTTATTCACTCATTTGTTTAAACAACAACTGTTTCTAATTGAGGGCTCCTATGTGTGTCTACAGGCTTCCCAGCTGGCACTAGAAGTAAAGAACCCACTTGGCAATGCAGGAGACATAAGAGATGAGGTTTGATCTCTGGGTTGGGAAGATCCCCTGGAGGAGAGCATGGCAACCCACTCCAGGATTCTTACCTGGAGAATCCCATAGACAGGGGAGCCTGGTGGGCTACAGTTCATAGGGCTGCACAGAGTCGGACATACTGAAGCAACTTAGCACGTGCACACACGTGTGTCTACAGATCATGGTGTGTCTTATGGGAAAAACATGTCTGTAACCTTGGTTAGTGAGGGTTATCAATTTAAAAGGAGAAGTAAGATATGTACCCCAGTAACTATTGAGCAAGCTCATAGCCTAAACAGAGATAAAACCATACAGTTAGAGACGTTGTTTTTAATTGAGTCTTCCCATGAGAGGGTAGTGGTGGAGACAGGGCAAACTCACCTTTCTGGGTGATCAAGTAGAATGATTGTGAGGGAAGAGAGCTGAGAAGTTCCATCTGTTCTACAGACAACAGAGGACTTGGGCTCCAAGACGATTCATCCAGCTCTTTTGATAAACCTTACATTTATTAAAACAACAAAACTGAAGAGCAAAATCCCCCTATGTTATGGGATTCTGTTTCCTCCCAAATGGTCTATTTTTAATCAGTGTTAAGAGCTTGACATATGTCCTCTAAAGTGGCATAAAACAGAAAGCAGGAAGAGAAGTTATCTGGGATCTGGGAAAAGTAAAACATAAACCCTAGCTTAGGAGAAAATTGAAAGGCCACTGTTTATCTTCTTTTCCTCCCAGCCAGTATTTTCCACTAGTAAATGAGAGAGGAAGAAAAATGCATCTCAGTGGCCAAACCCTCTGGGAGCCAGGCTCTCTCTCGTTAACAGCCATATCCCCCACAAACTGAGTCTATCCAGGGTAGACTGTGTGCATGGTCACGGCAATGGTCGTGGTTAACCAGAAAAGCGAGGGTGTAAATCACTGGGGATGTGAGAAAGGAAGAACCACCCAAAGCCAGACAACCATGGTGTGTTCTTTCTCGGGCTGGCTGAGAATAAAGGGGAGCGGACACCTAAAAGCCATTCTTAATGGAGCCAGGTGAGACAAGCCATTGTGGATCATTTCTGACTTTTAAAGAAATAGTCACTGCCTTCTGTGCAACTGACACATTAAAGACATATGATGTGGGGAAGGATGTATGACGTGGAGAAGGCAAGATAAACCATAAGGGAGCTTTTTGTAACCAAATAAGTAATTTGCCCTGATGATGGGAAAGATTGAGGGCAGGAGGAGAGGGGAGTGACAGAGGATGAGATGATTGGATGGCATCACTGACTCAATGGACATGAGTTTGAGCAAGCTCCAGGAGATGGTGAAGGGCAATGAAGCCTGACTTGCTGCAGTCCATGGGGTCACAAAGAGTCAGACAGGACTGAAAAACAACAAAATAATTTGCACCTTATGGCTTACAGTGTAAAAGACAGGGAGGTCCCAGTTATGAAAAGAATGGAATTCCCCGAGGATGTGTCCTGAGGCTGGGGCTCTCCTGTAACTACGTGATTCCTAAGGCAGAGTTCCCTTTCCCCATCACACTCAGGATCTTCAATTTTGAAACTAATTGCTCATAAGAAGATCATAGCTATTATTTTTAGGATGTTGCAAACGCATTCCCCATGACTTTAGATGAGTAAGTACCAGACTGTATTAATCAGGGTTCTCCAGAGAAACAGAATTAATAGAATATGTGTGTGTATATATATATATATACACACATATATTTAATTTTTAAATTTTTATTTATTAGCTTTAAAAATTGAAGTACTGTAGATTTATAATGGTTCAGGTATACAGCAAAATGATTCACATATATATGTATATATTTCATTGGCTTGGGTAATTTTGGAGGTGGTCAAGACCCAAGATCTGAAGATCTGCAGATACGGGAGAGGCAATGACATGCCAGTCCAAAGGCCAGCAAGCTTGAGATCCAGGAAGAGCTGATATTTTAGTTTGATTCAGAGGCAAGAAAAATTCTCTTTTACTCCAGGGAGGATCAGTCTTTTTTTCTATTTACAATTTCAGCTGATTAGACAAGGCCTACCCACATCCAAGAGGACAATCTGCTTTATTCACCCTACTGAGTGAAATGCAAATCTCACCTAAAAACCTTCACAGAAACACCCAGAATAGAGTTTTGGCCAAATATCTGGGCAACTATGGCTCAGTCAAGTTGACACATAATTAATCTCTGACAAGCTTTGTCTCCTATGCCCATTCAAACAAAGTGAGGAGATTAATATTTATTGAATTCCTACTAGACCAAACACTCTATGTTTATCTCTTCTTATAAATAGGGGATAATTTACTGCCTATTTTACAAAGCTTGACATGAAGATGACAAGACAGAGGATTTATGTTTAAGAAAGATCTCTCCTATCTGTGAAGTAAGAAGAAAAATTTCTTCAAAAAACAGACTTCTACTTCAAAAGACAGACTTATACAACAGGGATCAGATTGGTGGTTACCAGAGGCGAGTGGTGGGGGCAAGGGGAATTGAATGAAGATGGTCAAAGGGTGCAAACTTCTAATTATAAGATAAGTACTAACAACGTTATGTACACTATGATTAACATAATTAATACTACTCCTTACATTATATATGAAAGTTGTTACAGGAGTAAATCTTTAGCATTCTCATTGCAAGGAAAAATATTTTTCTTTTATTTCTATAAGAGATGATGGATAAGCTTGATAATCATTTCATGATGTATGTAAGTCAAATTATTATGCTGTATACTTTAAAGATGTGTAGTGCGAGATGTCAATTACATCTCAATAAAACTGGAAAGAAGAGATAGGAGAAAGAGGGAGAGAAGGTGAAGGAAGGGGTGGGGAGAGAAAGCGGGAGGAGGAGGTGGAGAAACATTTCCGAATTTTGCAGTAAATACAACATACCAAAGCACACATATGTTCAACATTTTTCATAATGCTTTCACAACCATTTATTCAATTTGTCATAAAAATGCCTTGAGATAAAGTCAGACAGATAAAAATTTTACTTTATAGGTAAAGAAACTGAGTTACAGAAAAAGTAAGCAGTTTGCTTAAGGTCACATGACAAATGGGAAACAAAACCAAGATGCGATGCTCACACACACTGTAGCATGTGTCAAAGCTTCCTTCCTTTCAAAGTCTGAATAATATCCTATTGTATATACCTACAATAAATTTTGTTTATCCATTCATCTGCCAATAGACACTTAGGTTATTTCCACCTTTTGACTACTGTAAATGATGCTGCTATGAACATGTGCTTGCTAAGTCATTTCAGTTGTGTCTTTCTCATCGTAAGTCTAAGAACGGTAGCCTGCAGGCTCCTCTATTCATGGGATTCTCTGGGCAAGACTACTGGAGTGGGTTGCCAGGCCTTCTTCCAGCGGATCTTTCCCATCCATGAATAGAATCTGAATCTCATGTCTCCTGCATTGGCAGCTGGGTTCTTTACCACTAGTGCCACCTGGCATAGATGTACAAGTATCTGTTGGATCCTTGCTTTCATTCCCAGAAGTGAAATTGCTAGATTGCACATTAAATCTATGTCTAATTTTTAGGAACCACTAATTTTCTTTTCTTTCTTGTTCTTTTTTTTTTTTTTTTTAATTTTTGGTCACACTTCAAGGCTTGTAGGATGTTAGTTCCCTGACTAGGGATTGAACCTGTTATAGCCACGCTTTCCGGGAAACAAACTCACTTAGAAGGACAATGCAGATAGTGGAGTGCAGTTTATTACACCGGCGGGCCCAAGGCAGAGTCTCCTCTTAGCCAAGGGCCGCGACCAGCATTTGTGAAACTCACCACCCCAATCCCTTGATGCTTACAAAGGAAGGGTAAATACAATCACAATAACCCCATCATTCACGTGTTATGTGTTCAAACAGTTAATAATCAATAAGCCCACGGTTACATTCCAACCAGTTAATAACCGATAAACCTGTGCTTACATTCTGATAGATAGTGTCCGGAGGCAGGGGTGATTAGTGTCTGTTTTCTCTTAGGTGATGAGTAACCTGGATATGATCTTCAAGGTTCCCCTGTCCGGAGGGGGTCTTATCCTTCCACTGTCGTTCCCAGAGGCACTAAGCAGAGAGTTCAGAGTCCACTGGAGAGGTGGCCGAGCACGATCAGCACAGACAGGCCTGAGATAGAGTCCAGGCCCTATGAATTCCTTCTTCAAACCTGCAACCCCTGAGTCTTAATCGCTGGACCATCAGGGAAGTCCCTGGGAACCACTAATTTTCCATAGCAGCTGCACCATTTTACATTCTCAGTTAGCAGTGCACAAGGTTTTCATTTTCTCCACATTCTCACCAACACTTTATTTTCTGTTTTTCTGATGAGAGCCATCCTCATGGGTGAAAAGTAGAAACTCACATTTTGAGTAAAATAGTAGTTTGTTGTCTCTTCCATAGCAGGAGGTGCCTCCAGCTCCCACTGGAGATCCTTTGGCAGAGAATATGATTGGTTTTGTAAGTAGTGAGCAACAGTTCAATTGCTCTGTGGAGTTTCTTCAGCCTCCTTGGGGCTGCTTGAAGTCTAACCATGCAGGCAGAGTTTAAGGATCAGTCCAGAGATGTGGGCAAAGTTTATGCAGAAAATTTGGGGCTGATCTTCTCTCCTGCTCTCCTTTCTCAGATTTCTCCCCCTCACTTTCCAACAACTGTGGTTTCCCTGCTTCTGTTCTGTGGTTTTTTAGCCCAGAAAGACTGCAGGTTTCTATCCAAGGTTTTGCAGCTCTTCTATCCCCAGCGCCATCCTAAAGATACCATCTGACTTCAGGCTAAAGGCCACACAAGTAGGAAACTCAGCTGGCGCCACTACTGCCCTGAATATGGATTCCTCTCCAGGTTCTGCCTGCTTTTTGATCACTCACCAGAACTTCAGGAGTTGTTTTGGGATTTTATTTACAGTTGACAATTCTCTTCTGTGGGAGCATTGAGTCCACCATTACTGGAACCAGACCCTTATCCCCTTTCTCACCATCCATTCTCATCTTCAAACGATGCTGCTGCCGTGTGAATAAACCCAGGCTGCTTCTTCCTCTTTTGGTGTTGGTGGCGGTTTGGTGTTGGTCGTGCGGCTTGCAGGATCTTAGTTCCCAACCAGGGGTCCAATGCGTGGAGTCTTAACTACTGCACTGCCAGTGAAGTCCCATTATTTCCCAGTTTTTGGACACTGAGCATATCTTTTGAAATCTTAAGAGCTGTTAATATTTTTATGATTTTAAAAAATCTATAATAAAGCATCTTAAAATCATAACTCAATTATAGAAAAAACATCACAATCCCCTTCAGAATGCTAAGGGGAAACTCCACAATGGCTTCACATTCTTTTACTTCCAGGCACGTGAGCTGAGGCTTAGTTGACTCATTTAATCTCTTCCCTAAATTGTGTTTATGCTCCACGAAGTAGCTCAACATTTAACCAGAAAAGTTCTAAATTTCTCACTATGTGGGACGCAGGAGAAACATGAGGTTAATCCTGCAAAACAAGCGTCCATTGGATCAGTATTTTCTCTGGGTGCCTTGTGAAAAAAAGCTGACAGGTTTCAGATTGGAAAAAGATAATTCTGAGATCTGGGGGTTAATAAGAGATTTGTCTGCCTTTCTTCAGTAGTCCATTCGCTCAACAAATATGTGTTAGATTCGCATTACCTACTCATTAGCTTGTTTAATGAAAACTAGTTTAGTCATTTGTGGATTAGTGATTAGCTGGTGTGGTCACACTTTTCTTCGTCAATAAATTAATTTATTTCATGAATTTAATTTAGTTAATTTGTGAATGAATCAACACAATAATTTAATTCTTCAATAAATTTCTAATCCTTATTCCAAGGCCCTGCAAGATCCTGAAATGCCTTCTGAAATATCAAGTTAATCAGTTTTGCTCAGTATAGTTTTAGCATCAATTATATCTTCTTGCATTATTGGAAAACCAGGAGTCATGCATAGTACCTGTATTAGTTTTCTCAAATATTAGGTAAAGTTTTACTTTTCTGGTCATCAGTTTCATAATCAAAGGCCTATGTAAATTTCCCATGATCTCTTGAAGGGAGGCATCATTCAATGAGGTGTCTTTTTTTTTTTTTATTTGCCTGGGCTGTCTTAGTTGCAGCTTGGGGGATCTTTGATCTTCATTGAAGCTCATGGGGTTTTTTTTTTTTTTGGTTGCAGCATGTGAACTCTTTAACTGCAGCATGTGAGATCTATTGCCCTGACCAGGGATGGAACCCAGGTCCCCTGCATTGGGAGCGTAGAGTCTTAGCCACTGGATTACCAAGGAAGTCCTGTCAATGAGGTGTTCTTGACTAGCCGTATGATTTTAAGCCGATTATTCCAGCATATGGACCTCCAGCTCATTCTGGAACCACTCTCCTCTCTGGCACTTCTTGTCCTGTACCTCCGAGTCTCTATCATAAGCTGGTCAGCCTCTCAGTCCCTGGGTAAAGTCCCAAGCCTCTCCTTCCCTATCTCATACTCTACCTACCTTCCATCCCCCACCTGTCTTCGTCCTTATCCTTTCCCTAAGAACAAAGTTACTTTTGGATTTCCTTTTTGCACTAATTTTTATGTGCAGATTTCTGAATTCTCTTGGAGGGGATTCTAATTCTGATGGCCAGGAATCTGTACTTTTCTTCATGGGCATACTACAACCTGCATTGTCCTACAGGGACTTGAACCTAGAAGAGCCTTGCCCTTGGCTTACTGCTCTGCTGTCACCATCTTAAAGTGCTTAAATCATTTTTTTTTTACAAGATGCATTTTAAAACATTTTATTCTGCGCTGGCCCCCACAGCTATGTAAGCAGTTCTGCATTTGGGAGAGGTGCTCAGTGGGCCAAGAGTTGTGCAATTCACTGGGGAAGGGGAAAAGAGCAATCAGGGCTATTTATGACATGACTGAGGGATAGAAGGGGACCAGAAAGTTAGAAATGGAGGGAAAATAGGATCATCTTTTAGCAGTGCTCCCTTTTCCCTTGGAAATCTCCTTAAAACGCCGGACCATAGTTACAGGACATAGTGGTAGACATCTTGGAGATCAATCAATGTGTTAGTTGCTCAGTCATGTCTGACTCTTTGCAACCCCATGGATTGTGGCCCACCAGGCTCCTCTGTTCATGGGATTTTCCAGGCAAGAATACTGGAGTAGGTATCCGTTCCCTTCTCAAGAGCATCTCCTCAACCCAGGGATTGAACCCAGGTCTTCCCCACTACAGGCAAACTCTTTACTGTCTGAGCCACCAGGGGAGTCTCCAAAGAACTTTCAAATGATCAGATCAGTCAATTCTCATCTACTCTTGGGGAATCCCTGCCAAATTCTACAAAAGGAATCTGTCTCTAAAAATAGATTGATTTAAAAAACCCTGCCATGGAATTTACACACTGGCTCATCTCTTTCGTCCAACAAGTAAACTAATTAAAAGATAGACAAGTTTATCCCAGGAAAGCCAGGAGCAAAATCTTGTCCTGTAAAGTATAAGAAGTGGCAGTAAGGTGCTTCACAGATGTTGACTGTAAAGGGATGTTATACTATGTTGGTTCAGGACAGAAATCCTGGGAGAGTGAATTAGAAAGAGAATTATGATGTCGACCTTTTCAAGAGGTGATAACATGCTGCCCAGGCAGAACCTGAGGGAAAACAATGAGATTCATATGTGAGAAGAAAACAAAGGAAAACATGTGAGATAATTTCAGACTGTCCTGGAAAAAAGAATTATCTATGTCGATCTAAATAGAAAGGTCTCTGTGATGATCTGGACAACAGAAAGGCAGAGTTGAGGTTGCAAATTCCTGCCTGCTTGCTTTGTAATCATTCTTTTGTTGGCTCTCAATAAGTGTAAAATAGTATTAAAAGTCCACGAGATAAACCATTTCGAACAGCCTAGATTCCATTAGAATTCTAAACAATAGCATTTGAAAGCTCTTGCTGAAGTCCTTTCATTTAATAATTGACTGCTCTTGACGCGAGTTCATTTCAGAGCATGATTTTGAAAATGGGAGCCGAGTAAAACATATACCCTGGTAGCTCAGCTGGTAAAGAATCCTCCTGCAATGCAGAAAACCCCAGTTTGATTCTGGGGTTGGGAAGATCCGCTGGAGAAGGGATAGGCTACCCACTCCAGTATTCTTGGGCTTCCCTGGCGGCTCAGCCTGTAAAGGATCTGCCTGCAATGTGGGAGTCCTGGATTGGGAAGATCCCCTGGAGAAGGGAACAGCTACCTTCTCCAGTATTCTGGCCTGGAGAATTTCATGGACTATTCCTTGGGGTTGCAAAGAGTTGGGCATGACAGAGTGACTATCACTATCACTTTCAAAACATATACACATAAAATTCAGCTCTACTGAGGTGCACTGTTTTATTTCTTATGTGTTGGGATTACTTGGGAGCAGTGGGCATTTGTAGGCAATTCTTTTGCTAATGGTTACTATGGTCAATCTACGAAGTCAACTATTTTTCTGTAAGTCTATTTCCATTGTGTCTTTCAACACAGAAGGAATAACAATGGCATATTGAACTCAACAACCAAGTTTAAACATTGCATTCAGGGCACTAAGTGCTTCCCTTAATGCAAATTGCTGAAGTGAGCAAGGGAAGTACATTTTGGTGTTTTCTTCAAAGTCCTGACTATTGCACTGAGCCTGAAGTATGGACGACAGGAAATTCTACAGCCAAGAAACATTATCTATACATAACATCCTGCAGAAGATAAAGCTCCATCCAAGTTTTACCATGATACAGATTGTTCATTTACTGTGAAACTCAAAGAATGTATATATATATATACACAAACACATACACATATATATTTTCATGTATCTTAGATGGAAAGATTGTTAGTACTTCCATGACTTATGTGTTTTTTAATGTTAATACTCGATTTTTAAAAATAAATTGAGAAGTCACAATTTTTCCTTAAGCTTATAAATCTTATTTTGCTTTAAATTATATGCAGTGAATTTCTAAAATTCACTTTAAGGCCCTTTGATTCATCTTTGGGTTCCATTTAAAAACTAAACTCCTTTAAACATTTAAAATTTATTTAAATATCTTTAAATGTGGAGAAGGAAATGGCAACCCACTCCAGTATTCTTGCCTGGAAAAATCCATGGACAGAGGAGTCTGGCGGGCTGAAGTCCATGGGATTACTTGACTGAGCATGTGTGCACGAGGGTGGAGGGAGATGGGTTGGTAGCAATAAACTGGTAGAACTAAAAAAAAAAAAATAATAAATATCTTTAAATGTTAAACTTTATTTAACATTTAAAATGTTATTTTTAAATATCTGATTTATTTATATAGCTTTATTTCTAAGTCCTTCAATTGTCTCTGGAACACCAAAATTTCCCAAAACTTACTTAAAAAATATAAATACAATGTATATAATATGATAATACATGCATCACACTTACCTACTTATATATAATCTGCTATGCTGTGCTTAGTTGCTCTGCTGTGTCCGACTATTTGCAACCTCATGGTCCTCTATCCACCAGGCTCCTCTGTCCATAGGATTCTCCAGGCAAGAATACTGGAGCGGGTTGCCATACCCTTCTCCAGGGGATCTTTCAACCCAGGGGTCAAACCCAAGTCTCCCACATGGCAGGTGGATTTTTTACCATCTGAGCCACCAGGGAAGCCCATAATCTTAAATTCCCTGAAATCTTTCAGTACTGTTTACAAACTGGGTTTTAAATGGTCAGTTTAAAAATCAAGAGTCTGAATCAGTTAATCCATGCCAGTTGTTCTTTTAGACAATTTATACAAACATTTCAAATGCAAGGTACACAAAATTTTACATACAATTTAACACCAAAATGTAAATATTATGAATTGCACTTACTCAATTATCTTTAGACTTAGCTCTAAGCTGACCTGGTATTAATCACACCCACCAAGGAACCAATTATACTTTCCCACATTCATTTCATTTTTCTTTCCAAGTATTTTTTTGGAATACCATTCCAAGGAAGTGGGATTTCCATTCCAAGTGCATTGAGGTGACCTCAGTGCATAAAAATTAGATTGGCCTGAGCATAAGATGAAGAGTTAGAGACATCCAACATAATTTTTTTCACCAATAGACTGTCATATTGAGTCTTTTTTTCTTTTTGATTGGAAGATAATTACAATGCTGTGTTGGATTCTGCCATACAACATAAATTGGCCATAAGTATACGTATGTCCCCTCCCTCTTGAACTTCTCTCCCACCTCCACCCTATCCCACCCCTCTAGCTTTTCACAGAGCACTGGATTGAGCTTCCTGTGTTATATAGGAACTTCTCACTAACTAACTATTTGACTATGACAAGCCTAGATAGCGTATTAAAAAGCAGATATATCACTTTGCCAACAAAGGTCCATATAGTCAAAGCTATGGGGTTTTTCTACTAATCATGTATGGATGTGAGAGTTAGACCATAAAGAAGCCTGAGAGCTGAAGAATCGATGCCTTCTAATTGTGGTGCTGGAGAAGATTCTTGAGAGTCCCTTGGACTACAAGGAGATCAAACCAGTCAATTCTAAATAAAATAAACCCTGAATATTTATTAGAAGGACTGATGCTGAAGTTGAAGCTCAAATACTTTGACCACCTGATGCAAAAAGCCAACCCACTGGAAAAGACCTGATGCCAGAGAAAGATTGAGGGCAGGAGAAGGGGGCAAAAGAGGATGAGATGGTCATATGGCATCACTGACTCAATGGGCATGAGTTTGAGCAAACTCAGGGTGATAGTGAAGGACAGGGAGGCCTGGAGTGCTGCAGTCCACGGGATCACAAAGAGTTGGACACGATTCAGCAACTGAACAACAGCAATCTGATTTACACAGAGTAGTGTGTATGTTTCAGTGCTACTCTCAATTCATCCCACCTCTCCTTCCCCACTGTATACACAAGTCTGTTTTCTATGTCTGCATCTCTATTCCTGCCCTGCAAATAGGTTAACCAACACCATCTTTCTAGATTTCATATATATGCATCAATATACAATATTTGTTTTTCTCTTTCTGACTTACTTCACTGTGTATAACAGCATATTGACCCTTTTATCGGAAATTGAGGTGATATTCATGTAGCATAAAATTAACCACTTTAAAATAAATAAAAAATTCATCAGAATTGAGTACATCCACAATGCGTGAAACCACCCCCTTTATTTAGTTTTAAAACATTTCCATAACTCCAAATAAAGCCCTGTTTCCAGTGAGGAGTTATTCTATTACTCACTACCTCTGCTCCCAGGAACCACCAGTCTGCTTTTAGTTTCTATGGTTTTGCCTATTCTGGGTATTTAATATAAATGGAGTCATACAACATGTGGATTTTTGTGTCAGGGTGCTTTCATTTAGCATGACTTTAGATTCATCCATATCATAGCATGTTGTTGTTTAGTCACTAAGTCTGACTTTTTTGCCACCCCCAGGGACTGTAGCTCCCCAGGCTCCTCTGTCCATGGAATTTTCCAGGCAAGAATACTGGAATGGGTTGCCATTTCCTTCTCCTGACCCAGAGATTGAACCCACATCTTCTGCTTTGGCAGTTAGATTCTTTACCACTGAGCCACCATGGAAGCCCATGTTGCAGCATGTATCACTACTTTATTCCCTTCTGTGGCTAAATAATATTCCCTTGTATGGATAAACTGCAATTTGTGTATCCATTTATCCACTGATGGACATTTGGGTTGTTTCCACCTTTGACTCTTGTGAACAATGCTGCTATGAATGTGCTTGTACACGTGTTTTCGTGAACACCTGCCTTCAATTCTTTGGAGTATTTACCTAGGAGTAGAATTACTGGGTCGTGTGTGTGGTAATTCTACGCTTCGCTTTTTGAGGAACTGCCAAACTCTTTTCCACGGCAGCTGAACTATTTTATACCACCCCACTCAGCAATGTGTGAGGGTTCCAACTTCTTGACATCCTACTCAACACTTGTTACTTGCTATTAAAAAAGAATGATGGCCATCTTAGTGCCTATGAAGTGCTATCTTCTTATGGTTTTGATTTACATTTCCCGAGTGACTAATCATGCTTGAGACCTTTTTTTCTTAATGGCTTCTACCAATGGGGAGGGAAGCATGAAGTCAATGTCCTACACTGTAGGTCCTTTGAATTCATGCTCATTCTTTTGTTAGCTACTCTCAATTGTGTCCTAGATTAGGGCAAATTATATTATGTGACCTTCCTACCAAACCTCAATTCCATTCGTCCTCTTTGCTTCACAACCTAATTGGATTCAACCAATCTGTGTAATGCTTATTTCTACTCTACATTCTTTTCACATTCTATCTGGCAGAGCTGTTACCTTAAATAACTGTTTGTGTGACATCCTTTAGCTTCTGCTTGCCTCTCCTGCCTGTTTAACTGCATGGTCAATTTCTCAAGTCATTCTTTTTGTTTTTGGCCCTTCCACCTGGCATGCACGATCTTAGTTCTCTGACCAGGGATCAAACCTGTGCTCCCTGCAGTGGAAGTGCACAGTCTTAGCCACTGGACCACCAGGGAAGTCCCTCTAAATTCATTCCAATGATAATATTCTAAGTATAACATTAAATATATTGGGAGGTTGAAAATTTCAGACTGTGACCAAAGTATGTTTTGGCAGAATCAGATTACTGTCCTTTAAGAATTAATAACCATTCATTTAGGAAATTTTCCTTTTGAATCAAATAACCTTGATGGAGACCACAACGTTCAAGCAATGGCAATTTACCTCAATTGCTTGGATGGTAAATTGGTGCCTGTGGGGGGAGTAGGTAGTTCACCAATAGGAACTAGGCAGCGCCTGCCTTGTAAATGTCTTTTCTGACGATCACCTTCAGGCCATGGTCATATCTAATTAGGAGTGTCCTGGGAGTGGAGAGATGTTGATGAGAACAGAGAGCATAACCAATCGGTGCAGACGAAAATCAGAATTATAGATGAGGGTTTATAGTGTGGCAGCCAAGGATGCAGCAAGGCACAAACAACTCATATGGGGACAGATCAGAAAGGAATTCAGAGGTCACTGATCATGTCCTCGGTGGTACTTTTTATGCATGGCCCAAAAAGAGCTTTGCTGAGATACATGGAGACTTACAAGACTCCTGAAGCTATGAAACGATCCATCTCAAATCTACAGTCTGTTTCCATGAAAGTCTGGCCCTGCTATACCTGGGATTTCAGATGAGAAACCAAAGAGCAGAAGCACGGGGAGAGACTGTACTCCTTAGCATCTACACCCCACGATCTCCAGCTCTTGGACAATTGTCTGGGACAACGGAAAACTAAATTGCCACTCAAATACAAAACAGTGTTGCTTTTATTGTTCTCCTGATGAATTGTATATTGAAGGCAGAGGAGAGCAGAGGGGTCTGTGTTAATTCAAGCTATAAGAAGAGTCTTGTGTAAATCCAGGACCACCCAGGGACTAGCAGTGGCCAGCAGTGGTCAGCCCTCAAAACAACTAAATAAAATCATCACCGTAACAGGAGATGGCTTTTCTCTTCTCTTCTTGCTTTGCCAGCTGCAAAACAACCACTGTCTTAAAAGACTCGGAAGAGTCCCAAGTGTACTGCGAGGGGACCTCATGTCCCCAGCCTCCCGCTGGCCATAATGAAGGAGGAGGATGTGCTTTGCTTTGATGTACAGCTGTAGGTTTTTTAATGAGGGAGGCAAGAGATCAGATTCCATTAGGACATTTCCTTTTAAGCCTTGATTATTCAGCAGCCCTGTTGAAATTAGCTGTTCATTTATCTATGAGCAGCTGCATGCAGGGTTGGTCGCTTTTGCTTGTAGTGTGAAACTGACTAGGGCTGGGAGAAGGCACTCCTGAATATTTATCTAATTCAGTTATTCTTCTGTGCCATTTTTTTTTCTTCTTCTGTGCAATAGCCCCAGATTCTGAAGTTGCTAGAATTTCACCGTAAAAATGGCCAAGAAATTTGATCTGGATTTGTAAATCCGTAGCTTGGTTCCAATAGGAGACAAGTCCTCTGGGTCCAACCCTCCTGTTCCTCTTCCACGCGACATTAATGCCAATCTTGGCACATCTTGTCACAGCTGCAAAGCAGGGCTGGGCCCTCCTGTTGGCCTGTTCTGATGAGCTCCCTGCAGCGCTACCGGAATGGTCATATTCATGACTGTCAGGGTCTGGCTGGAAATACGAGGTGTGTGTTTCAGAGCAGAGGCCAAACTCTACTTACTGTCCTGGAAAGGTGTGTGTGGTTAGATGAGACTTTGTCAGGGGATCAAAGAAGCAGGAATGAAGGAGGACCCGGGCATGGGGCAGAGATTTGGTGCCAAGTTGGAGAACTGGCAGGGCTAGAAGGGATTCACACACATGCACACACACACACAAAGAAGTGGCATTCTGATCAACAGAATTATTGTCGTGTATTTCGTTCAATGGACCACCAGGAGCACAAGGGTTTCTCACTCTTAAATAAAACTTTGTTATGCATGTGCTTTTGTTTGACAAGACCTCTGCATTATTATTTTTTCAATATTTTATTTGTTTTTAAAAATCAAATGCAATTTTTTCAGCTTAAAAAAAAATTTTTTTTGTTTGCAATGTTGTGTTGCAAATCAGCCATAATTATACCTACAACCCCTCCCTCCCCTCTTCCCTCTGGGTCATCACAGAGCACCAGACTGGGCTTCCTGTGCTACACAGCAACTTCTCACCAGCTATCCATCTTATTTCCAATAAATAGAGTATATATGTTGATGCTACTTTCTCCATTCATCTCACTCCCTCCTTCCCCCACTGTGTCCACAAGTCCATTCTCTACATTTGCATTTCCTTTCCTTCCTTTCAAATAGATTCATCAGTATCCTTTTTCTAGATTCCGTATGTATCAAATGCAATTTTTATCTTTGGCCACGTGGCATGTGGTATCTTAGTTCCCCAACCAGGGATCGAACATGTGATCCCTGCCTTGGAAGCACAGAGTCTTAACCACTGGACCACCAGGGAAGGGCCAAAAATTAAGTGCAATTTTAAAGGTTACTGTCCATTTAGCGTGATTACAAAACGGCTGTATTCCCCGTGTTGTACAATACATCCCTGAGCCTGTCTTATACCAAATAGTTTGTACCTCCCCCTCTCCCACCCCTGTACTGCCCCTCCCCACCTAAGACCTCTGCATTATTGATTTAACTGTTCCACTCACCATGTTCTTTTCTCCCTACATGTGTCAGTTGCTTGAGCCATTTCACCACATTTGGTGCTCAAAGATGGAGTTCTACTCAGGGACCTTCAAGTTCCCTGGAAGCTGACCCCCAAGTTCTTTTTACTTTGAGAAAAAACAGGCCAAACAAATCCTGGACCCAGTGGAAGCGCCTCTGTCATTTCTTCTTCAACCTTTCCAGCCTATTTTGGAACAGGTTCCACATTTCCTTCACCTCCCGATGGGCTTCATGGTTTTATGGGCTGTTCTTACTCTCGCTAGGTTGTTTGTGTTGTTCTTGGGTCTCTTTCAGTGTTTCCAGTGGTTACTTAATGATCCTCCACGTGTTTTCTGAACTGGCCACCAGCCTCAGCTGACTCTGCTTTGTTCCTGCTTGCTAGGAACCCTCTGGAGACAAATGCCATGGTAGTTGATGACACAGGCAACTGACATTTTACAATCCTTCATTACTCAGAAGAATGCTTTGTAATTGGTGTTGGCAAGTTCATGAAAATGTGATGTGCTCAGCCCCAGAGAACAGACTAGTGGCTGTCAAGGGGGAGGGGTTTGGGGGAGGGATGGAGTGGGAAGTTGGGGTTAGCAGATATATTCTATTATATATCAAATGGATAAGCAATAAGGTCCTACTGTATAGCACGGGGAACTATATTCAATATCCTGTGATAAACTGTAGTGGAAAAGGATAGTTGAAAAAAGAATATATGTGTATAGCTCAATCACTTTGCTGTACAGCATAAATTAATACAACATTGTAAATCAATTATACTTAATTAAAAATATTAATAAAATCTGAAAACTGGAGAGGGCCTCTAACATAGTTTGGTGAAATGTATGAATCTAGCCTTAGTTCCTTTGAAAAAACATTGGATTTTATTGATCATCGGGCTTTGGGCTTTCGTAGCCATAGGGGTCCACTGACTGAATAAAAGATATTTAACAAATACTCATTTTTTAGCTATGAGCCAGATAACATTTCATAATTAAAACTAAAGTGTATAAAATTATAAATTAATTTTTCCAAAAAAACCCCCAAATATTTCTTTTCTTTTTTCTTTTTTACATTAATTTATTTTAATTGGAGAATGATTGCTTTACAATATTGTGATGGTTTTTGCCATACATCAACATGGATCCGCTACAGGTACACATGTGTCCCTTCTATCCTGAAACCCCTTCCGCCACCCTCCCCACCCCATCTCTCTGGGTTGTCCCAGAGCACCAGCTTTGGGTGCCCTGCTTCATGCATTGAACTTGCGTTGGTCATCTGTCTTACATATGGTAATGTACATGTTTCAGTGGTGTTCTGTCAAATCATCCCCCTCTCAGCTTCTCCCAGTGAGTCCAAAAGTCTGTTCTTTACATTTGTGTCTCCTTTGCTGCCCTGAATGTAGGATCATTGGTACCATCTTTCTAAATTCCCATATATATGTGTTAAATACAATATTTGTCTTTCTCTTTCTGACTTTCTTTACTCTGTATGATAAGCTCCAGGTTCATCCACCTCATTAGAACTGACTCAAATGCATTCCTTTTTATGGTTGGGTAATATTCCATTGTAGCTGAGTAATATTCCACTGTGTATATGTACCACAGATTTCTTATCCATTCATCTGCCAATGGACATCTAGGTTGCTTCCATGTCCGAGCTATTAAATGGTGCTGCAATGATCATTAGGGTACATGTGTCTCTTTCAATTCTGGTTTCCTCAGGGTGTATGCCCAGCATTGGGATTGCTGGGTTGTACGGCAATTCTATTTACAGAAAAAACCCAAAATATTATCTCATGTTCTAACCTGCTAGACCTACCAACATAATATAATCACTAGAAAGACTGTTAATGAATGGAGTAATTTTTCAACCTTATGCTGTTTTTTTACTCTTTTTATTTTATATTGGAGTATAGGCAATTAACGATGCTGTGGTAGTTTCAGGTTGCCAGCAACATGTGTCCATTCTCCTCCAAACTCCCCTCCCATCCAGGCTGCCATATTGAGCAGAGTTCCCTGTGCTATACAGTAGGTCCTTGTTTGGTTATCCATTTTAAATACAGCAGTGTAGACATGTCAGTCCCAAACTCACTAACGATCCCTTTCCCTCATCCTTTCCCCCTGGTAACCATAAGTTTGTTCTCTAAGCCTGTGAGTCTGTTTCTGTTTTGTAAATAAGTTCATTTGTATCATTTATTTTTAGATTCTGCATATAAGGAATGTCATTTGATATTTCTCCTTCTCTGACTTGCTTCACTCAGTATGACAATCTCTGGGTCCATCCATGTTGCTGCAAATGGTATTATTTCATTCTTTTCAATGGCTGAGTAATATTTCATTGTGTACATGTGCACATCTTCTTTATCCATTCCTCTGTCGATAGACATTTGGATTGCTTCCATGTCCAGGCTATTGCACATAGTGCTGCTATGAACACTTGGGTGCAGTTATCCTATGCTGTTTTATCATAGTAAATAAAAGCTTCTATCTATTTTTCACATTAAAAACTAGTGTCCTTAGCAATGTTGAATATTACTGTTGGGAAAGATGAGTTTGACTTTTTGATAAACAGTGTAAAAGTTAAGGAAAAATTGATAATTTTAAATGCTTTTAGAGTGCGAAGCCCAACTGTGGGATATTAGCTTGAAGTCTGAACTTATCAAATCCTCTGTACGTATTTGTGATACTTTTGTGCCCATGTCCCTATACTTCTGTGCTGCTCACTCTCCTTGGATATTTGTGCCTTGTCCATTGTTGATGTCCTTAAAACACATCTCCACGTAGCCACCTGCTGGATTAAGGATGACTTTAAATGCTCTGGGTAGGGTGTACAGGGCGTTACATCCACAGCTTCCTAGACTCTGGCAGCTGATAGGTTATACCTATCTGTACCTACTGCTTGTTTTACTGATAAAAAGATGTGTTTGCTTCAAACTTCTTTACACCTGTTGTTATTTTAATACCCTAATGTAATGAGACATGAAATAAGTCAACAAAATATGAGTGCCAAAAGAAAGGGAATGGGGACTATGAAAAGCAAATCAAATGCTTGGAAAAGAAGGAGGATGAGCTTCTGAAGACAAACTGCTGTCAGGTTAGATGTGGGCAACTGGGCTTCCCTTGTGGCTCAGCTGGTAAAGAATCCCCCTCCAATGAGGGAGACCTGGGTTCGATCCCTGGGTTGGGAAGATTGCCTGGAGAAGGGAAAGGCTACCCACTCCAGCATTTTGGCCTGGAGAATTCCATGGACTGTATAGCCCATGGGGTCACAAAGAGTTGGACACGACTGAGTGACTTTTACACTCAAGAGAACATTAATATAAGATGAGTAAAAATCAAGAACGAGTTTTTACACAGATTGCTTTGCAATTCTTTCCCCATTCTTGTTCCCAAACAAGGCAGGGCGGGGTGGGAAGGACAGGGTGGGACAAATTGAGATGGTAGCACTGACGTGTATACACTGCTATGTGTAAAATAACTAGCTATTGGGAAGCTGCTGAATAGCACAAAGAGCTGAGTTCAATACTCTGTGATGCCCTAGAGGGGTGGGATGAGGGGTTGGAGTGGGAGGGAGGCTCATGAGGGAGGGGATATATGTATACATATAGCTGATTCCCAGATGGTGCAAGTGGCCAATGCAGGAGATGCAAGAGTCATGGGTTTGATCCCCGGGTGGGGAAGATCCCTTGGAGAAGGGAATGGCCACCCACTCCAGTATGTCTTGCCTGGAAAATTCCATGGATAGAGGAACCTGTATGGCTACAGCTCATGGGGTCCCAAAGAATCAGATACAACCGAGCACACACATAGCCGGTTCACTTCACTGTACGGCAGAAACACAACACTGTACACCAAAGATACTCCATTTAAAAATAAAATTCTTAAAAATAAAGTTCAAAAAAGAATAAAACCCCAACAAGTTGGATATTGTATAGTTAGTGCATTATGGGTGTGATTTGTGGAGGAAACCAGACAGGGGAACCGCAGTTAGAAGGCTTAAGAGGAAACATTGACCCTACACCAAGTAAATGGGTGAATAAACACCCAATATGAGTTTATGCTGAATTAAGTGTTCAAGGCATAGATTATTTTTATATAGTTGCCTGCTTTGGTTAACTACTCATCTACCTGAAATTGAGCCAATAAGAGGACTTCCTGGGTACCAATCCTTTATCAGACATCTTGGGTGCAGTCTCCTCCAGGAAGCTTTCCTGATTGAAGCCTCCTTCATCCTGGCTCCCAGCCATTTGTCCATCACAGCATTTTATTACACAGCAACTGTTGGCTTAGTTGTCTCTATCCTCCACTAGGTTGTGAGTCTGCTGAGATCAGTGAACTCATTTTTAATCTCCAAATTCTTAGGTCTTGAAACACTGTCTGGCCCCAGTGTGGATGCATGAAGGCTTATTGATTGAAGATTGAGAAACAGACTTCATTAAATGTGTTGATGATATAACCAAAATTTAAAAAATGAAGAAAATGGTGTATCACTTTATGGAAAGATTGTGGAAAAACTTTGTTAGTATAAGGGAGTCATTTCTCTGGACTTGTGATGTGTCTTGTGATGAGATTAAAGACCAAATACTTGGGAATCACAGAGCAACGTCAATAGATTTTACTGTTAGTGTGCATTGTCTGGACACTTCGTCTAACTGCAAGATATTCGTGTATGTCTTTTTCACTTTGCAGAATTTTTGCTCCCTTTTGTTTTTCGCCCTTCACGTGCTATATTCTGTTTCCAGCAGCAGGGCTGGGGCTGCCCCACATCGAACGGACAGCCTCAAGGCATCTGAATCCTTCAGTTTCAAATCTTGTTTATTCTCCTTCCTCTCTTCCCTAACCTCAAATCAACATATGCGTCTAGTCTAGGAGTCTAGGGGACTTTTCAAGGCCACGTATCCGGTTTCCTTTAATAGACTTGCAGCCTAACTAAGCCAAGAATTATCTCCCCCCTGCCACCCCCACCCCCATCTTTTACATTCTTTAATTCCTTGGTTTTAACTCTTTAATCAAATGTCTTGTTTTAATGTTCTCTTGCCCTGTGGCATTTGGCTTTTGTCTAGCCACAAAATGCTCCATTTTGTATACATTTTAAAAAGTGGCTTGCAAGAGGAAATACTTCATTCAAAAGTGAATTGTGTAGTTTGAACACTTAAAAGCTTAGAACCAAAGAGTCTGCAGGAGGCGTCAGTCACAGAACATGGATGACACAGGCACAGTTCAACAGGAAAATTTTTAAGTGAATTCATTTAATATAAGCAGCAATTTAATGGGTACTTGGAAAACATATAAATATGGAGCTGAATGTCATTTTTATTTGCTGTAAGCATGCCACTTCCCCTGAAGTCCCCTGAAAGGATGGCCAAATTTGAAAAACAAAGAACCTGAGAAATAGAACTCTATTGCAAATGAATGATTATCTACATTAAAAATCCCAAAGAACTAAGAGAGTTTATCAAGTAGTAATATGAGAGTTTATCAAATTCACAGGATAGAAGATCAATATATGGAAATCAGTTGTATTTCTATATAGTAGCAATAAGTAATTAGAAGTTGACATTTTAAAAATGTATCATTTACATGTATATGTATGACTGACTCTTTTCACTGTTCTCCTGAAACTATGACAATATTGTTAACCAGCTATACCACAATACACAATTAAAAGTTTTTTTAAAAGGTGTCTTTTAGAATAGAATCAAAACCATGAAATATGAAGGGATAACGTTAACAAAATATGTGCAAGATCTGTATGCTGAAAAGTACAAAACTTTAATGGAAGAAATCTAAAAAGATCTAACTAGATGTAAAGATATATCATGTTTATGGATTAGAAGACTAAATATTGTTAAAATGTCAGCTCTCCTCAAATGGAGTTACAGATTTAATATCATCTCAATTACAATCTCAGGAAGGTTTTTGAAAAAAAAATTACATATTGATTCGAAGGTGTGTATGGAGAAATAAAGGACTTAGCATAACCAAAGGAATTTAAAAGAAAACCAAAGTTGGATGACTCACACTGCCCGACTTTAAGACTTAAAGCAAAACAAATAGCACAGTGTGATCTTGGTAAATGGAGAGATCTAGAGATATATGGGACAGAATGGAAAGTCCAGAAATAGACTCACATTTATATAGTCAGTTGGTTTCCAACAAAGTTACCATGGTAATTCAATTTATAAAAAACGATATTTTTAAAAATGGGACTGGGAATTTCCCTGGCAGTTCAGTGGTTAGGACGCAGTGCTTTGAAATCTTTTGTAAGCCAAAGTAATGTAAAGCGAAGAAGGAATTATAACTTAGAACACATCTTGCTAAAGGATGCAAAATAAATAGAGATAAAGCAGAGATGCTCACAGACACAATTCAAAGCTATAACGACTTGATGCTGAGATGCTGAGTGTGGTTCCCAGGAAAGGAGCTTGGCGGGGGGCGGGCCTCCAACAAACACCGAACGTTATTTTTGCTTTCTACCTTTTTTTTTTTTCTGTAAAAGCAAAAATCGCTTTCGGATTTCAGTTAGCAAAAACAGGTACCAATGTAAGTCTTTTGTAAAAGTAAAGTGGTGTAAAGCACTCTTTCAAGGATACTTGTATGAAGTTTCAATGACAGGATGTATTAATACAAATTTGTATCCAATCGTATTTGACGTATGCCAGTTTTGTTCTCTTAGACTGTGTCTCCTGCATGGCTTCAGCCTTCTTGGGCAAGACCAGGGCTCTCTCAAGTGAACTTGCCCATTTCAAGTTTACATCTGTCTTCCCCAGGAAAAGGGCCCCAGGCTTCAGGTGCAACCCCAAATCTGCCACAGACTTGCCAGTTGTATACTTCTCTTTGTACACAACCACCACTTACAGGGAGTTTAGCAAGAGTCCCACACAGGCCTCAACAGGAAGGTTTCTTTCCTGAGTCTTGAATTCACAGTGAAAACCAGGCCATGACCTTCAAAAAAAAACTCTTAAAATATCCCGTGTCTTTCTCCCTGCTAACTTCCTTTTCCTTTCCAGCCTCTCCTCCTACCCCACCCCTGTCCCATCCCCGGTAAGGCCTTCCTGTCCCCTCTCCCCTTCTCTTCCTCCGTCTGCTCTTATCTGCTCACCTGCCATTCTTATTCTTACTGTTCTTTTTTTTTTTTCCACTTTCGCTACTCTTTTTTTTTTTTTTTTTAATAATTTTTATTGGGGTATAGTTGCTTCACAATGTTGTGTTAGTTTCAACTGTACAGAAAAGTGATTCAGCCATATGTACACATAGATTGCTCTTCCTTGGATTTCCACCCCATTTAGGTCCCCACAGAGCATTGAGTAGGGTCCTCTGTGTTAGACAGTAGTTTCTCATTAGTTATCTGTTTTATATATATATGCTGCTGCTGCTGCTGCTAAGTCGCTTCAGTCATGTCCGACTCTGTGCGACCCCATAGACGGCAGCCCACTAGGCTCCTCTGTCCCTGGGATTCTCCAGGCAAGAACACTGGAGTAGGTTGCCATTTCCTTCTCCAATGCATGAAAGTGAAAAGTGAAAGTGAAGTCGCTCAGTCGTGCCCGACTCTTAGCGACCCCATGTACTGCAGCCCACCAGGCTCCTCCATCCAGGGGATTTTCCAGGCAAGAGTACTGGAGTGGGATGCCATTGCCTTCTCTGTTTTATATATATATATAGTAGTATGTATATGTCAATCCCAATTAAAGTACTCTGACAACTACAAGGGACTCAAATGTATCTTTTCTTAAATCTATTTTTTACTGAAGCATAATTGAATGACAATGTTGTGTTAATTTCTGCTATACAGAAAAGTGACTCAGTTATATACATATATATATGTGTGTGTGTGTATGCATTCTTTTTCACATTCTTTTCCATTATGGTTTATCACAGGATATTGAATGTAGTTCCCTGTGCTAGATAGTAGAACCTTGTTTATTCATCCCAGTTTGCATCTGCTACATGATTGCTGTTCTTATTCAATCAAGTGTTGTGTTCTCAGAAGCCTAGGAGAAAATCTGCCACAGACTTGCCAGCTGTATACTCTCCGAGTGCCTCCACTTTTTTAATACCAGGCGGACCCAGGCGAGGGACAATACCCTTTATCAGCCTCTGGGTGTGATTCAAGCTCATGCATATTCATGTTTCAACCTCATCAGTAGTCCCCTGGGCTGACTGTGTCATCCAGAGAGCACAGAGCATTGTGGAAATCTCAGTTAAAACAATGTCCCTTGTCTTTTCATTGGCCTGGATCTATATTGAAACACAAGTTTCCAATCGCTCCATAGAATCAGATTCTTTTCCTATATAGAAAACTGAGTCTTAAAAAAACAGCCACTCCAGCAAATGGGCAATGTGCCTTTATCAAAATTCCCAATAAAGACACAGCTCTGCCTACCACAAGGAAATCAGAATCATTTTTTGAAATAATTACTTTAAGAAACTTTTTGTGACACAGCAGGGAAATATCTAACATCTTTTGGAACGATTAGAAATAATTGTCATAAAAATGTTTGAGGGAATAAACTGGAAGCTGAGTTTTTGGGTGATTATTTCTACAATCAGGAAGTAACATAATGGTCCTGTTAATAATTCCATCATACTGAATTTTTAATATAATTCAAACAATATCTATCTCATTTGTCTCATGGCTCTCTCATTATACTAAAAACACCAAGAGGATGAAAATATTGATTCCTGCCTGCCTTCAAGATTTCAAGGTAATTAGGAAAAAAAATAGGTACAAAAAAATTATAATATGTGACAGATAACAAGTTTGTTGCCTTCTAGAGTGTAGATATTGTGCTTTATATCAGGGTGTTCTTGTCTCATATCTAGCTCACTCCTTTGCAGACAGAGATATTTAATAAGTGTTTGAAAATTACTGGCTGTTATAAAGAAAAAAAAGAAGCAATGAATCCAGATGATGAAAATTAGGGATGGCCTCATGGGGAAAGTAGGGCTTGAGCTGAAATTTAACACATGGGCAGAGGGACCTCCCAGGTGTTCCAGTGGTTGGGATTCCACGCTTCCAATGCAGGGGGCTCGGGTTTAGATTCCTTGTCTAGAAACTAGGATCCCATATGCCTTACAGTAAAAAAGGAAAACAATACAACAACAAAAACATGGGTAGAATTTGGATCTGTTAAAAGGGGAAGGAATATAATTCCTGCCTGAGGGAACAGTATGAGCAAGGTTCAGAGGTGGGAGCAAGTATGTTCACGCCAATGGGAGGGAAACTGGCTGGAGCAAAGCATTCCCGTTAGCAAGGTTAGGGTTTAGTATTCAAAATGCCAATAAGGATAATCACTAATTCTCTCCATACAGGATCATCCTCATCAGCTTACAAAGAAAGTAACAAGAATTACACCTAGGCCTCATCATGCCATCGAGTTCTTCCAATGTAAAAATAAAACAAATATTAATAGAACCTTTCTTAGCTCTGTATTTACCATCACCTACCTCCCTAGAAAAAGTTGCCTATACCAGCTGCCTCCAGTTCCTCCACTCCTGTTCTTTCTTTTTTGTAATTGAAATGTAGTTGATTTATAATATTGTGTTAGTTTCAGGCGTACGGTAAGTGGTTCATATATTTTTTATATGTGATTATAATATATATGATAATTTATAATTATAATAAATTTATATTGTAAATAATATATAGAACATAGAAGTATAATATATTTTATATATTTATATATGTTGTAAAATTTTCCATTTACATTATTTCAAGATATTGAATATAGTTCCCTGTGTTATACAGTAAACCCTTGTTGCTTATCTATTTTATATATAGTTGTATGTACTTGTTAATCCCAAGCTCCTAATTTATCTCTCACCCTTCCCCTTTGGTAACCATAAGTTTGCTTTCTGTGTCTGTGAGTCTGTTTCTGTTTTGTAAATAGATTCATTCACATTACTTTTTAGATTTCATATATAAGTGATATCATATAATATTAGTCTGTCTCTGTCTGGCTTACTTCATTTAGTATGATAACCTCTAGGCCCATCCATGTTCCAGCAAATGGCAAGATTTCATTCATTTTTATGGTTAAGTAATATTCCATGGTATATTTATATATATATGTACCACATCCTTTTGTCTGTTCGTCTGTTGACGGCAACTTAGGTTGCTTCCACGGCTTGGCTATTGCAAATAGTGCTGCAGGAATTCCCTCGCGGTCCAGTAGTTAGCACTCTGTGCTTTCACTGCTGAGGGCCCGGATTCAATTCTTGTTCAGGGAAATATAAGCCCACAAGTAGCATGATGTGGACAAAAAAAAAGTGCCACCATGAATATTGGTTCCCATTCTATCTTGAGCTGCCCCATCCAGGTCTCCATCCCTTCTGCCCCACCAGTGACATGGAGGTTGTAAATCCAATGGTCAGCTCTTGGCCCCCATCTCACTGAGCCTCCAGCAGTGTTTGAGACTGCTGACCACTCTCCCTTTCTTGAAACATTGGCTCCACTTGGCCTCCAGGGCCCTGATCTCTTGGTTTTCATTCTCTTTCACTGGCCGTTCATTCTCTGTATCTTTTGCTACTTTTCAGTCACCTGCCTAATCTTTAAATGCCAGGTGGCCCACGGCAGAGACCTCAGTCATTTCCTTGGTGACATATGCAGTTTCCCAGCTTTCAGTATCGTATACCCACTGATGATTTCTAAATGTATAGCTCCAGACTGGACCTCTCCTGTTAATTCCAAACCCATATCCAAGTACTTTGTTCAATATCCTTGAACAATGCAGATATTATAGGCACGGACCCTTCCTGGAGTCGAAAAATCCTGGTATAATTGATAATCAGCCCTCCATATCCACAGTTCCCCATGGGCAGATTCAGCCAGTCAAGACTCTGTAGTGCGTATTTAGTGAAAATATCCTGGTTTAAATGCAGTTCACACCCATGTGGTTCAAGGGTCAGCTCTACTTATTTGATCTTTTCACTTGGATCATGGAGGGCGGCTCAGACTAAGCATACCCAAAGTTGAACTCTTCCACCTTCTCAGAAAAAGGAAATGCTATTCTTCCAGGTCCAAGTCAAGCCCCAAACTTTGAAGTCACCCTTGACTCTTTTTCTCTCCCACTCACCATCTCATAATCTGTCAGCAAATTCAGCTGGTTTTACCTTCACAACTTCCGTCATGTGACTCTTTCTCATCACTCAGGTTCTAGCCGCCACCTTCTCTCTCCCAGAAGAATGCATAGTCTTCCAAACATTCTTTCTGCTTCCACCTTTGTTCCCTTGGAGTCTGTCTTCAACCATGCAACTGCGTGATCCCATGAAAATGTACATCAAACTGGTCTCTCCTCTGTTCGAAATCTTCTGTTGGTGGCTTCCCAGCTCACTCGGAGTTAAAGCCAGACGCCCTCCAACAGCCCATGGGGCCTTCTGTGATCTGACTTCATCATCCATCATTTCCTCTGGACCTGCCCTTCAACTGTTTGCCTTCTTGCTGTTTCTCGAATTTGCTGTGTGTGTCAGCCTCATGCCCTCTGCGCTGCTATTCTAGTTGCCTGCAAAGATTTTCCTCCCAATGCCTGCAAAAGGAGTGCCTTCATATCCTCCAGGTGTTTGCCCAAATGTCACTTTCTGGGAGAAACCTTCCCTTGCCACCCAATTTAAAATTACACATTGCCATCACCACTTTTTATTACCTTCCTAGCTTATTTTATTTTTAAAGTTTTATTGGACTATAGTTGAGATTTACAATGTTGTGTTAGTTTCAGGTGTACAGCAAAGTGTATCTGTTATACGTACACATATGTCCACTCTCTTTTAGATTCTTTTCCCATATAGCCATCACAGAGTATTGAGTACTTGAGTATTCCCTGTGCTATGCAGTAGGTCCTTATTAGTTATCTATCCCACTGGGTTTCTTCTATAGCATAGGAATAACTAATGCTATTGGACATATTATATGCCTTTCTATTCTTCTTCTCTTCTCTTTCCTCTTTCCTTCTTTTTTCATTCCTTCCTTTCTTGTTTGACTTCCTTGTCTAGAGTGTGTATCAGATAAAGGCAGGGATTTTTTTCCATCGTGTTCACTGTTGTATTCCCAGGGACTAGAATGAACAGGGCCTGGAACAACAGAAAAGTGTATCTGAGAATTATGTGTTAAATGAATAAATCCCCATTTAACTGATGGCAAAACCGAGGCTTAGAGAAGCTGAGTAAGTTGGCCAAGGTTACTCAGCTGCTCAGCAGGGGACATGAGACAGAAATTTCCATCAGTTGGTCTGGGCATTCAATCACTATATTCGGTTCTCTAGTGGGCAAAACAAGCATTTTTTAAATCTTACACAAGACATGGCACTGTTCTCCAGGCATTTTTAGTTATTTTATAACCTCCAAACTGTGAAAATATTTGATTCCCGCCCCCCCCGCTCCGTTGT
The DNA here is from genome assembly GCF_019320065.1 of Cervus canadensis. Taxonomy (NCBI): domain Eukaryota; kingdom Metazoa; phylum Chordata; class Mammalia; order Artiodactyla; family Cervidae; genus Cervus; species Cervus canadensis. The sequence goes on along the minus strand of NC_057395.1, from coordinate 31,212,511 downwards.
TGGGAGTTATAACTTGCTCAAAAATAAATGATGATAAAAGAACATGCTAATTCTAAATGTACACATCACTTTGTTAATTACCAAAAGGGTTATTTGGGAATTCACTTCTATTTTGAGAAGATAAGAAAAATCAGGAAATGAATTAAATTTATTATCCAAAGTAGTACAATATATCAGAAAAGTTTCATGAAAGAAGAAATATTCAGAATTGTTCAGTTTTGCTTATCTATTTTCATCCTAATTATACAAAGAACATAGCTAATTAGGAAAAATTATCTAGGCATATGTTTTGATAATTGTTCATAAGCAATATTATATAAGATCCAGGTCTTTCTAAATCCTTAAGAAGCTACTATTTCTTTTTTGTTTTGTTTTTGGATGTGGCATGTGGGATCTTAGTTCCCCGACCAGGGATTGAACCCACACCTCCTGCATTGGAAGTGCAGGGTCTTATCTGCTGGACCACCAGGGAAGTCCCAGAAGCTACTATTTCTGAAAATGTGTACAGTTCTTGTAAAGTAATAAATCTGATCAGTAACTATAATTCATGAGAAAATGCATTGTTCTATAAGAGTAAACGTCCCCTGCCTCTATATGTGTTCTTAATTTTCGGCTCAACTGAATTCATTAACACTGGCTCTATATGACAACTGTTTGATGGAAAAGAAAGCCATTTGAAAAAAAAAGTTGTATATATTTACAATATGTAACATGCTGATTTGATACATACATATGTAGTGGGATGATTACTACAGTCAAGCTAATTAACATGCTATCTCACATAGTTAGCATTGTGTGTGTGTGGGGGGGACTTTCCACTTTTCCGAAAATAATTTCTTAAAGAAAGAAGTAACTTTTAATTTTGATCAAAGGGTAACTAAAGGTTTGGATCTGAGGAAGGAAGCCTTATGTAACTAACTAGTTATGTTGGACATGCACTACAGGTGCTATGGCTTACGCAATAGTGTTCCCTATGTAGGAAAGGAGTGTTCATAGATGTCCATTCAATGAAGATTATGTATCTGTGGTCCAGGCAGAATTTGATAGAGATGGAGAGGAACATGTAGATTTGAGAGAAAAACAGTGAAAGCAATGGACTGGTTTTGTGACCCAAGTAGATGTGGGGCCCTAGAGAGGAAATGATTACCCTAAAGTTGTAGGATGGAGATTGTCAGGGGTCCTCTTGATAAGAGCATAAGTAGGGTTTTTCCAGTAGTCATGTATGGATGTGAAAGTTGGACTATAAAGAAAACTGAGCACCGAAGAATTGATGCTTTTGAACTGTGGTGTTGGAGAAGACTCTTGAGAGTCCCTTGGACTGCAAGGAGATCCAACCAGTCCATCCTAAAGGAAATGAGTCCTGAATATTCATTGGAAGGACTGATGCTGAAGCTGAAACTCCAATACTTTGGCCACCTAATGCGAAGAACTGACTTATTGGAAAAGACCCTGATGCTGGGAAAGATTGAAGGCAGGAGCAGAAGGGGATGACAGAGGATAAGATGGTTGGATGGCATCACTGACTCAATGGACATGAGTTTGAGTAAACTCCAGGAGTTGGTGATGGACAAGGAGGCCTGGTGTGCTGCAGTCCATGGGGTCACAAAGAGCTGGACGTGGCTGAACAACTGAACTGAACTGAGGGGAGTTGAGAGGAAAAAAGAGAAGTTCTGCTTTTGATTGGTCACATTGATAAACTGTCTCTCAAAAAGGTGAGACATATATATAACTAAGCCATGAATATCATTAATCATTCTGAAAATCAATTTCCATACTACTAGGTTCCTCCTATCCTGTGAGAAAATTTTAACTGCTGATTTGACTCATCGAAAGTGTGTGGGATTCTCCCAGTTTCCTATTTCATTCTGAATCACTTGGAGCAAGTTGATTTTTTCTAGGAATTTTTCCATTTCATTTAAATTTTCAGATAAAGTTGTCCCTGGTATTTCTATATTCTCTTTTGTGTGTCTTGAGTATCAATAGTTATGTCTCCATATTAATTCCTAATATTCTTTAAATTTTGTCTCTCTGTCTCTCATCATTTTGGACAGAAGTTTTTCAATTTTATTGATCTTTTAAAGAAAAAGAAATAGCTTCTACTCTATCTTTGCATTTCTTCATTTATCCATTTAACTATTGGGGAGGCCAAAAAGTTTGTTCAGGTTTTTCCATAAGTTGTTACAGAAAAACCCGAGCAAACTTTTTGGCCAACCCACTAGTTGTTTATGCACTCATGTAGATGAGAGCAGATGGTGTAAGCAGTTGTTGTAGGGAGAAATGATTTGGGAAGAGCAGGTGCATGTCAAAGTCCGGTTTCTTGCAATGTGTCTCAGCTGTTGACTTGCAAAAGGGGGATCATCAGGTCAGGCTGCAATCAGAACAACGCAGGTTGTTTTGCGCAATGGCAGTGACTGAGAGGTGCCAGGAAGGATTACAAACATTGCCAGAAACTAGCCTTCAGCCACCCCACAGGACTCTGTCCTTTTTATCACTCAGTCTTTCTCTCTAATTTTCCTTCATGGGTGTGTGCCTAGTCACTCAGTCAGCTGAGCGACTCTTGGCGACCCCATGGACTGTAGCCTGCCAGGTTCTTCCATCCATGGAATTTTCCAGGCAAGAATACTGGAGTGGATTGCCATTTCTTTCTCCAGGAGATCTTCCCAACCCAGTGATCGAATCAGTCTCCTGTATTTCCTGCATTGGCAAGTGAATTCTTTAGCACTGTGCCATGTGGGAACTTTTCCCTTATCAAGTTCAAATATTTACTAATATTAATATTATCCAGCTATACCTGACATTAGGTAGCATTTTAGTCCATGTTGAATTTTGGTGGAACACATAAAAGAATGTTATCACTCAGAGAGCAATTTTTAAAGCCCAGGAATCATTAGCACTTCAACTATGTGGCAATTCTCTAGGCAGAGTTAATAAGCAAACTTTCTGTGGCAAGATTTAACGTTAGTTTGCAGTTTGGACTTTAGTTGCAAGCCCAAAGTGGATTAAGCAGCCCCCAATTTCCAGCCAAGATGGGATAGCAACAGAAAAACCATTAATACTGTAATTTTTAGATAGAACATATATGTATACACACACCACTTCATATACATATATATATATATAATATATATGTGTGTGTGTGTGTGTGTGTGTGTGCGCAATGGTGCTGTCTTTTTTTACACAGAACATTCATTTAACTAGATATAGATTTCAATTGAATCATTAACCACTAAATCCAGAGGCATTAGCCTACAGTAAGTTAAATATCTTATCCAAAATCACAAAGCTAGTTGGTAGCAGAGCCATGGTTTAGATCTCTTCTGCCCTAGCCTGGTCTTTATTCTATAATTTTATGAACTTACTTTATTGCATTGTTTAAAAGGCAGGTGAATACGTATAAATAGCATTCAACTAGTTATTACCATTTTGGCCATTTTAAGGGACACTTTCTGCTAATAGAAATGTATCTGGAATGTAGAGCAAGAAGAAAAAAAAGCTGGAGCAAATGCAGAGTGTTCTCAGTGAACTGGCCACTTGTTCTCTATGTTGGTTTTAGAATTAGGAAACATATAGGAGGAATTGTCTTTACTATGCTTATGTGCAGAGATGGTTTGTTTACTCATTAATATATACCTACTACTAAGACATCTGAATATTTTTGACAGGATGAGGGTTTGAGTGTTTTTTCCCCTCTCTTTGCTTTTAGAGATTTTTGTGTAAATGTACAGGAAGACACTCAGGAAATCCTTCCTTTTTTCTGGCTTTGGATTTATGTAAAGAAAAAGACGTAGAGGTCAGACCTTTGCACCATGCCCTAGTTGTTCATGCGACTAACGGCTGTTTCTTTGGATTCTTAAGGGATGTTTAGTTGCAAAGTTGAATCACCATCTTATAGAGTCCCTCTGATTTTAAAATTATGAGTAATAAAGACAAGTGTTTTGTAAAAACAAAATCAAAATCAAGCATTTTAGGCAACACATATATTAAAGGTTTTGAAATGAAAACTCTGCTGAATTTTAGACTAGAAATGACAGAGTGTCCAGTTACATTATGAAGCAGGGCTGTGTTGTTAAGTTTGCCAGACGCTTTGTAGCAGATTAACCATTAACTATTCAGGTAGATTCCCTATCTCCTCCTCTTTTGTTTGGCTTGGTAGGCATTTTTCATGTTCCTTTACCTGCTGGGTATTTCTCTGCCTTTTCATCTTGTTTCGATTGCTGTGTTTGGGGTGGCCTTTCTGAATTCTGGTGGTCCCTTTTTATTGTGGAGGTTTCTCCCAGTGGGTGGGGTTGGACAATTGGCTTGTCAAGGTTTCCTGGTTAGGGAAGCTTGCGTCGGTGTTCTGGTGCGTGGAGCTGGATTTCTTCTCTCTGGAGTGCAATGGAGGGTCCAGTAGTGAGTTTTGAGATGGGTCTATGTGTTTGGTGTGACTTTAGGAAGCCTGTATGTTGACGCTCAGGGCTATGTTCCTGCGTTGCTGGAGAATTTGTGTGGTATGTCTTGCTCTGGAACTTATTGGCTCTTGGGAACCATTAACTATTAAAGGGAAGAGGGTTCCTTTTTCTTACGGGTGCTGTTAGCATATTTAATGAAGTTATTCCATTCCCATACTCACAAATGCTCGTGCTCCAAGGGGTGGAGCCCCCAAACCTGTGATATTTTCAAACTATAGAATGTAGCAGGATGAGGTTAGATCTCAGTAGGCCTGATGGCTTCCTCTTTCACCCTCTGGGACCAGCTGCCATGGGAGGAAGTCCCTGTGAGCCTGCACCTGAGGTACCCAAGCAGACAGCTCCAGTCAGCATCTGGACTTTGAGGCCACTCAGGACAAGCCGGTCCATAGCCAACCTCCCAGGTGACAGCAAATGCATGATAGAGTGAAAGAGAACAGAAACCAAACAGAGCAGAAGCAAGGTATCCCAGCTGAGCCTCCTCCAAATTGCCAACCCACAGCACAGTGAGCAAATCATTCATTATTTTAAGCCACTATGTTTGGACATGCTGGGTTATTCATTAATAGATAACTGATACAGATATTGAAGAATATGACTTTTAAAATGTGAACTGAAAATTAAGATTCTATTTCTTTTTGAATGAACTCTTATCTATTCAAATGGCCATGTACATGGTGCAAAATTTAAGACACAAAAGGGTATAGATATATAAAAATATTTCCCTCCTCTGGGGCACTTTTAAGCCTTTCTCATCTGTTGGGAGCTATGCAGGATGATGGTTCGAACATAAGGCAACTATTTCAAGATCATACATAGGGAAAATGACCAAGTGGGAGATTAAAACACAACATATCTCATTCCAAATTGATTTGCTTTGTTCATTTTATGTTCCCTCCACATGTTCATCTCTGCTCTCCTCAGTTTTCTTTAGGAAAGAATACAAAAGGTGCCAGATGTCAAAGCAGAAGGCTGAGGTTAAAGCTGAGAGTATGGGTGGTCTTTTGGGTGAGTGTTGTAAGATGGAAGATTATTATGTGTACTCTGCAGTAGAGAATCTATCACTAATGATTGGTTAACAGACTCAAAAACCACTCAGAGGAACATTTTCTTTGTTTTATTTTTGGAGAAAGTGAGCAAAGGCTCTCTGTACACCTGGTGAACTGTGCCAGCCCAGGACTAGAGACCAAGGGAGGTGCTGCCAGCTCACCTGAACTTCCTGAGGTTCTGTCCACACCCAGAATATGGAATCTACCAGGACATCAGACTCAGGATGAGAGTTATGTGTCACCTGATGTAACCCCTGGGAAGTCTAGCTGTGTCCTGAAAGTCCAGGCTTATTTACTGGACAAACATCTGTCATGCCCTGAATACGGTCCAGGTGCTGTTGATAGAGGCTGTGGATTCAAGCATAAATATCACCCTGTGTGTTTGTGCATGCCAAGTTGCTCTGTCATGTCTGATTATGTGTGACTGTATACATGGACCGTAGCCCGCCAGGCTCCTCTGTCCATGAGGTTTCCCAGGTGAGAATACTGGAGTGGGTTGCCATTTCCTTCTCCAGGGGATCTTCCCGATCCAGGGATCAAACCTTTGTCTTACTTGCAGGTGATTGCCACCTGGGAAGCCCCAACACTCTTGCAGGTGATTGCCACCTGGGAAGTCCCAACACTCTAGTCCATTACCTTTTTAAAATTTAAAAAAAAAATTATTTCTTTTTGGTTGCTCTGGGTCTTTGCAGTGAGTGGGGGCTACTCTTCTCTGTGGTGTGTGGGCTTTTCACTGTGGGGGCTTCTCTTGTTGTGGAGCACAGACTTTAGGAGCAGTAGTTGCGGCACGAAGGCTTAGTTACTCGAGGCATGTGGAATCTTTCCCGACTAGGGATGCAACCTGTGTCCCTTGCACTGACAGGTGGATTCTCATCCATTGTACCACCAAGGAAGTCCTAGTCCATAACCTTTAAGTTCTTATTTCCGGTTCCACCCACAGTGACTCCAGGTGTCCCAAGCCAAATTGGATATTTGATCCTAGCTGAATTAAGATCTCCTTAAGATTCTTAGGAATGTGAAATATGATAAAAGCCCCAAACCGTAGACTTAATGAATGAGTATTGGTGTCCTATCTTTTAATAAAGCTTAGACTCAAGAAGTGCAAAGTAAATATTTGATCTCCTCCTATTGTTTTTTATTTAGAAGAAGTAATGGTTCTTGATACAAAGGTAAGGAAGAGGCTGAGAGCTTCTGGACATTAATACCCCAGTCTAGGGAATAAGCTGCATGTTTCTGTTTCTCTCCAGGGCAGGGAAGAGCCTGTGTGGTCACTTATCACATCTAGACACTCTGTCCATTGTCCTGGTATCATCAACGTTTGTCCAGGCTGCTTTAAGGGAACGTTATAGACTCACTGGTGGATCTATAGAAGGCATCCTTCTGCTCAGGCTGCCGTAACAGTGGCTTAAACCACAGACACTTATTTCTCACAGTTCTAGAGCCTGGAAGTCCAAGACCAAGGTGCTGGCAGAGTTGGTCTCTGGTGAAGCTCTTCCTGGCTTGCGGATGACTGCCTGTGGCTGTGTTCTCTCATGGCCTCTATGTGTGTGCACGCACACACACACACACATACATACACACACACACACAGACAGAGAGACCTCTGGTATCTCTTCCTTTTCTTACAAGGTCACCATTCTTACAGGATTAGGTCCCCACTCTCATGACCTCATTTAACCTTCCTAAAGGCCCTGTCTCCAGATATAGTCACATTAGAGGTTTGGGTTTCAACATACGAATTTGGGGAAGACATTATTCAGTCCCTAACGTTCCTTATATGCCAGACACTAGGTTAAGCAGGAGGCTATGTATATCTGTGAAGATATGTACATCTATCAAGTATAAACTCTGCTCAAGGAGGGCACATATTTATAATTCGTGCACTAATTATAAGGTCATACTAGGTACAGAGGGGCAGAAAAAGTCCATTCAGTTTGAGCAAGTTAGGAAGTCTTCTCAGAGGAACTTGGGTTTCAGAGAGGAGAGGAGCTCTTGGGGATTGGGGTGGGGAAGTGTGCTAGGCAGCAGAAGTGTGCTGGTAGAAAAGCCAGCAGGTGACTTCTTTCATGCAGTCCTCATAGTCACAAGATAGGGCCATTTAGCAAATACAGCTCTCTGGCTGAGTGGAGCCAAGGGTATGTGTTTGGGGGAAGTAGAAAGACCCCAGGAAGGTCATCAAAGTGACATCAAGAAATGTGTTGCTCTTTGGGGTACTGTGTGAAGGAACTTGAACTGGGTCATGTAGTAGGAATTGGATATCTTTTAAAGGATTTTTTATTTTATTTATTTATTTTTAATTGGAATGTCATTGCATTATGATATGTTTATTTCTACAGTACATTGAAGTGAATCAGCTATATGTATATATATATATATATATATATACATATATCCCTTCCCTCTTGAGCCTTGCTCCCACCCTTCCCATCTCTCCCCTCTAGGTCATATTAGAGCACAGAGCTGAGCTCCCTGTGCTATATAGTAGCTTCCCACTAGCTAAGGGTTTTAAGAGCAGATTAGAACTTTGAAAGTTCACTGGGGAAGCAATCTGGAGGAAAAACATATATGAGATGAGAGGCTGGGGATATTGGGAGGCTACTGCTACAGGGTGGTGACAGATCCCAAAGGCCAACTGTGGCAGAACCGGTGGGATAGGGGCAGGGAGAGCCATCAAGGCATCATGTAGAACTGACTCCCATGCGGGGAGTGGGGAAAATCTAAGCCGGATCCCAGATTCTGGTTTGGTGACTGATGGATCCATTGTCAAGAGCAGAGCCAACACAACCCAAGAATGGGAGAGAAGTAAGACTTGTGGGGAACAAAGTGGATAAAGTTCACACAGGTCAATTTTGGGGCTTGGAAGACACTGTCTCTCTAAATCCTGTGGCAGGTGATCCCACCCCCTAGCAGGCTTCAAGGCCTAGGGAAGACCAGACTCTAAAGTATTATGACTTCAGAGCATCTTTGGAGGAAGTCATTGATTCGTCTGCTCAGTTGCTAAGTCATGTACAAAACTCTTTGCAACCCCACGGACTGTAGCCTGCCAGGCTCCTCTGTCCACGGGATTATCCCGACAAAGAATACTAGAAGGGGTTGCCATTTCCTTCTCTAGGGGATCTTCCCAACCCAGGATGGAACCGGAGTCTCCTGCATTGGCAGGTGGATTCTTTACCCCTGAGCCACCCGGGAAGTCCCAACTGGTTTACCAAAACCCATAATTGATATGACTTTTTTGTGTGATCATGACCCAAGCTGTTTCGGTCAGAAAGGTTTGCCCATAAACAAATGCTTATTCACCTGCAGCCAAGAAAATTAAAAAGCTTTTGATCTAAAACCCATTACTGTTGTCTTTATTGTTTGTTACTCTGAAACAGATACCTCCCCCACCATTTTTTTTTTTTTTTTAACCTGCTGTGATTCAGGGAGATTGTAATCTAAGAGTCTTAGGGTTGGGCAGAGAAGCAATTTGCTCTAAGAGAGCTGAGAAAAATGAAAACCTGAGAGGAAAAAAAAAAAAAAAAAGAGGCAAAACATACCTTTTTCTCCTTTCCTAAAAATTTAAATACCCTTTCATGAGTGAGGAGGAGGAGTCTGAACAAATTACCCGGTCTCTGGGTTTCAGGCCCTGGTTGGTCAGTAAATTTGTACGGTTACAAAACAAATCTGATTCCCTGTCCCTTTGAGTTTTCTCTGGAGACCTGTTGGCAGGATTTTAATGGGGAAGCTTGAAGCCAGACAACAGCAGCCAAACACCCCAGAGTGCTTGTTCTTGCGGGGATGGTGGTATGTGTGTAATTTCCCATTTCTCTCATCTGGTGATACTCAGTTTTTTGTTCCAATACAGTATTCTCTCTCCTTCGAGAGTTCCCAAAGCGAACCAAACTAAAACCACAGAAGAAAAACCTCCGGAACCAAACCCGCTGACTTTTTCCCGGTGTAGCCCTAGTGGGCCACGGTCCGGAGAGCCGAGCTCCAGCCAGCGCGGCGGGGCGTGTCCGAGGGCGTGGCCTCAGCAATCTCGCCCCGCCCCCGCCCCGCCCCGCCGCTTAATTCGGACGCGCCGGGGCCGCGGGGTGTGAAAGAGCCGCCCAGCGCCGGACGGGTAGCAGCCGCCGTCGGAGCCACCGCCCGGGCCGCTCTCAGCTGCTGGGCCACTGGGTGCCGCCGCGGCCGCCCGGAGCGAGCGCCGGGGAGGGAGCCGGGCGCCTTTGTGCGCGCGCCGAGGTGGGTTCGCCTCCGGCACTTACTTTGCACACAAAGACTGGGAGCTGAGGGGAGGCGGGGTGCCCGCCAGGGCTACCGCGTGGCCGCCCACCCTGCTCTGACCCCCGGCGCGAGGTTTTCCCGGTGGGAAGGGCCGCCAGGCTTCCCCTCCCCGCGGCTGGCGCGGGGGTGGGGGTCCTTGCGTGCGGGGGTTGGAGGGTTACGGTGCGCAGGGCGGTGGGCTTGCGGGGACCCCCGGCCACCCCGCGCTGTGCAGGGGACGGGTCCGGGGTGCGGGGTCGGGGCGTGGCAGGGGCCGCGTGCGGGGAGTCCCTGGTACCCGGGGGTGCAGGGGATACGGGGAGTGCCGCCAGGGAGGCTAGCCTGGGCGGCCGCTCCGCTCGGCTTATTGTTGCTTCCTCGGCCCTGAAAATGGAGGGACCCTGCTTGGAGCGGGGATGCGCTGCCCACCGGCTGCGTCGCGCGCGGCCCGATGCCGAGCCCGGGGCGCCCGGCTCGCACCTCGCAGCCCTGGCCGCCGCGGAGCCTCCGCCTGGACAAACAAAGGAGGGGCAGCGCGGGGGTTGCCCCGCTGGTTGAAAGGTGATCGGGGCACTGTTTCCCAAACAGCCTGCAAGTAACTTTTCCATTTCTGCCTCCTCTCCGCTCTGCTCCTATTGCTCCAGTGAACCCAGTATGTTGGGTGGCGTCTGTACCCAAGGCGTCCTAAAATTTTGATTCTCATAACTCCTCCCCCTAGCATCTTCGGGTCTCCTCTGGGATGGCGGGGATGCCTCTGGCCAAGTTTTGACGAGCTTTATAGGGGATGGTAACAGTCCTTCTGAAATATGGAGAGGAATCCCGTAGAGGATAAATGGCAGATCTTCTCTGTAGTAAGATACCGTAGCCTGCCTTTCGCGGGAAGACTTGAGTCAGTGACAGTAGAGCAAAGTTCTTTGATGAGAATGAGTGTGATATTTAAGACAAATATAGAAAATTTGAATAAGGCCTGTTAGGCTTTATATTTTTAACTTGCCAACAGGTACTTAGTTTCTCCTCGGACTATGTCCCCCTTTCATCACATTGGAGATTTCAACTGTACAAATTGCTTTGAGATAATATCTGAGGTGCATGTCTAGAGATTTCTTAGTGCTAGTAGTTTCCAGCTTAAAGCTTTTAGGTGTAAAATTATATATGTTTATTAACAAATTGAAAAAAAACGGAAAAAAAAGTCACTCATGTACCCAACCACCCAGACATACCCTAGAAAAAAGGCATGTTTGCTTCATTTATGGCTTGGCAGCCCTGGTGTGAAGTGTGTGTGTGTGTGTGTGTATATGAATGTGAATGAATGAAGGAGTTACTGATTATTAATCTTGACCACTACCATCAGTCTAAAATATGATCTCTAATAACCTCAGTCTACAATGATGTTTTGCCAACAGATTGTTTGAAATATATTTCCTTATAGCCTTGCAAATAACCACCTTGTGTAGAAGGGGGAGGGAAGAAGTAGAAAAAACAATGCAAGTTCCACTTAAGTAGGAAAGAATGGACTGATGAAAGCATTTAATGTACTCTGTTCTTTGGATTTCAGGAGTAGTTTTGGGTTGACTTTTTTAAAAAATAAAAGCAACCTTTCATTTTTTAAAATGTTAAAAAAAATAAAATTGTGTTCTAAGATCCACGAAAAATTGTAACAGAAAAGAACTCTTTTTGTAGAACCAGGAATAGCCATGGTTTTGTAGCTGGTGACATGCTTGCTTCTAAAAGACCTTGCATTGGGAAAGTAAAACAAGAAGGATTTTCCTGTGAGTGTAGAGAGTAGTTTTCAAGTGCCTGTGTTCTGGGAAAAAAACAAAAAAACAAAAAACACATTAAACCACACATTTGGCCACTGAATGTTTTTGTCATTATATACTTTTATTTTCCACTTGTAAAATTTTCCGACATTTAATTTCTCCAATATGAAAGTTTAAAAAGAGATCTTAGAAATGACTGTTTAGAAGTACTAGACTGATGATTAGGATGATGCAATGTTTTCTGAAGTTAGAAAATTTACGAGAAGGAAGTTGTGGTTACGTACTGTCAGGTGCAGTCTTTGTTCCTGTTTCTAACGTGGGGCTCCTTACTGTGCATATGTGTTTGGGGGGCTTACACTGCAGTACAGTTGGCTCTCCAAACCCCTGAGTTTTACATCCCCACAGTCACCCAATCAAGGATTGAATCTGCAGGTGTCAAACCCCAAGATGGAGAGGGCCAACTGTATTCATCGTACTGCACCATTTTATATAGGGACGTGAGCATCTGTAGATTTTGGTGTCCTCAGGGGTCCTGCAGCCAATACCCATAGACACAGAGGACCAACAACAGTGACCTGTGAGTGTAAAGTTTGTGACCTGTTGTGATAATGATACCTTTCTCCATCTAAAAGTCAAAAGAAACTAAAATAGGGGCTATCAGAATCTCTTAATCTTATTTTTCAATCCTCCTGTGACCTGGAACAGTCCAAGCAGCATAGCCAAGCTGGACAGGAGATCAGAGTTGAGTCGCTTTGCTCTTAAAAGTTCTGTTGCTTTACAGGGAGGAGAGAAAAGTTTGGAAGTGGTCTAGGGTTACAGACTTGTATGGCTGTTTGTGATGGCCTGTCCCTGTGGCCTGGCGATTACATTCCTGACATATTTAAAAGTAGGCTTGGTTTGAACTTGAGAGAAGTGCTCTGAGAAGTCTGGTTCCTGAACTGTATGTGGTAGGATGCATGTGGTCATTTGTTCATTCATTCCTTTGATTTCTTCATTGTTTAAAATGTCACAGAGATGGAAAAGAGTTTTTACTGATTTTGATGGGAGTGGTTAAGGTATGGAAAACTTCTTCAAAAAGAGGGAACATAGTAGGTTAATAACATGGCTTCATTTTTTTTAAGAGTTTTTCTTTTTTTTTAATGTGGACCATTTTTAAAGTCTTTGTTGAATTTGTTACAATATTGCTTCTGTTTATGTTTTGGTTTTTTGGCCATGAGGCATGTTGGATCTTAACTCCCTGGCCAGGGATCCAATCTGTACCCCCTGCATTGGAAGGCAAAGTCTTAACCACTGGACTGCCAGGGAAGCCTCACAGGGCTTCATCTTCTTAATGTCCTGTCTGCCCTTTCCTTCCAGAATTCTCTGAAAATGTTTGGAGAAGAGAGGCCAGGAGGTTTGGTTGGGTGAGGTCTGGATTTGAGGCATTTTTGAAGTCCCCGGATATCTTGAGAGATACAAACTTGTCAGCCTTTTTTAAGTCTGGAGAAAGTAGCTGTGAGCACTGACCCGTTTTTGCATCTCACTTTGGGCTCCCGTTGTGCAGGGAGAGAACTGTGCAACAGAGGAGTCTGTGTGCACAGCCCAGGGCCACTTAGTGCTGGAATGACCTGAGGAGACTTCATTGCATTTCCTCACGTAATTTCCTAGTTCAAGCTTGGCCTAGTTTTGCTCTTTGTTAGTGAAGCAAACCAGTTTCTCCCCTTCTCCTTGTGCAAGAAGTGCTGGGTCCCATCCATCTGAACTGTAAACCTTTCCTTATGCAATGTACCCAGGGAACTCCGCTGAAAAGGATTCACGCTTTTATTGCATCTGATGCTGCTGATTCCAGGACCCTGTCAGTAAAAGAGAGAAAATCATTGGTCAGCTGCCATTTAGTCCTGGTGAATGGACGAGAGGCTATTTCTAAGGCTGATTGGGATGCTTTGTTTTCTATTCATTCCTTCATTGAACAGACATTTTCTTAGCTCTTCCCATGTGCCGGCACTGCCCTTGCGTTGGGCGTACTGCAGTTGACAAGTCCCATTGGGTCCCTGTCCACCTGGCAGGGTAGGAGAGGAAAATATTTAAAGAATTGTGTAAAATCGTGCAGACATTGTGTTTAATGACCATGATGTTAAGAGAAGGGAAGGGAAGCTTTGTGAATTAAGGTATCTCAAAGAGAATGGTGTAAATCCCAGCTCAGGCTGTGCGATTGAGTTTCTGAACTGTGGGTAAAGTGTCTGGGGTGAGAGGCATGGTGGGAACTGAGTGTGATTTACCCAAGGCTGAGAGCTTGGTGATAGGAGCTTGGTGGAATAGACTTGGAAGACTGTTCAGTTGTGTCTAGAATTTGGCTGAGGGTTTGGGACACTTTCTGGTGCAAAATTGAGGAGGGACTAGGAAACCAAGGTCTTGTTCTTAATGTTCTTGCTGAAGGTAAACCTGCAGGCCATTTGTGGTGGGGATGTGGTGTCCCAGCAGGTCTGAGGGATTCCAAGGACCTGAGGGCTAGTGTTATGTGGTGGGGGGAGGCAGGACCAACTACATCTGTGCCCATCCCAGGTTCTGTTACTATTGAAAAGATAAGAGAGGGGTTTGTGGGGAAATTGTGGGAGGTCTTATTTAAGAAGACCTTTCAGACTCAGGTGAGCTGTAGGAAGGAAAACGGGGAGCAATGCAGAAAAAGAAGGGCTATCGCTTTGACATGAGTAAACTCTTCTGTGAACTCTGCAGTTCTACCAAGGGTTGCATTGAAGGTCAAGTAGCCATAGTTTGTGCCTCCTGTGCTTGGAGAGGTGGGAAGGAGGCATAGTTTAGTGACAGTGATGTTCCTTACAGACAGCACAATCTTGGAGTTCTGCAGTGTGGGAAGAAAACTCCCTCCACCCTCAGAGCTGTGAAAACAGCATGACCTATGTATGGGCTGTCTGCAGTGCTATTCCCGGATATGCTACTGAATTATAAACCCTTAGCAATTGTTTCATGGAGAAGTCTTAAATGAAGGATTGTAGAGCCTAGGCAAAAGATAGGAAAAAAAAAAAAAAAAGTGCAGGTAGACCAGCTGTCCAAATCCTGGTGGGTTGTAGGTATGCGTTGTCTGGAGGATTTTCTCACTTTGTTCTCTGTTCTCCTTTCTGTTGTCAATGCCAAGGGTATTATAGTGAAGCATATATGGGGTACAGCCCTGCTTGGTACCAGCTCTGGGTGAGAGGAGTGGAATTGGGGAACAGGGCATGTTAATGAATGTGCTGTAGGGGAACGGTTTGGAGCTTTGAAGCCAGACACATCTGAGTTAGAACCAGGTAGCTCAGTTGCTAAAGAATCTGCCTGCAGACCCCGGTTCAATTCCTGGGTCAGGAAGAAAAGCTGGGGAAGGGATAGACTACCCACTCCAGCATTCTTGGGCTTCCCTAATGGCTCAGATGGTAAAGAATCTGCCCGCAATGCGGGAGACCCTGGGTTAGGAAGATCCCCTGGAGGAGGGCATGGCAACCCACTCCAGTAGTCTTGCCTGGAGAATCCTCATGGACAGAGGAGGAGCCTGGCAGGCTATAGTCCACAGGGTCGCAAAGAGTCGGACACCACTGAGCAACTAAACATACACACACACACACACACACACCCAGTTTCATGAGCTCCACAAGTCACGGAGGCCCTGGGCGCTCTAGTGCTTTTGTTCGTGAGATGCACTTGGTGAGATCTCCCTCAAGGGCCTGAAGCCCTAAAACACAGTCCGTGAGACATGGCTGGCCATGGGTGTTGAGGCTCTTGTGTCATCGCGCACAGATTGTTGGTGACAGTGGTGCCAAGATGCTGATGAGGGACACCAGTGAGAGGAGGCGAGCGGTGAAGGGCTTTATCCCTTTTCGTCTGACCTTTCGGGATGCCTTCACGCCTTCAGGAGTGTTTTAAAGATAACCTGGCTTTGCTCTTAGAAACGGTGTGTTTTATTCTATTCTTGGACACAGATTCTGGCACCCTTTGTAAAGTGTCATAGTCACGTGTCTAGGAGAGAGGCTGTGATCCCATGGTGTCAGCTTTTCTGTGTCATTCTTAGTATATGTAACACAGAGTGCATTCGGTGATCATTCGGGTTACACTCACATTTCATCCAGGTTTTTCAGGCGTATGGGCGGGATCCATGCTCATCAGTTTACAAAACCATGCAGTCATGTTATGAACTCCTGCAGTATAAATAATCAGTTGTTTCTGGGTGTCTCATGGAGAGGTATGAACTTGTCCTTATGCTAGAGGAAGTTAATGCCATTGTGGACATGTATAGAAGGGGGCTTTCTAGGTGGCTCAGTGGTAAAGAATCTGCCTCTCAATGCAGGAGATCCAGGAGTCGCGAGCTGGATCCTTGAGTCAGCAAAATCCCCTGGAGAAGGAAATGTCAACCCACTCCAGTATTCTTGCCTCCAGAACTCCATAGACAGAAGAGCCTGGTGGACTACAGTCCATGGGGTCACAAAGAGTCAGACACACACACACACGCGTAGAAGCACTTTCTTTTGAACGTTCTGTTCCCTTACATTGTCATGTCATTTAAGATAGGTAAAGCTGTGGTCAGGGTTCTTTATCTTTCTTTCGTTTTTTTCCCAGATGCCCAGAGTAGTGCAGTGTGTTGGAAAGAGAGAGACCTAGTGTTTTAAAATGTTCAGAATCCTGGGCCCAAGTTCACCATTAATGGTTTCCTAGCAGGTCATTTATTTCTCTTTTTTCTGCTTCCTCATCGATATGAAGATAATCAGCCTTGCCTACTTCTTAGAGTGGTCTTGAGGGAGAGGTGGAAGTCTGTCTTCATTTTACCTACTGGCATGCTCAGGATGATCAGTCGTCATTCCTGGGGCTGCTCTGGGGTTCAGTATCATGCTAGCCACCCCCTAGGATCAGGTGACTCTTTGAAGGTGAGGGGAGGCAGGGCACAGAAGGGAGAGCAGGACTGGCTGCATCACCCTTTGTGTTCCTGATGTGGGGTGGGAGTGAGGGAGCATCAGTTATACTGTGCATGGTGCAGGGAGGCACTGTGGATGTGTACGACCC
Organism: Cervus canadensis; assembly: GCF_019320065.1. NCBI lineage: Eukaryota > Metazoa > Chordata > Mammalia > Artiodactyla > Cervidae > Cervus > Cervus canadensis. The sequence continues at coordinate 31,195,987 of NC_057395.1, read as the reverse complement.
TGTCAGACTTAGCATCTGACTGGCTTAGGCAGTTAACCTAGTAGGGCTTCCATATTCTCATCTGTGAAATGTAATTATAATAAATATTTTTATTATTACCAACTAACAGTTCTTGAGCACTTCCTGCCTTGTGCTAAGTGCTTCATAAGTGCTCTTTATTCCTTCAGCAAATACTTAATGAATTTTTCTCCATGCCAGACCCTGTGCCAGACTCTGGAGCGTGTAGATGGGAGGGGTAAAATTCTGCCTGCATGGGGCTTCTCTTCTAGCGGGAAGACAGAGTATAAGGCATACACAGATGATGTGCTTCTGAGCCCTGTTGGTGCTGTAAAGAAATCAGGTCAAGGGGCAGGAGCAGAGGCGGGCCTGCATCTGTCTGTGCAGGTTCAAGTACAGATAACAACCCAGGGGCCGGAGGCAGTCATCATGTGGGCCTACAGGCCACTGGGGACCAGGGGAGGGTCCTGAGCAGGAAGTGGTGGAGGTCGGCCTTGTGTTTTGTAAATATCCCCCTGTAGCCATGATTGCAAAGGCCAGAGTGGAGGCAGGAGGACACATGGAGGTTCTTGTGAGTCCTGGGGACTGCGATAGAGCTGGTGAGAAGTGGTTGGATGGATCCTGAAATACTTTGAAGGTGGAGCCATCAGGACTTGATCATGGTTTGGAGCTGATAACAGGAGAGGAGAGAAGTCATGAGTGATACGTCTGTGTTTAGCCTCAGCCCCTGGGTGAAGATTGACACCGTTTATTGATCTGGGAGACCCGGGAGAAGATTATCAATGCACACAAACAGCCTCTGAAATGAAAGCCGTTTTAGGCTTCCAATTTCACAGATGTGGAAACTGAGGGTTAGAGAAGTAACAAGTTGGCTGTAAGATTAAGCTGAGTCAGGATTAGGATCCAGGTCTAGTCCTTGCCCCAACCTTGCATTCTCAGCTGTTTTGCCGTGTTCAGCAAAGTATCTGAATTTACTGTCAAGAGTAGTTTGGTGAGAAAGGACCTGTGCAAACACTGAATACATGTCTCTCTCTCTTTTTTCATTACAGCCTTATTGAGGTGTCAGTTATATACCATTCAGCTCCCCCATGATGAGTGTACAGTTCCGTAAGTTTTAGGAAGTTTGTACAGTTGAGCAGCCATCGCTCTATCCAGTTTTTGACTCTGTAGTCACTTCCTGTTTCCATCCCTAGTTTCAGGCAACCATTGATCTTCTGTCTCTAAGGTTATGCCTTTTCTAGAAATTTCCTACATAGAGAATCATATACTACGTGGCCTTTTGTGTCCAGTTTTGTTCATTTAACCAAGAGTTTCTGAGGCTCATCCATCGTGGCACAACACGTCTGGTCTTAAGGAACATTCTTTGCCTTGGTCAGAAAGAGGAGCTCAGTGCTGATGAGAATGATTTCTGTGGAGATGGGCCTTCAGATGATGATAAACGTAAGGATGGCACGCCTTTCTCATTGTGCCAGGTGTGGTTTTGTTCATTATATTCTGTGGTCTTCCAAGAAATGCCTCGAGGGAGGTACCATTAGTGTTAGTGTTTTACAAAGGAAGAGAAGTAAGCCTAGAGAGATGGAAAAGCTCGCCCCAGGTTCTAAGAGCTGGGATCAGAATTCGGCCTTGCCTCCTGTTGGCCACAACTCCACAGTCACTTATCTATGTTGATGAAACTTCTGACTTCTTAGCCTTAGGAAGGGCTTGGAATCCCAGGTGGAATAATGCACTTGCCAGGTCAATCTAAAACTGTAGTTTTAAGGAGGATATTTATACTGCATTTTAATTTGGGCATCCTTCCATGGAAATGATGACGTCTTAAAGTGATGCATTTTTGAAGGAATTTTCTTAGGTATGATGTGAGGATAGCACCAAATTAAAAACACATAATTATGTCATTAGGTAGAGCTTGTGTGTTTGAGTTGTGTCTTCAATATTATGTTTACCAGAAGGGCAGTTTTTTGGGTATGAAGTTTCCCAAGGCTGGTACCTTCTTATTAGTGGGCAGAATTTAATTAGGCATCATGCATTTTTCAAAATGCATTTTCTCCAATTCACATAGAGTTCATACTGGAAGATTTTGTCTTCCCCATTGCAGAAGAGTTCTTTGTACATCACAGATGGCTGAAAGTTTTGAGAAGAGTTTTAAACACTTCATATCTTTCTGTATATACTTATTTTTTAAAAGGTTATCAAGTTGCTTGTTAAGAGCTAGTTATATAATTTAGCCATTTAGCCATGATAAGTGATAACCTCATTGGACTACGGACTAACTTTGCATGAGATTCTGCCCTTGGTTTCTGGTAAGGCACTTTTTACTGGTGTCACAGCTTCCTAACTTTTTAAAATGGAATTATAGCATCTTTAAACTAACTCTGTAAGTGTAGTATAGCTTTCATTTTTAGGGATTTGAAATTATAGTTCCAGTTTACTAGTTCAAAATAGCAAACAAAGAAAGGTGACTTTTTATTTTAGAAAACCTGATCTTAATAGTAAAAAATCAACAGGATTAAGTTTTGATCTAAAAAGATTGTCTTTGAATCTGTGTTAATCTAATCTCTTCCTGCCATTAAAACCAAAGGGGACTGTACTCTTTTTGAAAAAGATTAACCAGTGAAATGCCAGATCTTGAAAACTTAGCCAATGGGGACAACCATTGTTGCAGACTCATTGGGCCGTTCCTAGGAGTGGCAGGTTAAAAAAACTCATGACTTGAGCTAGAAGAGAGTGTTAGGATTTGGGAGCAGAGGGAGAGACTTTAAAAAATGCAGTAAAGAAGCCTGGTCTTTAGTTGCATCACACTGTTTAACTTCACTCTCTGCCCTGGTTAGACAGCTTGCTTCAGCTGTGCCGGCTACTAGCACACAGAGCTCAGAAGCTGGAAACAGGCTCCCACTTGTTTCTGTTTGCATTCCAGGCTTGCTTCCGACTGGCAGTAGCCTTGAGAGGGGATGTGGTACTGGGCAGCCAAACCAAATAAAACTTAAATTGCAGGAGGTATAAATGGTTGGAGCAGTTTATGTACGTTCTACCTCAGTAATAATAATAATAAAATAATTATTATTTGGCCACACAGTGTGGCTTGCAGAATCTTAGTGTGCTGACCAGGGATTGAACTTGTGCCCCCCTGCAGTGGAAACACAGAGCCCTAACCACTGGACCTCCAGGGAAGTCCCATCTATCTCAATTATTTGGGGAAACAAACAAACAAAAAAAACACCTGTAAACTACACAAAACCAAATCTCTCCAGGGACTAGCTGCTAGGGTGGAGTCTTGTTCAAGAATGCAAAATCTGCATTACCACTTAGGTGTTCATCTTGTTTCCTTCTCTCCCATTTCATAGGTACTCTGCTTGCTTCAAATGCTGACCTCTCTGCTCAGAGCATTGATTTTACTCTTTTGAATGAAGCTCACAACTGCTAGAATCCTGTTGGCAGAAATGGTGCTCAGGAACCTGTAAATTTCTCTCTAGATTACCATACTTACTGCCTCTTGTTCTACCAACCAAGATCTTTTGAGCCTTCTTACCAAAAGTTTCCTTTCCTGTGCAGAGTGGGGTATGGCTCAGTTTCTGCTCATGGGCCCTGCCCTTTCACTTGGGGAGTGGCTGAATTGCAGTTTCAGAGCATCAGAAGGCAAAGTGGGGGGGGGGGCAGCCCAGGAATTTGTAGGACTCTCCATCTTCCCCACATTGATTTCACCCCTCATTGGCTTAAGAATGTCTTTTAGTAGTTGATTTCTTCATGCCAGGGTCTGAACAAAGCCCGCGCATTGCGTTTGATATGCCTTGTGTAGTTTCAACTCTAGAGCAGCTCTTCTTCCCCCTGTCCTGTTCTCCCTAAGTTATTGCTTTGTTGAAGAAGCAAGTCAGTTGTCTTATAGAATGTCCCACATTCTGGATTTGACTGAGAGTTTTCTCTTTAAACATTTTCTACTAGTCTCTGTATTTCTGTAACCTGGAAATTAGCACTAAAGCTTGAGATTGTTGATATAAAACAATAAAACAACCACTTAATTTTACAGCAAAATGGGTTTATTTGGGAACAGCAAAGAATTGCTTTTGGGGACCTGCAACTTATGGTGAACCATAGGTAAATCCAGAGAACAAAGGAGAGAAACATTCTTTTATAGAGAGGTGAGAGTTGGGAGGGGCCATTATAAACAGAGTCCATTGGCGGAAACTGGGAGTTCAAAGTGTTGTGGCTTTTCCTTGGCTGATGTGTGACAGTCTCTTATTGGCTGGGCTGTTACTGGGCAAAGAGAAGTCCTTCCTCCTGCTGGGTGATAAAGTAATAACCTTCTTTCTGTTGGAGATACAAAGGTATCTCTTTTCCTTTTCAGTCTGCAGTTGGCCTTGACTGATGGGACCTGAGAACTCCCTCTTCTGGCCTCCTGATTCCATTTTAAATGAGGTTTCCTTTTATTAATTTTCATAGATTCATGTTCAGCTTTGTGGGGCAAGATGAGTTTGTTGATGGTATTGTACACTTCATGTCCCATTATCTCGGAACAATATCTGGTTTTCTCCCTTGTAGTGATGCTGAGGTTAATCATTGGGTTCATGTAGTGGCAGCTTGATCCTTTCGTTGTAAATTTTCTCATCATTCTTTCTCTAAGGGTCTGTTAGCATCCGCTGGGAACTGTTGCCTGAATTGATTATTTCATGAGAGGTTGCTGATTCTTCTTGTCTTAATGAACATGTTAGTGAGTGTGAGATGAAACTTAAACTAGCCAGGGTGTCCACTTGAGGATGGCTCAATAATCAGTAGGAAAGCAATGATTGGCTTGGCTTTATCCAAGCATAGCGAATACTTCCAGACATTAGAACTAATTGCCATTTGCACCCACTTTTATGAATGTTACTGTGAAAGTGAAAAAGTGAAAGTGCAAGTCACTCAGTGGTGTCCAACTCTTTGCGACCCCATGGACTATACAGTCCATGGGATTCTTCAGGCCAGGATACTGGAGTGGGTAGCTGTTCCCTTCTTCAGGGGATCTTCCCAACCCAGGGATCGAACCCAGGTCTCCCACATTGCAGGTGGATTCTTTACCAGCTGAGCCACCAGAGAAGCCCAAGAATACTAGAGTGGGTAGCCTATCCCTTCTCCAGTGGATCTTCCTGACCCAGGAATCGAACAGGGGTCTCCTGCATTGCAGGCAGATTCTTTACCAGCTGAGCTACCAGGGAAGCCCATGTTACTGTGCCAGGTTGATTTTATTGTAAGTCTTGTTTAGCAGCAACATAAAAAATTCTATCTGTGTTTGCTAACTTGGGTGCTTGACCGTCACCTAAAAATTAAGAGATTATGACATGGGTTTATAAATTAGAATTTCATATGATGGTGTAGACCATGATAGATTATCTTCTTCAGTAATCATCTAAAATTTCCTGACACATATGGATATTTATGCCTCATCTTTCCTTATAAGAGAAGATGTAAACCATTGATAAGTTTAAAAATACAGGAGGCAAATGACAAATCTGAAATAGTTGAGTTTCTGTTCTGCCTAGATGGAAGAAAAATGGACCTCTGCTGGCAACTTTCGACTTCATTGTTAAGATCGGAAAGGATGGATTATTGCAATGTGTGTAGCAGGAAGTAATTGGGAATTCCTTTTCAAGGAGGGTGGTTATAGCAAATGAATTTAATATATGTGTGCTCCGTCACTGCCACTGGAACAACCACAATATGATTTGGGGACATACCCAACATTTGAAGGCCCCTGGGATGGAAATACATTGTTTCCTCCTGCCATAGGCAGGCTCGCCTTTTGCCAGCATGTAAGTGTGTTAGTCAGTTGTGTCTGACTCTTTGCAACCCTGTGGACTGTAGCCTGCAAAACTCCTCTGTCCATGGCATTCTCCAGGCAAGAATACTGAAGTGGTTTGCCATTTCCTTTTCCAGGGGATCTTCCCAACCCAGGGATCGAACCTAGGTCTCCTGCATTGCAGACAGATTCTTCACCATGTGAGCCATATGTTCTTGGAAACTACAGCATGAAAAGGATATTCATAAAGCAGGTTCTAGGATCCCCACAGGCACAGTCTCATGATTAGGAGTTGTGCCTGTGACCTGACACTTGGTATTAAATGAATTGTAGCTGTGATCAGTACATCATAAAGGTGTGACAATTAGAAACCTAGAAGAATTTGAAATTAGAAACTACCCTGCATTGTCACAAAGGAGTTGAGCTTGAGGAAGCCTTAGAGATCAAGAGATCATCTCATTTAGACTCATTTTGTTTGGTGAATAAACCAACACTCAGCTGTGTTAACTACCTTACCTGAGACCACATAGCTCATTAGTGGTTGACTTTGGAACTGGAACTCACCCCACACTAACAGCCGCTAACATGTGGATGTTTCTTACGCACGTGCTAACTGCTCTCTATGCGTTGTTTATGGGATCCTCATTCTGGGATGGAGGACTTTAACTGACTGTATTTTACTGTGGAGGACGCTGATGCTTAGAGACCGTCAATGATTTATCCAAGATCACAAAGAACTCAGAGTTGGCCCTCTGTATCTGCAGGTTCTGCATCTGTGGATTCAACCAACTTTTGATAAATTCCAGAAGGTTCTAAAATGCTTGAATTTGTGGCATTCTGATAATTATTTGCAAAACATCTATATTGTATGTACAGCTATTTAAATAGTATTTGCATTTATTAGGTATTATAAGTAATCTGGAGATGATTTTACAGTGTACAGGAGGATGGATGCTCTTAGGTTTTACGCAAATACTTCATCTAAGGATCTTGCACATCTCAGTATCAAATAAATCACAGCTGTGACCAGTACATCATAAAGGTGTGACAACTGGAAACCTAGAAGAATTTGAAATTAGAAACTACCCTGCATTGTCACAAAGGGTTTGAGCTTGAGGAAGCCTTAGAGATCAAGAGATCATCTTATCTAGACTTTGGTGTCCGTGGTGGTCCTGGAACCCTTCTGTGCTGATACTGGGGGATGACTGTATATTCCTTAGAGAAAAGGTGTGTTTATTCACCCTCTGGTTCTGCCTTTTACTTTAGCCCTTTATTCTTTTCTTCCTTCCTTCTTGCTCCTCATCACTATTATTATTTTAACTTTATTATTCCTTATTAAAGGAATTATTCCTAACAACCCATAGACATTGCCTTTCCATCCATGGCTTTCCATTTACTCTAAAGATTTATATTAAACCCACCAACTCTAATGTGTAAACATGGTCAATGGAAAACAATAAGTAATTTGACTTGACTACTTAGCGTTTAAAAGAGTTTTGGGAAGGTAAAAAAGCTCCTTTGAGCATTCTTAAAAACAAACAAACAAAAAATCCACCTAACCTTTAAGTTCTAGAAAACCTCACCGAGGCATTTCCTTGCAGCAGGCCTGGAAAGCAGAAGCTCCTTCCTTGAAAGTCTCCTCATCTCTTGCTTCTCTCCTCCTCCACCTTTTCCTCCTCTCTCTCCTCTTCCTCATTCTGTCACATTCCAGGCAGTGCTGTGGCAGAGATTTCATCAGGAGCAGGCCTGCTTTTGGGAGCAGGGGCGTGAAGGGTGATGGAGAGGGAGCAATGAAGGTGAGATGTTGCTTCTGGAAACGGGAGAGGGCATTGGTGTTGAGTGTTAGCTTCTCATTTCTGAAGCTTGCAAGACTCACCTTGTTTCTGTCCATGCTGCCCCCACAGAGCCAGGTGTGGGTGCCGCAGAAGTGTCGTTTTGATGAGATGGTCTGTGTTGTCTTGAGTACATAAGGGAGCAGGGAAATGTGGAGACCCTGGTAACGTCCAGGGAAATCTCCACTTGGAAATGTTTTGTACCCTGGTCCATGGGTGACATGAAACAGTTTGTGATAGAACAAAAACCCAGTTGGCTTTTCAGCTATCTGTATAGGTGCCCAGAGTAGAATTTGTTTCTAAATTGCAGTTCTTCGTGAGCTTCCTGTGTCAGACATACAGCTGAATCTGCATTGATGGGCTCAGCCAACACTGGTTTTTCTCCCCCCTCTCCATTTGTGTTCGAAACAAAGCCGCCTGCAGATACAGCCTGGGAGATGCTGCTTGCATGGGCTTCTTGGTGGACCCTGGCGCGGCGCTGACTCATTTCAAATGCTGCCTTTTTATAGCCTCTTCACAGTAATTGTTAGACGTTAGATGTTCTCTCTACCACCGCCATGTAGATTAATATGACTTTTTAAATGGAGATAAATTATGTTTTACTCACAGATGACTCATTTCATAGCCCTCTTTAAATACATGTCCAACCGTTTCTCTCAAGTGTCACTCTCCATTCTCTGTAAGCCGTAGTCTCTGAGGGGGTGGAGGCTTTCCAGAATATGGAGTTCTGTATGGAAATCTGGTGCTCAGAGAAGCTAGGACCCCAACATCTTACAAGTCTCCTTAGTGTAGACCTAGGACCAGACTTCTCTTCCCTTGATGGCTAATCCAGCACAGCTTCCTTTGCTCTGACATGCCTTGCCTACCCCCATCGGCCCCATGGACTGGCACTTGCCATCACAAAAGAGAAAGCATCCTAGTTTCTGGCATCCTAGGGTGTTGGCAATTATTTTATTGCAGAAAAAGAAGAATATGTTGTGTGTGTGTGTGTGTGTGTGTGTGTGTGTCTGTGCTGAGTCTTCATTGCTTTGCCCAGGCTTTTCTCTGGTTGTGGCAAGTGGGAGCTGCTCTTCATTGTGGTGCCTGGGCTTTCTCATTGCAGTGGTTTCTCTTGTTGTGGACCATGAACTCTAGGCATGTGGGCTTCAGTAGTTGTGGTTCTCGGGCTTTAGAGCACTGGCTTAGTAGCTGTGGTACACGGGCTTAGTTGCCCTGCATGTGGGGTCTTCCAGGACCAGGGATCAAACCTGTGTCCCCTGCACTGGCAGAATGTTTTATTTTATTTTATTTTATTTATTTATTTTTATTGTAGTGGTTTTTGTCATACATTGACATGAATCAGCCATGGATTTACATGTATTCCCCATCCCGATCTCCCCTCCCACCAATGTTTAAAAAAAAAAACCTCACATGGTTCTGTCATCCTAAAAAAAATCTCTTTCTTTCTTTCTTTTTTTTTGATGTGTATGTTCTTATTTATTCTAATATGAAGTCTTTAAAATGTTCAACATTAAAAAATAGTTATTTGTGCCATAAGCAGAAACTACGGTGTTTATTTAAATACCTGAGAACTGTCTTTGCTGATGTTGTCTGGTGTCCACGTTTTGACTTCTAGGGCTAAGCTACTTCCTGTGGGTTGAATAAATATATGATGTCTTTCAATGTAAATCAGTGAGACTATATAAGAGTAAATATATGAGTTCTTTCCATAATTTTGGAAGAGTGCTTCTCACATCACCATTCCCTGCAAGTCTTTTTTCAAGTGTTGGTTGTCATCAATGAGAAGGAGATGAACCTTCTGTCAGACAGACCTTGGGAGGTAGGTTCTTTTCTCTTTGTGAGCCCAGTGTTTTCGATTCTACAGTGTGAGTCCTAGGCAGGAGTTGGAGGTCAAGCACCTGGCATGGTGCCTGCAGGTACCAGCGTCAGTGTCCTCCCTGTGTCTGCCCCCCTTACACTGCGGTCTGGGTGTCACGTCACACCTGGCTGTTTTCACCCACCTGATGGAACAAAGCAGTTCAGTTCCGTTAGGACCCAGTTCGTTTGCCACAGGTTCAGAGTGCCTGCGTCAGCCCTACCTCCCTCGTGGACCTTCTGCACCTGAAGTGCTCTGCTAGTTGTATAAGCAGCGGTAGCTGGAGAGATGGGTTAGGAAGCTGAGGGAGAAGGGCCAGAGAGACCACCGGGCTCAAGGCTGTGGGTGTGGCCGCGAGCCAGCTCGGGTGTGGTAACAAACACCACAGACCAGGCAGCGTAACAGCAGACCTGTATTTCTCACCGTTCTGGAGGCTGGACGTCCAGGATCAAGATGCTGGCAGATTTGATGTCTCATTGAGGGCCCTTTTCCTAGTTTGCAGATGGCTATCTTGCTGTATCCCCACATGGCAAACAGAGATCCCCTTTGTGTCTTTTCTTGTGAGGGCACGAATCTCATTTGTGAGGGCTCACCCTCGTGGCCTCATCACCTCCCAAAGGCCCTGTCTCCAAATACCATCCTTTTGGGAGTTAAGGTTTCAGCAGTGATTCTTGGGGAGATGCAGACATTCAGCCTGTGTGAGCTGAGGTTTAGGACCTATAGGCAGGCATCTTAGAAACAAAGATGAGTTCTATAGAGAAGGAAGGTTTTCAGTGGTTCAGGATGGAAGTGAAGTAGGGGGGATAGGATGAGAAGTGAGAGTGAAGCTCTGGGTCAGGAATCTGAGCCGGCCAGCAGAGCAGAGAATCGGGTCAGTAGGTCACCCATAGCCAGGAGTCCAAGGATGCTGGATAAAGGTTCTCACCCTGTTTATTTGTTGGTTTGTGGGCTCCTGTAAGCACAGGAACTGATTGCTGAATGAGGGGAGCCTTACAGGTAAAGAGGGACCCAGGGTCAGCAGTGAATGCAAGAGAGCAGCCCATCTGGTACCTCCTAGGTTGTCTGCAGGCAGCTTGATCCGTGTCTTCTTTGCACAGTGTAACTTTAGTAGAGCCTTCATCCACACTCAGAGTGACCTGGTCTGGTTGATAGATCATGTCATCATCCTTTGTATATTTCCTCAGTTGCAGGTAGGTATTTGCTGTGTGCATAAAAAAATCCCCATCAAAATTTTGTCTGACATGAGGTTTATTACCTGCCTCACTGAGGGAGCTTGGCTGCTATCTCTTTGCTCCTTGTTTGAACTCTGAAGAATGTTCTGTGTTAGCATTATGTTCTGTTTTTCAGCATTCTTTTCTCTTGGTTTTCCTTCTGTTTGGGCAGCAATCCACTAATGCTGTAAACTGTCACTCGGTTGCACCAGCAGCATATCTAATTGCACCTCTTCACCTGGAGCTCCTCAGGAGACCCTGCTCTCCCTGGGGCTTCCTGGGTGCCGGCGCCCCACCCCCAGTAGACCCTGGTGGCAGAGACTGGTGAAGAAAGGAGGAGGAGAGGAGGTGGAGGATGCTTTGTGTCCTTTTACTGGTCATCCTGATGAGAAGGATTTTGGAGTCTTGTTTGCGGTCTGGCCATTGGGGTGTGGGGGAGGGGAGGGAGGTGGGGTGGGGAACAGAGCCCAGGGTGCCGTCTTGGGGCTGTTGATAACATGCCCTGCTTCTTTCTTGTTCCCTTTGCCCTGGGTTCTCTGTGCTTCTGATAAGAGCTATATTCCACAGAAGGAGAGGTGACAAGCTATTAATATCTGATAGGGTCTTGCGCTTTGATAGTTTTGTTTGGGATGAATTGAGAGCAAGGCTCAGAGGGCTTGCATGCCCCCCAAACCCCCGGGCTGAGAGAACAGACCCCGACTGCACCTCGCCCCTGCGGGAGGGACTTCTGCATCTTTGGGTTTCTCTGTGGTCACTTGATCGTGGACTGCGTTTTTCCATCTCTGATTGGAAACTCCCAGGGCAGGACCTTGTCGTCCTAATCTCATCCTACTCAGGGTCAGGGCTTCTTCCTAAGTAACCACTGCTGCTCTGAGTCAGGCTCAGATGCCGGATTCAGACCCTGAGTGTGGCTGTCTGTTGAGTGGGGCTGGGCCAGCTTCGTAACTACGTTCATAAAGCACTGGAGGAAGGCTGGGCCTGTGCTGTCAGACCTTGTTTCAGACTCCGTGTGGGTGAGCATCAGAGATGTGCAGGAGGAGCCTGGAGTTTCTTCTGAAAGTAATGTTTACTTGCTCCCACATTTCCTGAGCTTGAAAGGACTTGCAAAGGACTTGCAAATCCCACTCTGCGAAGGACTTGCCCTGAAACATAGCCAGACACATGCGCATACACAACACCAGCAGCAGCAGCAACAGAACAGAGCCTTTAAGGGGAAAGTGTTGACCTGCACTTTAGTTTGTATCCCCAGGCCTTGGAACCTGAGAAGAACCAGCTTTGTGATATACTGCAGAGGGTCCCACTGCAGTGTGGAAATACCCTTCCAGTGAGTGGAAGGGTCCTGTGTGTCTGTGTGTTTTCCTCTCCTTGGCTTCTGTTGGTTAATTACTTCCTCTGCAAACTTCTCCCCATCCTTCCCACAGCTGATGTTGGCGAGTAAATGTGCCGGTTGGTTGGGTGGGGCCTGTCTTCTTCCTGCATCTCCACCCACCCTATCTTTACAAGTTGGGTGGGGTGCCATGTCAGGCCACGAATTCTGTGACCCCTTTTTAAAAAAATAAACAGAGCTGTGCTGCCAGCTTGTGATCGCCCCTAGATGAAAGGTTATTAAAATGGAAAAGGGCCATGGGCTGGTAGGTGGTTGCTTGCCCAGGAAGGTGAGCTTGCTTCCTGTTGTCTGAGCTCTCTGGTGCATTCCACGGTTCTGCATTTCATGTTACTTGTGGTTAATGAATAGCAGATCCTTTCCATGTAGTCTGTTTGGTTCTGGGTTATATACATTTCTCCAAAGAGTCCTAACTCTGGATCTTAAATAAGACCTAGATCATCTTATTAATTAAGTGGAAAAGGACGTGTCCTCCCCCCTCTGCCTGGTTAACTGCCGTCTCATGTATATTTTTCTCTGTCCAGTTTCTTTAAATAGAGAAGTCATGTGAATTCGGAGGCGCTCAATCACACTGCTTGGTTCCACCTTCTGGGCCTGCAGTTTATTATTGAGCTTTATCAGTAAAATGGGGATAATAATAGTACACACTTTATGGAGTTTTACAAGAACACAGTGAGTACACTTGCAGAGTGCTTGCATATAATATAGTTAGCATTCAGTTCAATGTTAAAAAATGTGGGTATTGATAATAACATAAAGCTGAGTACTCTGGTGCTGTTTTTGGAACTGTTATCCATCTCCTAGAGGTATGGTTACCATCTTTCCTCCGATCATGAGCAGAGGAAGTTGTGTGAGAATCATGCATGCATTTCTGGGGTTGACAAAGAAGAATATTTAAAATTGGGAGTGGCTTAGAAAACCTGAATCCTTTGGGTTACTTGCAGCAAACAGGATGTTGATAATAGGTTCTTTGGTTGGAGATGGGTTTTATTTTAACGTGTCTGGAGTTTTATCTGCTGTCACCAAGACTACAGCAGCAGAATGCCTGAACTGAAGCTGTCAGCCCTGGAAAGCATCCTACACAATCTTGATCAATCAGCCTCAACTCCCCACAGCCTATCTCCTTACCTGGGCTTTGATTTATCAACTACTGTGATGGGACTTCCCTGGTGGTCCAGTGGCTAAGTCTGTGTGCTCCTAATTAATGCAGGGGGCCTGAGTTCAATCCGTGGTCAGGGAACTCGATCCAGCAACTAAAGACATGCCACAATGAAGACACGCACAGCCAAAATAAATAAAACAAAAAACAAATAAAACTACCACGGCTGTGGGCCCCTGCAGAGGAAGCCCAAGTTAGACATCCCCTGGGACCTCTTGATGACTTTATCAGGCTGGGGGCAGGGGGAGGCAGTTTTTAACATCTTTCAGGCCAGTTGAGTCCCACCATGTTCAGTGGGATGGAACTCTGAGACCTACATCAGCCGCTCCCACAAAGTGAGAGAGTCGACCAGAAGCTGGCCTCGCCTTGCCGCCTCCCTGACCTAGTTTCCAGCCACTTTCCTCTTCTGTGTGCTCCAGCCACACTGGCCTCTTTTCTGTTTTTCCTACACAAGCCAAGCTCACGCTTGCCCGGGGCTGGACGGGCTCTCCAGAGCTGCCATCTGGAAAGCTCATCCCAGGTCTTGAGCCTCTCCGTCACCCTTTCCAGAGCCAGCCCCTGACCTGCAGCCGCTCACCTGCCCACTTGCCCTCCTTCCCAGACACGTTGCAGATACCTTGTCTGCTCACTGATTTCTTGCTGGTCCCTCGCCCCACCACTGGAAGAGAAAGTCCATGAAACCAGGGTTTCCAGCACAGAGACACTGCTTTGTTCTCACATGTGGCCCTTTGCTGGACTGCCAGGTGTCCTTCCAGTAGGGGAGATGGCTTCTCCTACTTGCAGAGCAGCAGGGGATAAGAGGGCGCTAGGTCGCAATTACCAAGGATAACCGAACGGTCTGTCTTCTCTGTAAGCCACAGAGGGAAACATTTGGGAAACGTGTTCTGCAGAATACATGATTTGAGCTTCCATCTTGGCATGTAAAGAAGGCTGAGCACCAAAGAACTGATGCGTTCAAACTGTGGTGCTGGAGAAGACCCCTGAGAGTCCCTTGGACAGCAAGATCAAGCCAGTCAGTCTTACAGGAAATCAACTCTGAGAAAACTCATTGGGAGGACTGATACTGAAACTGAAGCTCCAGTACTTTGATCATCTGATGAGAACAACTGACTCATTAGAAAAGTCCCTGATGCTGGGAAAGATTGAGGGAAGAAGGAGAAGAGGGCGTCAGAGATTGAGATGGCTGGATGGCATCACTGCAGCAATGGACATGAACTTGGGCAAACTTGGGGAGATGGTGAGGGACAGGGAAGCCTGGTGTGCTGCAGTCCATGGGGTTGCAAAGAATCGGACATGACTGGGCGACTCAACAACAACAACATCTTGGCATGAAGTCGGGATCTTGGGAGGCCAAATAGGATCAGGTTAGCGTTTCATTTTCATGAATTAAAATGAATGAAAGGCCAGTGACTTCAAGGCCAGGCCTAATCCTATGCCCTTGGCCTTTAACTGTTTTCTGACACTATGTACCTGGAGCTCAGTTCCAGGAGACTCCCTGCTCCCGTCTTCATAGGCCCATCTCGAATTGTTGGTCCCCAGGTGACCCACTCCTGTTTCTTATTGTGATAAAATATACAAGTAAAATTTACCATTTTAACCATTTTTGAGAGAATAACTAGTTCAGTGGCATTCAGCACATTCACATTGATGTACAACCGTCACTATCATCCATCTCCAGAACTGTCTTCAGCTTCCCCAAATGGAAACCCTGTCCTCGTTAAACACTAACTCCCTGTTCCCCCTCCGTCTGCCTTGGTACCCACCCTCTCTTTTCTGTCCTTGTGAAAATGATGACTCTAGGTATTTCGTATACTGTGTGGGATCACACAATATTCGTCATCTTGTGGCTTGTTTTTACTTCACTTACATAACGTTTTCAGGGTTCATCCATGTTGTAGCATGAGTCAGAATTTCACTCCTTTTTAAAGCTAAATAGTATTCCATTGTATGTATCCACTGTGTTTTGTTAACACATCTGTCTGTTGACGGATCTGTCTTTTATACTGTGGGTTATAGTCAGCATTTTAAAACATACAGTAGGAAATGTTTGCCTGTATTAAGGATCAGTACTGTTTTGTGAAATGTGTGTGTGTGTGTGTGTGTGTGTGGTACTAAACCATACTGATTTTTTTACAGGCATTGTAGAGTAGAATGCTTCAGCATCTCCCGGGTCTGTGGCACTCATCACATCGAGAACTCTGCAGTGCTTCCTGTGTTTTGGGAGGGATGGGCTAGGAAAGTAGGAGCTTGAAGAGCAGGTTAACTCTGCCTTCTTGTTTGTTTTGAGCATCATGTGCCCAGAGTGATACACTTGGAAGGAATTCAGGTGGGCCCAGTGGGAGTCAGACAGCATTGTTTGTAAATAGTTTTCAGGGTTTTCCCTGAAACTTGTCTCTCTGGGGTCCTTCCCTGCTGTAGGGCACAGAATGAGATGGGGCTGCTTGCCTGGGAGAGTCTGCAGCTCTCGGAGGGCGGGCTTGGTGTAGGAGTTGACATGGACCTTGGATCAGAGCTGAGGTCAGCTCATGGGATATTATGTCTCGATCACGCCTCTGCGGTTGTTGTGTCATGCTCTTTGTCTTGATCTGGACTTGGTTATTTCCTACTAATTTAGTATCAGCAATCTAGCACTAGAAGGAAACTTTCTTGGTTTTAGAGGGACAGACCCTTCAGCCCAGAGGTCACTCAGGTATTTGTATGAAATGGGGACTAGTGCTCAAGACCCTCCTCCCCTGATGTTTTTTTCCCCCACTGTATTAAATGCTTCCCTCCGAAATAGAAACATCCCAGCATATTTCACGAGTGGGCTGTAATGTCATGAATTAAGATAATTAAAAGTATAGGTTTGCATTATCTCAAAGCCTGGATGCTATAGAGATTGTGGGGGTTACAGAGAATGTTAGAATTCCACCTCCTTTAGTTGGGGTTGTTGTTGTTGAGTCACTGAGTCGTGTCTGACTCTTTGCAACCTCCTGACTGTCGCCCGCCAGCCTCCTCTGCCCATGGGATTTCCCAGGCAAGGCAAGAATACTGGAGTGGGTTGCCATTTCCTTCTCCAGGGGATCTTCCCAACCCAAGGATCAAACACAAGCCTCCTGCATTGGTAGGTGGATTCTTCACCACTGAGCCACCAGGGAATCCGCCTCTAGTTGGGAAGGGGATTATAAGTAGTTGGAAAGATCAATCAAGGGTGATCAAGGTGTGTGAATGTCAGGCTGGGGATGGTGCACATGCAGACCTGGGGAGATCACAGTGCATTTGTGGGTGTGTGTGTGCGTGTGACCCCAGTGCATTTGCGGTGTGTGTGTGTGTGATCCCAGTGTGTATGTATGTATGTGTGTGTGTATGTTTATAACACTTATTGAGGGAGCTGATTCTCAGGGGGAAATGTTTGCTTTCATTGATAGGTTTCAATTAGCCTGTAAAGAGGGTATTTACTTGTAAGCTCTGAGGATGTTTTTCTGCACATGTGCTGCTGGAGACAGTGTGTTCCGTCTGGAAGGTCGGTAACTGGTACCAGGGTCCAGCGTCGGACGGTTTGTTTTTCATTGTTTGCACTCGTTTCTATGCCAGATGAAGTCATGCAGTTGCACACAGAGATGGGTATGCAAACTTTCCTGCTTTTTGAAGTTGCTGCAGAGACTCCCTTTGAACTTTAGTTCTCATTTTTAAAATTTCCAGCAAGACAGCTTCTTGGTGGGGGAGAGGTGGTGGTGGTGGTAAATTCTTGTTCTGGGTGCCTTGCTTTTATCACTAGAAAAAAGCATTACTGTTGGGAGGTGTGTTCCTGCTGTGGTCTTTTCATCTGTTGCCTTGAACGAGGAGCCTGAAGGATTCTGAAGAGATTAACATATATCCTCTATAACGTGTGGTTGCTTATGCCTTGAATAGGTAACATGTGTGGGGTGATTTTCTGGGCAAACTTTATCTTCCTAAAGGATGGCTTTTAAAATGTTGAATGTTCATGATGAAAGCATAAATATGTGAACATCTGAGGTCATAGTAAACCTTGAGATCTTCCCCTGAGTCATTGAATAGTCCTTCAGATGTGTGAACTTGAACTAGTGGGTTTAACAAAACATCAGACATATACAAGACTAAATAAAAAGTCACGTCTTGTTATAGTTTGGGATGCCATGTCTTTGCCAGGGAGAGAGCTCTGTAAGAGGCTGTCTTGCAGTTGTAAACTAATTTTTTTTCCCAAACAATTTCTTCAAATGCCCCAGCATCTCTTATCAAACTCTGGATGAGTTGCCCTTTGGTCACCTTTTAAAAATATCTTTCAACATTCAGTAAGTTTTGTCTCCATTATTTTATCCATGTTTCATCCAGTGCCTGGGCTCCTGGTGATTAAATTGTGCTTCTTCTTTGAAGATCTCCACTTCCAGTACAATGTGACTCTCCAATGAAAATTACAGGACTGATGTGTGTGTTGAAGTGCTTCATTTTAGCAAATTTTCATTTGCTTTGTAATTGTTTTGCTTCTCATCTCCACTTTCTCCTTGATGGTTGTGGTTATAAGATGCACAAACTTGTGAAAACAGCAAGACACTCTGATAGGGCTTGGTTTTAACTTGCTGCCTATTCCTTGGTGGGGGGTGGTTTTTTTGGGTGTCCATTGTGGAAGCAGTATTTTCAGTCTCTGTTCATACCTGTCTAATGACCCAAGGGGATTTAAATGCTGTCCTTCATTGTGGTGTCATAATTTCCACAGTGTTTTTGACTTGTTTTGCTACCTACTACTTCACACTCCTGTCTCGCCTAGATGTGTGCAGATATTTGCTGACAAAGTAATGTTGATGTAGACAAACAGATCACACACACACATACCACACCAATGCATGGGGCCTGGGATTGATTACTGGTCAGGGAACCAAGATCTTGCCTGCCACATGGTGTAGCCAAAATGATAAAAATAAAAATAAAAATGTACAAAACCGAAAATTTTCAATAGCAATCAATACATGCCATCTTGAGTAATAATGGCTTAGCTTTTGAAAGCTTTCATTCATAGATGAATTCTTTTTCTTTAACTAAGGAAGGTGGTTTAGAAGTTCATGTTTCTTGGTAGCTGCATTAGTGGCCACCCCTGAGAACATCCTGCTTTCTGAAACATTTTCACGTCCCTGAACTGCTGAGACCTCGCTCTCTCCTGCCTTCTCTTCTCTTTCTGGATCCTCCCCTTGGGTCTCCTTTGCAGTCTCCTCTTCTTTGTCTTCCCTTTGGAATTTGGGGGTTTTGGAGGGCACCTTTGTCACCCTATGAGTAATACGAGCGGTT
Organism: Cervus canadensis; assembly: GCF_019320065.1. Taxonomy (NCBI): domain Eukaryota; kingdom Metazoa; phylum Chordata; class Mammalia; order Artiodactyla; family Cervidae; genus Cervus; species Cervus canadensis. Next base: position 31,177,502 of record NC_057395.1, on the reverse strand, counting down.
TCCTTAGCCTCAGTTGCTTGTGGATTTGGGGCTCCCAGATCTACACGCCTGGCCTGTATCTGACTCCCGAGCTCAAGCACCATGTCCAGTGCTTCCTTTATTGTACATGTTCACACGTGCGCTTTACGGGCCTCTAAGCACCGTGTGTCTCGCTCTTCTCTCTGATCAACCTTGTTTATCCTAGAGCATCCATTTTGGCAAATGGCTCCACTGTGCCCCCAGGTGAGTTTGGATCTCTGGTTTTGCTATGCTGGATTGCAGCCATGAAATTAAAGGACGCTTACTCCTTGGAAGGAAAGTTATGACCAACCTAGATAGCATATTAAAAAGCAGAGATTACTTTGCCAACAAAGGTCCATCTAGTCAAGGCTATGGTTTTTCCAGTGGTCATGTATGGATGTGAGAGTTGGAATATAAAGAAAGCTGAGCACCGAAGAATTGATGCTTTTGAACTGTGGTGTTGGAGAAGACTCTTGAGAGTCCCTTGGACTGCAAGGAGATCCAGCCAGTCCATCCTAAAGGAGCTCAGTCCTGGGTGTTCATTGGAAGGACTGATGCTGAAGCTGAAACTCCAATACTTGGGCCACCTGATGCGAAGAGCTGACTCATTGGAAAAGACCCTGATGCTGGGAAAGATGGAGGGCAGGAGGAGAAGGGATTGACAGAGGATGAGATGGTTGGGTGGCATCACCGATTCAATGGACACGGGTTTCGGTGGACTGCGGGAGTTGGTGATGGACAGGGAGGCTTGGCGTGCTACAGTTCATGAGGTTGCAGAGTCGGATACGACTGAGCGACTGAACTAAACTGTCTTGGGCTCCCTCTCTTTTCTTCTGATCCATCTTGTATTTGAGGTCTGTGCCTCCATGTGGCTGTGAAGGGGTCACCCTGGGTCTGTATTTCATCCGGATGATCTTCCTGTTCTCAGGGCCTCCTGGGCTTTGCTTGTTCAAACAAAGCGCCTATCATGTCTCCTCTGTTAAGGGCCTGCTTTACCTCTTAGAATGTGAGCCTTATGAGAGCAGGGACTTCGTTTTGTTCACTGCTTTATCCTTAGTATTGGTGAGCTGGGCACCTGCTACACCTGAAATAAATGTTTTTTTAATTAATTACTTTTTAAAATTAATTAACATTTTCGCCATGCCATGGGCATGTGGGATCTTAGTTCTCCAACCAGGGATTGAACCTATGCCTCCTGAAGTGGAAGCATGGAGTCTTAGCCTCTGGACCACCAGGGAAGTCCCAGTAAATATGTATTTTAATGAAATAGTTTTTTATTTTCAACCTGATTTAAAAAAAAACAAAAAACAACTGTGACTGGTTACTTTGTAGAGACCATATGTTTTGGAAAAACAGGACAAGGGTGGAGAAGAATTCCTCTTCTGGAGATGCTAGGAATATCTATAATGATATAACAGTTTTGGACTTTTTGACTGGAGTGTTGTTGATCAGAAAGTAAAGTTGTAACAGGCACTAAGTGGGTGTTTTCTTATTTCCACTGAGTTCTGGTCCTGGTGGTTGGGAGGGAGCATGTGTCACTGACTCTGCAGAGTTGACAGAATCACTCGTATAGTTTGGTAGGAGGAAGTAAAAACAGATGATGGTAACTGTGAAGATAAGTGTGTATCAGGTACCATCATCTGAATCACTCTGCTCTTACCCCAGATGTCTCGATAATTTATTCTTTTTGTTTTTTTTTAAGCAACAAGTGGAGAGGTAGTTGTGGTCAGAGATCTATATCTCTGATTTCCCAGAGTCCTGTTTTCCTTGCAATATCTGCTTTAAAAAAGTGTGTGGTAACAGAATGTTGAAATACATTAAGTATTTGGGGACCTGATTATTTAGAAACTAAATGTGGGCCAGAAGAGGAAGGATTCCATTCAACAAAGACACTACTCATCCATCAAAGGTCTTGGAGAAGTTTCATTTTGAGTAGAAGTTTGTTACAAGCAAACAAAATAATACATAGGTTTATTTGTTTAAGGAGACCCTTTATTCTCCAGCTTAGTGGCTCTCAAACTTTTGGATCTCAGGACCCTTTACACTGTTATAAAGCAGTTGGTTGGCCAAAAAGTTCCAGGGTGTTTTCCCCTACCATCTTATGAAATGTAACACAAACTAACCTTTTGGCCAACCCTTTACTTGTGGCCCCTCAAAGACCTTTGCCTGTTGTAATATCTGTTGATTATTTATTGTTAGGAATTAAAATTGAGAAAGTTGAAAATTTTCACTTAAAAATGACAAAATAACTATAAACCCATTACAGTTTAGGAAAAGATCATTTGTATTGAAAAATGTTTCCAAAACAGAAAAAAAAAAACCCAACATGATTTTACTTTTGTGCACATTTCTTCGATTATGTTTAAAAATGGAGCATAACTGTTCTGCAAAATTGAAACAATACTGAGTCTACTGGCATTGTTTTACCTTTTTGCAAATCTATTTCATAACCAGCTATAATAGAAAGTAACTCAGTTTTCATATCTGCTTCTGCATTCAGTCTGTTGTAGGTTGTTTCAGTTGAAGTATATGCAGAAAATCCGATCTCATGCAGATACATAGCTGGTTAAGGTGGGAGTATTGAAATAATCTTTTCAGGGAATTATGGATGGTGCAATATGGATTCTGACACCATGACAATGGTCTTTTCTTACTCTGTTAATGTTAAAATTCATTAAATTACCTTTCGTTTTGAATAAGAAGAAGGAAAAGTGAACCTGTTTAATGCCATATTATGCAACCATATTTTAAAAGTATTTTATCACAGATGGAATGCTTACAAATGTGGTAAATTGTCTACTTAGTAGGACCCTCATTTTGCTAAAAATTAATGAAAAGACATATGTGTTAAATGAAAGGAAAATATATCAAAATATGGATGTGTTTAGTGATGCATTGATGGATGATATTTTATTTTCTGTCTACTATTCTGATTTTCCAAATTTTCTAGGATCACATTGCTTCCAAAACCTGGGTGAGGGGAGTTTTTCTTTTTTTTTAATAGTGAAATAAGTGTGTCTGTTAAGCCTTTTCCCCCCACAGGTTACCTTGTTTGTGAAAATTCCAGTTTTTATAGTTGGAGTGGTAACTAAGACCCCTTTCCCTCCTTTAAGTTTTTATTTATTTATCAGATTAATGTAACTTTTCTATGTCTGTTTTTAACCTCAGGACTTTCCCTCTTTCCTTGGATAACAATTAATTGATTTATTAGAGAGACTTTATTCAGGGCTTATTCAAGCAAATTATTGGCAGTGGAACTTTATAGCAAGGACGCAATTTACTTTTCCTCATTTCTGCTACACCTCAAGCAAACACAGATTCTTATCTAAGTAAAATGATTAAAGGATTTTGTCCTGTGGTGATAGTACAGCTCCTTAGTAGTTGAGAAATATCCTGGAAATTAGCATATCATTAACCTGTCAGTTATTTTATCTAAGTCCTTTTGTCAGCGGTGTGTTGTGTGTTTCTCTTTACAGTTGTATGGCTGGAAGTTGAAGTGTGTACGCGGAGCTGCAAAGGGCAGTTCACATCTGGGGATGAGCTCCCTGCTGACACCTGGATTTAGGAAGCCTGTTTACTCATTGTTGTGTAACTGACACAACAATGATAAAAAAAAGCGGTGGCTTTTATCCTTTCTCTATGGACAGGAATCCAAATATGCTGGTGGTCTGTTTTCCTGAAAGTGGAGGATTTCATCTTGTTATTTCTTGGTTTTATGTTCCTTGTGATATAATTAAGTGATTATTAAGATGTCTACAGAAGCAGCTAAGCACTCACAAAGCAGAAAATTAGCAGTTTTGCATTCACTACTTATCATCTTAAAGATATGAACATTGTTACTTTGATAGTTCCAATTGAACATAGAGTTCTGTGGCTTTAGTTAATAAATTAGTAACTGTTAATGTTTGCAATCTCTCCCAAGACTGTTTACAAAGGCACACCTGACTCTGAAGTATAAACTGTGATAGGAAATCACTTTATTGCTTGTCCTAATATTGTTTTACTAAATTAAAAGACTCTTCTATTCTCTGCTTAAAACAGTTGAGACTATTCTACTTGGGGGCACCCTTAAAGCTTTCTTCATTAAATTTGGAAACATTCTAATTTGACTTTAGTCAGCTTTTATGAGTTGAGCATTTTTGAGGCTAAGAAATGTACTCCGAGTATACCTATTGATTTCTTCCTTTTATAATTGAAACCAGTCTTTGAATTTAATTATTTCTTGGCTTTGTCCTTGTCTTTAATGTGATAGATGGGGCTTGGATGGTATCACAGGTTCTAAGTAAGACATAAGAAGTGTTATTATTATTGCATCCCCATAATCATGAACTGTGGGAGCATTTAGGATATACTCTGAAATCATTGCCACAATAGAGAAGATAGACTTGACGAAGGCAGGAGCTTTGATTATGTTCCTGCTAATTTCATGCTGTTTAGAACAGTGCGTTTATGCTCAAGTTTCTCAATCGTGTCTGACTCTTTACAACTCCATGGACTGTAGCCCACCAGGCTCCTCTGTCTATGGAATTTTTATGTCAAGAATACTGGAGTGGGTTGTCATTCCTACTCCAGAGGGTCTTACCAACCCAGGGATTGAAACTATGTCTCCTGCATCTTCTGCATTAGCAGGCAGATTCTTTCCACTGAGCTACCTGGGAAGCCCGAATACCTACATGGGTGACAGTGTGTTAGTCACTCAGTTGTGTCCAACTCTTGGCAACCCTAAGGACTGTAGCCTACCAGGCTCCTCTGTCCGTGGAGTTCTTTAGGCAAGACTACTACTGGAGGGGGTTGCCATTCCCTTCTCCAGGGTATCTTCCCAACCCAGGAGTCAAACCCAGGTCTCCCACATTGCAGGCAGATTCTTTACTTCTGAGCCACCTGGGAAGTCCAAGAATACTGGAGTGGGTAGCCTATCCCTTCTCTAGGGGATCTTCCCAAGCCAGGAATCAAACCAGGGCCTCCTGCATTGCAGGCAGATTGTTACTGCTGGGCTACTGGGGGAACCGAACCTAGATGGGAGATGATCAAAAAACGTGTTCCCAGCAGTAAATTGAACAGTTCCAGGTGGGGGTTAGGGGGCAGGATGCAAACTTAGGACAGAGACAAATGGTGGAAGGACCCAGGTTAGATAGGGTGATCTGGGCAGATGGTGTATGAGTGGAGATTAAAGGGTGAGCCAGTGGTTACGAGAGATTTGCGATGGGGATGAGTTGTGGTGGAGGGAATTAGCATGAACACAAACTAGGTAAGCAATGAAAGGAGGCCAGTGGGACTGGAGGGCGGGGAGTAGGGTCTGGAGAGAGATGCAGGAGATGAGGTGTGAGAAATACACCTGGGTAGGGAGTGACAGACACCGTCAGGGGTTTAGAGAAGCTTCTGGTGAGTGACCTGACCTCACCTCATTTGTATTTTAAGACAGTCCCATGGGAGGAATATAAACTCTTAATGCAGGCTTCCTGCTTTAACATTTTTTTCTTTGATAATGAGAACATTGGGACAGCATTTTTAGCTATGAAACTGTTGGTTTCTGTTTGAGATGCAGTAATAACAATGTTGGGCTTCTCAAGTGACTCAAGGGGTAAAGAATCTGCCTGCAATGCAGGAGATGCGGGTTTGATCTCTGAGTCGGGAAGATTCCCTGGAGAAGGAGATGGCAACCCACTACAGTATTCTTGCCTGGGAAATCCCATGGACAGAGGAGCCTGGCAGGCTACAGTTCATGGGGTTGGAAAGAGTCAGACACGACTTAGCAACTGAGCACACACAATGACAAGGTGACCTCCTAAGTTTTCACCCTGAAATTTACATTGCGGCTTAACTGTGGGGCCAGGCTGGTGGCCTGGGTCGCATCCTACAGGTTCCCAGCAGGAAGAACAGGAAGGGGCTAGTCCAGCCAGTGGTTGGCACAGCTTTGCAGTGTCAAGAGTAGAACCGTGATTCGTTGGGGCTGTGATCGATGTGAATACTGTGACCTGGCTGACAGCTGGCAAGCCGAGCGCTGACTGATGTATTTCCTTTTTCAATCACAGCATCCTGGCTGAGCCAGGAACAATCCAGAAACTCCACCATCAGCACTTGGAGATCTTCTGTGCTTTTGGGAAGAATGAGCATGGACTAGTTTATTGTACATTTCTGATGTCAAATTACTGATGGTGAATCAGTCGTTTCAGATGACAGAGGAGGTCCGGATGGAAGGCCTCTTTAGAGCAACTGTTATTAATTGTTATTAATCCGTAGTGCTCTTTATTATAGGGAATGCTGAGAGAGGGAATGCTGAGAGAGGAGTGCTGTGCTTGTCTTAACTGGTTTGCTTTCTTAACTCTGCCTGGTCGCCTCCAAGCTTGGAGAGTCTGGGCGTACAAGCAGTGAGGGGCTGCATTTCAGATACAAACTTTAATCTGGATTTCATCTGGTCACAGATCTTCCGAAGAGTCACCCTATTATTTTGTATTATGCCTAAAAAATAGGGCTTCCTGGTGGCTCAGTAGTAAAGAATCCACCTGCAGTATAGGAGCACCGGAGACATGGGTTCGATCCCTGGGTGGGGAAGATCCCCGGGAGGAGGGCATGGCAACCCACTCCCATATTCTTGCTTGGACAGAGGAGCCTGGCCAGCTACAGTCCCTGGGGTCGCGAAAAGTCAGACTGAAGCGACTTCGCATGCATACCTAAAGATGGGCAAAAATAGTTCTCACATTTCCCCTTTGCAGGGGGATAGGGAGTGGCTTAGATGGAGTGGCTTAGAAAGGCCTGTTTGTGTTTGAGCGTGACTGTGTTGCCTGGTGCAGTATGTGTGTGTGTGTGTGCGTGTGTCTGTCCTGATTGGTGAGAATCTCTGGTCTCCTGGTCTGGGGCTCATAGGTGAGGAAACTGACTACTAGGGACTTGATCCTTGTCTGAACCACAGAGCCTGGCGGTGGCTGAGCTGGGACCAGGACCTGGCATTTTTGATGCTTGGATCTGTGCCCTTTGACAGAATGTGTTGTTTGGATTAATTGTAAAGGAAATGGTCAGTAACAGATGTAATGAGGAAATAAGTAACATCCCATCATTTCAAGCCACTGAGTTCACTGGCAGTGAACCATTTTAAGAGAAAACAAAATTTGGTTTTAGCTAGTGAGGTGGAAACAACTTATTTTAAAAAGTGAGAATGAGGCAAAATAAAACTAGATTAAAGACAAAGTTGTTCATCTAGGGTACTTTGTATCTTTATTTTATAATCAGGCATTAAATAAGAACATCAGTGAGTATGCACACTACTGTGTATAAGATAAATAATAAGTTATTATTACTGTAATAACTAATACCTGCTGTATAGGACAGGGACCTCTACTTAATACTCTGTAATGACCTGTATGCGAAAAGAATCTAAGAAAGAGTGGCTGTATGTATATGTATAACTGATTTACTTTACTGTATAGCAGAAACTAACTTGACATTGTGAATCAACTACAATAATAATTTTTAAAAAGTAGAATGTCAGTGGGACTGACTTTTAATGATTGTAAATTCATAATGCTCTCAGTACTTAATTTAGTTAAAATAATGAATGTGTAAGGAAATCTACTTTTGTTAGATAATATTATTTAATCTGGTAGGTCGTTTCAAAATTTTTCCCCTATGGGTAAAAAGCCACTGTATCTCTTCAGATTGTTAAATAGATATATAACAGCAATGTTCTGTTTTCTGAACATTCATAAATTCAACATGTGTCCTTTAGATTGATGAGTATATTTTTCCAAGTCAGCCTTATGGGTTGTATTCCCTTTTGGTTTGGCAAAATAGTGATTTCTTTTTAAAAATATTTGTTTGTTTGTTTTTGGCTGTGTTGGGTCTTTGTTGCTGCACAGGCTTGTCGTTGCGGCAGCTTCTCTGGTGCAGAGCACGGGCTCAGGGCTCGTGGGCTTCCGTGTGCGGCACGTGGGCTTGGTAGTTGGAGCTCTTGGGCTCTAGAGCATAAGTTCAGTAGTTGTGGTACATGGGCTTAGTTGGCCCAAAGCCTGTGGGATCTTCCGGAGTCAGGGATTGAACCTGTGTCCCCTGCCTTGGTAGGCAGATTCCGTACCACTGAGCCACCAGGGAAACCCAAACTGGGGAATTCTTAATACTTGGAAAGTATATAATATAATTAGTGATAGGATGTATAGTGTAAAACAAAGAACTAAAGTGGTAAATACTGATCTGTGCAGGCATTTACTGTCCACTGTTACTATGACAACTGATAATTTAAGTCTAACATACATAGCTAGCTTGTTACACCTTGAGGGCACATGTGCAGTTAATTTCTTTGTTTTTTAAAACAGACTGGATTCAGTGATTGGGTGATGTTGTATTATTGACATGTCTTCCATCAACTTGGTAAAATTAACTTGTTTGATGTGTTCTGGTTCTTTCCATGGAACCAGCCTGTCAGTGCTTCTGTTTACCCACTTTCTGGGGGGTAAGGAAGTGGAGGAGGTAGCATTTGGCAACTAAGGTGGACAGGAAAGCAAGGGAGAAATGTAACCCCATTTTGAAAAGGTTTGTCGACACTTATTAACCACTCAGTCCCGGTACTTCCTGTTTCCAAAACTGATTTAATGCCAGCCTACCCTCCACTATGAGATTGTTTATTGCCTTCAGCAGAGTTCCTGGCATATTTGAGGCTCTGCCCCTCTAATTCCTGCCAGATCCCCAAGCCACAACTGGCTTAGTCGCTCTCCTGCCTTATTCTGTCCCCCGTCAGGACCTCGCAGGGTAAATACAGTTTAACCCTAGTGATTGTTTTAGGGTGCTCCTGCCGCACCATCTGAGTCCAGCCTTTGTGCTCTCTGCCTGTCATTGTCTTGGCTCTGAATGAAGCCTGACAACTTGGCCCTGTCTAGCAAACATTAGACACTCACCTCCCTTCCCTTAGTAAACATACTCATGATATGTGTTGTTTACTCTTGCCTGCAGTGCTGGTGAAATATTTCCTAAGGTTAATAAAAGGTATTTGTAGGGGAGGTGTGTTTGAAGGGTGGAGCAGTAAGAGGGTAGAAGGAAAAAAAAAGGTAAGGTTTCTATTGCTGAACAAAAGATAAGAAGTTTCTGAGTTTGAATAGGTGAAGCCCACTCACCTGAGATATTTGGTGACCTGCGCAGGTAGCAGCTGGGATGCTGGGTCGTGGGAGTGATGAGTCCTTATTAGCAGATGTTAATCTAAACAGCAACCTTGAGAAGGGAAGATAAGGAACCAGGCTCAGAAGACAGCCCCCACACACATTTTGAAATGAGTTGACTTATGTTTGAACTCTGGCCTTTCCATGACTAGTTGTATGAATTGGATAAGTGCCTTGGCCCAGGGATCCCCAACCTCCAGGATCTAATGCCTGATGATCCGAGATGGAGCTGATGTAATAATAATAGAAATAAAGTGCACAGTAAATGTAATGTGCTTGAATTATCCCCAAACCCCTCCTGCCCCCTGTTTATGGAAAAATTGTCTTCTGTGAAACTGGTTCCTAGAGCCAAAACAGTTGGGGACTGCTGCCTCAGCCCCTCTGGCACTCAGAATCTACCTCCGGTGTTGTGAAAATTCACTATTTGGGGACATTTAGGACTGTTTTCAGCCCATGTGCTAATATTTATTGAGTAATCATTTTAAGTATTTATATTGTTGAACCAAGGTCACCCAGCTAATACGTGACAGAGTTGGCTTTGGCGTTCTCAGACTTTAAAGCTTAGCTCTTTCTATGGTTTCATAACCACCATTCCTGCTGCCATGTCTCTTCTTACCAGGAAGAAAAATAGATCAATTCTTAGTTGCCTCCCTTACCATTTTCTGGCCAGGTTCCCATGTGGTCAGTGTAAATGACCTTGGACGGTTGAGTTGCAGGTACCCAGGACTGGAGAACTTCCTCTTACTGTTTTTGTTTTTTTGTGTGTGTGTGTGATTCTTTTTATTTTTAAAAGTAATTTTATTTAGTTGTTTGTTATTGGCTGTGCTAGGTCTTCATCGCTATGTGCAGGCGTTCTCCAGTTGCAGTGAGTGGGGCCACTCTCTAGTTGTGATGTGCAGGCTTCTCATTGCGGTCGCTTCTCTTGTTGCGGAGCACTGGCTCTGGAGCATGGGCTCAGTAGCTGTGCACGGACTTAGTTGCTCCTTGGCATGTAGGATCTTCCTGGATCAGGGATCGAACCTGTGTCTCCTTCCTTGGCAGGCAGATTCTTTACCACTGAGCCACCAAGGGAAGCCCCCTCTTACTCATTGTTCACTCCAGTTAACTGTGGAGTTTCGTCCTGTGTCTTAAAAAAATATGTAAATAGAATTGTTTTGGAATTAAGAAGCTGAGTTATACTGTAGTTTTTAACAAATAGGCAAATGCCATAAAGTTAGTTTTAAATATTGCTGTACTATGGCTGTCATTTTATTTGTGGATAGAGAAACTGTTGAACCTGCTTTTAAAAGACACTTTAATAAGGGGAGAAAATACTGCCTTGGTGATCTCCATCCCCTATGTTCATCATCATGGAGAAAAAGACTTATCACTGAACTATGAACAAACATAATTCTCCAAGTAATCTCTAATTTGTATTCCTTTTCTCATTCACACATAGCTAGAAGGATTTGAGGTTATTCTTTAGCGATTGGAATAATGGTATTTTAAAGATTAGACAGAGGAGAAGATGATGGCTTCAACATTAGTAATAGAAGCCCAAATAAACTTTTAAAAGGTCATGGTTCTGAAGTGTTTCCCATTTGGAGGGGATGGTGACAGTTGGCATACATGGCATCTTCCAGTTTACATTTCCATTGGAAATTTTCAGGTGTCTTCCCTAGTACCTGAGTGCTGCCAGAGGCTGGTGGCAAAGTTAAGTAAATGAATTAGGATAAGATTTTCCAAGCTGCGTCCACTAGTGGATCACAGAACTGATTTAGTGGGTCACAAGAAGCATTACCTGGAGTAGGAAATGGCAACCCACTCCAGTATTCTTGCCTGGAGAATTCCATGGACAGGGGAGCCTGGAGGGCAACAGTTCATGGGCTTGCAAAGAGTCAGACCCAACTGAGCCACTAAGCAAGAAGCACTACCAAAAAAAAAAAAAAAGTGAAAATTATGAGTGTATATAGTGTCAGGCTATCGCTTCTGGAAACTTTTACTTTACTTTAGTGTGGGCTTGTTATTAGGTCCCTGTGTATAAAGACAATTACAGACAGAAAAGTTTGGAAGCCATTGATCTCAGGTGTTTTTGAAAGTTTATCATCTTGAGAGCAAGTCTAAATGTTGCATGGAAGGGAAGTTCTTTAGCTGAGTCCTTGACATTGGTTTTTGTATAGGGTTCACAGAATGAAATTTAGGAATACAGTGTGGTAACTCAGAGATGTTTTTTTCCCCCAAAGCTAACATATATTTTATAAGTAGAAAATAAGGTTTATAATTTTAACTCCAGTGGTTCATGGATGAAATTACAAAATAAAGTTGATAGTGGCCTTCCTAATTATCATATCACATGTACCTTTGTGTTTGTAGATTTTTACTATAGACTAAATTTAAAAATTTTAAATTGGATTCTTAAATATTTGGGTTCATACTCAGTTTGGCCATTTGTAAGATTATAAACTAAAGGGTAGTGATTTTTGTTCCTTGAATTACCTTGAAAACTTCTAAAATGAAACATTTTTTCATGGCCTTTGGCTATGTTTTGCTTTTGAATATTTCATTTAAGTAGGTAAAACTATCCTGTCTTAATTAAGCTTTTCAGATTCCTTATTTTTTTTTTAAGGCATCAAGGAAGTAGTTAGCTATCATGATACATCTGTAGTTTCTTGTTAAATTATTTTATAACTGTTCTTCTGGAAGCCGTGAATGATTTCCTTTATAACTAGCTATGAGTAGAGGAGAAATTTTCATTATGAATGTGTTGATATGCCCCTTATCCTTGCCCTTTTCATTTAATTAACCAGTAGCTCCTGTTGTGTGTAGATTTTAAAACAGATACAAAGTTCTAAACTTTTGGAGAAGAGCTGTAGAGAAGTCAGAAGCTGATGGGAAGTTTCTGGATGCAAAGTTCTTGAGTAAGGAGTCCTGTTGCAACAAAAGAAGTAAGAGCATCTCAAACTTGGGTAACTTCAGGGAGAGAGAGAAGCAGAGTTCTCCACTTCCTGTGCAACTGGGGTGGAGCAGAGCATTTGCTAGTTACCAGCTGTCCTGTTCTTTTACTTAATCAGTGTTGCTGCTGTGGATGGGTCAAGACTTGGGGAAAACATATAAAAGAATAGTATTGTTGGTAAGCAACAGATTTGATTGAGATGCCAGAGTGAATAGCCTGATGGAGGATGTTTTAGTACTCAACGGAACTTGTCCTGATCGCTGTTGGCTGAGGACCTGGGGCTGTAGACACTGGTAAGTGCATACTTGGATGGAAGGAGGAAGGGGTGATGGCTAAGGCTTTATTTTAAGAGAGAATGTCCTTGATGGAAGCTACCAAATAAATATGAGAGTTTTGCAGTAGTCATAAATTGTACATAAAACAATTTATGTTTGAACATAAACATCCCTAAAACATCTTGTTGGAATGAAGATGAATAATATCACCCAGTTTCTGTAGGACCTGGGTTATGATTGATGTATCTGTTGCTTGTCACTCAAGCTAAGTGCCTGTGTCTCTGAGGCCTCTGTATGCTTTCGGAATAGATACATTTTTAAAATATTGACTATTTTCTAATTAACCTCAAGCCCCCCTTCCTTTCCAGTAAGAAGAAAGGCTGTGTTATGTTAGGCTTTTCAGACACGGTGGCACCTGGTTTCTGCTGGTTTAAATGCAGGCTCCTTGTCTTCAGGCTTTTGTTTTTCGTGTTCCTTGCTTGCCAAGTAGGTTGCTGTCATTTTTCCCCCATTCTTATTTTGAAAATTTTCCTCTGCTTATTCCTGCCCGTTGTACATGGAGAAAGTCAGAGCTCCAGTGGAGGCCCAAGGGGGATTGTATCCAGTTTGTAGGTTGGGTGGGCCTGTTAGGTGGCGGGGGTGGTGTGGGGGGGAAGGAGGGCTGAAATCACTGTTTAGATCACAGAGACAGCCTCTTGGAGCTGGGGGCGCCTTGTTTTTCTTTTCCTGTCACTGCAAGACAACCTGTGGGAACACGGTAAGGCCTGGCAACCTAGAATGACAAACCTCTGGGGGAGGTGAGTTAATGCGTGGAGTTCACACGTGGTTTACTCCCTCAATCTGGCATCTCCTCCCACGACAAATTTGTTTATGTTTGAACTTTTGCCAAAATCCCCTTCCTTTAAAAAGGGGAGTTTTGTGTGGAAGGAGAAGCTAAAGGCTGAAAGGATTTCCATTAAAAGGGCCCCATCTCTGTTGTTCACTGTAGCTTTCCTTATGAATGTTCTGAGGACAGAACACTTCTGAGAAACGATCGGTGCTCTAGTTTCCTGGTCAGCTTTGGAGCTGAGAGGCAGGGTAGCCTCTGACTTCACCCAGAGGGGCCCAATGAGCCCCTCGTCAGGAGGCTGGAGTGCCTTTGAAGACAGTTGAATTGGGTTTGTGTCCTAGTCAGCTCCGGCTGCCATAGGCTGAGTGGACGCAGGAGCCTGGTGGGCCACTGCCCGTGGGTTGCACGTAGTCTGACACGACTGAGCGACTTAACACTTGAGTGGGTTAAACAACAGACATTTATTTCTCATGGTTCTGGAGGCTGGAAGTCCAAGATCAGGGTGCAGTTTGGATTCCTGGTGAGGACTCTCTGCCTGGCTTACAGATGGCAGACAGCCTTCTGACCTGAGTCTTTACAAGGTGGGGCTGGGGGAGATGCCAGTTCTGCTATCTCATCCTCCTGTGAGGACACCAGTCCCATCATGAGAGCCTCACCCCCATGACTTCATTTAGTCCTGATCATCTCACAAAGACCTCACCTCCGCATACTGTCATATTGGGGGTTGGGGCTTCAACATATGAATTTGGGGGGGCACATTCCACCCATAACTGTCTGTGTGTGGCAGAGTCGATTGTCTACCTAACAGCCACTGCTGTCCCCCCTTTGCTGCTGGAATGCCATGTCTGCATTTTCCCAGGACCCTTTGTTGCTATGGTGATCACAGGACACAGTTCTGGCCAATGAGAGGGCTTCTGGGAGCGGCCTCCCTCCCAGATAAAGGGACCTCAGGGGGCGCCTTCCCAGTCTGCCTTTCCTCCTGGAGATGCCAGGGCTGCTGAGCAGAACAGAGCAGTGAGAAGATCCCAGTGCCCCCAAGACACCACTGAGCTCTGAGGCAGCCCTGCACAGCCTACCACCACATTCTTGTGAGAGGTAAAAACAGCGCTTGTGGCGCTGCTCCTTTTAGGCAGGTTTTGTGTGTGGTCCAGGGCATCCTCACTGATGGAGTCACAGGGGAGAACCTTCCTCCTTTTGGAGCTGGGAGGAGGTACAGTCTTAGAAACACCTTATCCCTGACACTGGCCTGGGCTTCCCACCCTCAAGGTGTACATATCACAGTATGGATTGTGAGCCTGTCTCCTCCAGGCCTTGAGCTCTGGACATCAGGGACCACATCTCACTCCTCCAAGATCTTTAGGGGCTGACCCGAGGCTCTTAGAAAGGAGTGGACACTCGTGGTCTGACCTTGGCTTAATAACCCTATGTTGGTTTTGGTGTCCTCATCACAAGGCTGGCTATTTGTTGTTCACAGAAAGCCCACCGGGTAACCAGTAGAGGAGTAAGTGGGAAAAGAGACTTTAATTAAAAGTACCTGGGCTTGCACACTGCTGCTCTCTGGGGTTTAGTTAGCGCCAGACAGTCCTCCAAAGACCCAGATGGAGATGTGCCCCAATCCTCATGCTAATTTGTCACTGTGGAAGGAGAAATCATATCAAATATTACATTTGTATAATTATGAAACATATTAGCCATCCAGAAAAGCACATAAATTGGAACCATTGTTTCTCACATAAAGGTCTCTTTTCTTTAGAGTGAAAAATGAGGTTTTCGCAACTCTGCTGTATTTCACACATGAAATAATTGAGTGATTGGAAGTCAGAGCATCTTGTTCTATGGACATAAACCTATTTGACCCACAATATGGCTGAAATATAGTGTATTTGAGATGAAAAGTTGTAAAAGTATAGCATAATTGTCATTTTACCACTAAGGAAGCAGACCCAGAGAAGCAATAAGTCAGGATTTAGGTTAGTGGACCTTTACTTTTCAGGTTTTTTTCTGCTGTACCTCATGTTATTAGTAACTTATTAAGATAAAAGAGTGTTGAATTCCACCAGCCAGCAGCCTCCAGGAATGCACGTGTCATTGTAGAGATTCAGTTCATTTAGCAGCAGGGCGAGTGTAGCCCGGAAGAGCATTGGGATTCTGGGATTCTCTTGTAAAGGCAGAGTTGGATTTGAGCTTGTGCTGGGTGACTTGAAGGTGGGGTTAGAGAAATGGGGCCAGAGCTGGGTTGGATGTGGTAAGGAAGCAGGTACATTTCAGTGATTGGGTATCTTAGTTTTTATATAGGATGCAAGAGATTAAAGTGGGGTTAGAGTTGCCACTTGGTAAAGAATTAGCAGTCACAGGTCAGTGAGAAAAGTGGGATGGTCATTCGTTTTTGTGGAGGTAGGCACGGGCTTGGTGTCTGGGTTCTCTGCTGATGGAATATTGGGCTTGGTTATTAGTAAGGCCTGTCTTTCCTTGTTCCATTGTTGGTAGGGCAGATTTTTACTTTTCCGGTAGTTGATTTGATTTGATCCTGGATAATGATGCTTGAGGGATGGTTGGCTTTAGTAGGAGAAGAATGAGACGGTGAGTGGAGAGTCCAAAGAGGGTGTCTGAAGTCACTGTCTGAACAGTCACTGTTCTTCAATGTTGTAGTTGCTCAATGTTAGTATCAGGTTTTTTAAAAAAGGCAAATGAGTTGTTTTCTCCTACCCTAAGAGGCATGGGTGTTTTTTTTTTTTTTTTTTTTGGCCATGCTTCATGTATGTGGGATCTTAGTTCCCCGACCAGGGATTGAACCCATGCCCCCCTGCATTGGAAGTGCAGAGTCCCAACCACTGGACCCACCAGGGAAGTAACAAGAGGTGTTTTTGTTTGTTTTGTTGTTTTAATCATCACAGTGACTTTGTAGTCTTCTGGAATTTGGCAGGATTGTGGAAGCAGATGGAAATGTGGATACTTATAACTGAAGCATATATCATCTGCAAAGATGCCATCCAGTTATTGATCAAGAGGTAACATTAATGGTGGTGGTA
The DNA here is from genome assembly GCF_019320065.1 of Cervus canadensis. Classification (NCBI taxonomy): domain Eukaryota; kingdom Metazoa; phylum Chordata; class Mammalia; order Artiodactyla; family Cervidae; genus Cervus; species Cervus canadensis. The sequence continues at coordinate 31,161,294 of NC_057395.1, read as the reverse complement.
GTACTGATGTCAACCCTCCTGCCCCCCAAATCAGTAGAAAATGAATTTAGAAAACTCAGTACAGTTCAGTACAGGAGTCAGAAGCGAGTGAGGTGGTGTAGTCCAGCCAAGTGAGGGCCGGGGCAGACACACACTTATGGTCCTGGCTTGGCCACCTTCTCTCTGAACTCAGCCAAACTTCCATCTCTCTGGGCCTCTGTTTCCTCCTCTTTGCTGCTGGGGAAGTTGAACAGATGGTCTCTGCTCTTACGTTTCTCTGTTAAGTCCTTTTTGAAGATACTCTCCTCTTTGGAAAATACTTCCATTTTATGAAATTATTATTCGTCCCTGAAAGCAGGAATATTTGAGGGCTTTGAAAGCTATCCAGCAGGAAGTTGTTTTTTTTTTTCTGGTCTGTGTAGTTTCCTTCCTCTCAGCAGGGGCCAGGCCTAAACCCACATCTTCCCAGGGCATCCCCTTTGTAGTCTCCTGAAATGAATGGCCTGAGGTGTTAACACCTTAGAAAGTCACATCCAGTAAATGTGCCAAGGGAGGCGCCTTTATTCAGGAATTTTCAGTTTGAGGGTAAAGGCTGGTGGTGTGTGTTTGCAAGTTTGAATTTTATGACTATAAAATAGCATTATATAAAAATTTAAGTATTATGATGCATGCAAATGTTGAATGCAGGAACCAAAATAGTAAAAGAAATTGATCAAAGTTGCCTAATTTCTAAGATAGTGGGCCAGGTGGCTTGTCCCGGGTGTTTATGGAATGGCCAGTGGCAGCTCCACTCTTGCTGGTGACAGGAAAGCTTTGCATGTTTAGTCCATATCATGCTCCGTGCTGCCACTCAAGGGCTTTAGGATTTCTGTTGATGGGGGCTGGTATTTAATGTGCACTTATATCAAAACGTCTTTTTAAAGACTCCAGTGATGTTGAGCAGATCTTCACCATGAGGTGAGTCAGTGGTGCCTGTGTTAGTGGTAACGCCGCCTGCCTCCCCGGCCCAGCCATAGCTTTGTAACGGGGCACTGAAACTCTAGGAAGAGTGGGGCGCATCGTGTTGTTGACTGAGGGAAAGGCGCTCAGGGCACTCTCACAGGTACAGAGTTACCCCAGGGAGGCCCTAGAGCAGAGTGGTGTGGAGTGTGGACTCCGGAGCGAGCTGTGTGAGCTTTGCAGCCTTAGGGAATTTACCTAGCTTCTCTGGGCCTCAGTCTCCCCGTCTGTACAATGGGGCGAATTTTAGTATCTCCCTCAAAAGGTTGTTCTGGGCACCCCCTGGGCTTCTCAGGGCTTCTTAGGGCACTCCCCCTGGGCTTCTCTGGGCACCCCCTGGGCTTCTCAGCTTCTCCCCCTGCAGCTGGTCATTGGACACTCCAAATACCTTTTGTTCATGCAGATGCACGTATTAGAAAATAAAGGACATACTATTTTTGGAACCTAGTGTTTTTCTCCCATTCTATCCATCATGAATATTTCCCCTTTCATTACTTATTCTAATAATATGGTTTTAAAGCTGCATTGTATTGCATTATTAGATATTTAAATGGGGTTTCTTTTTTCACTGTCGTGAACCACACATGAAATATTCTTATACATATGTTTTGTGTACATGTCTGGTTATCTCCTTGGAGTAAATTCCTGGGAGTGGAATTACCAGATTCACAGATGTGTATATGTTAAAGCCTCTTGTCACAGACTGCCCACAATTCTTCAGGCAGGAAGTAGCAAAATTTTATCTTCTTATGAATAGCCTGTGAGAGTAGATAGTGATTTTCTAAGTGTAAGGCAGTGAGGAGAAAAAACTGTCATTGACTGTATGAAATTCACGTGTTTGGGCTTTGTTGGGAGTAGGCAGGAAGAAGGTGGATTTATAGAGAAGGCAAAGATATGTCAAGAAAAGCTAAGAAGGAGCAAAAGGCTGAACTGTGGCTTGATTTCAGGGTAGTTTAGGATTCAGATGAATTAATTTAGTAGTAGTGTAATGTGTACTTGCTATAGGTGGTTTCACGCAAAGAGGAATAAACAGTGCTTCGTTTTTGTTGATCATATATGGTATATGTGTGGTTCTTGACTGGATTATCTAGGGGCTCCCTGGACTGGGGCTCTGATTTAATAAAGTCTAGTCCACGCTCCCTCCTATGTGGACATCTCTAGCCCTGGACCAGGCCATTGAGACTCTCCTCGAGGGACTAGGAGTGAGGGTGGCTGCGTCTGGAGTAACGGGGCGTTAGGATCAGAAAGCCTAGAGTCAGACGCTGGGAACAGGGGCGAGCAGGCGTGGAGGGCACGGTGGGGCGTGCATGGAACGTGAGAGGGGTGCCCTCCCTGGGTCCGTCTGGCCCTGATGACGGGGCCAGAATTTCGCAGCCTTGGGTCAGAAGCCCCCGTGGTGGGAGCACCAGATAAGCCGAACTCTTCTATGTTCTCAGAATGTTAGAACCAAGAAGGGAGCTCACGACCGTCTGGTCTAGCCTTCTCTCGTTACAGATAAGGAAGATAAATAATTTATTGTTTTCAATTAAACTTCACCTCTTAAGTTTTTAAAATCAGATAGTCAACCTTGAAACAGAATTGGCTTTCTTTCCTTGTTCTGGGAGAGCTGAACTTTTGAGAATTGAAAGGTCTGAATGGTGGACGGGAAAGCAGATGGCACAAGTGACCATATTGCTCAGCCCTGAGACACTGAATAGATTTCATGTCAAACCTGCACCTCCCCCTGTCACAGGGGCTTCCCGCATGTCTGGCTGCAGAGCGGCACACATCTGCCTGGTCCCCAAAGGCTTCAAAATAATTTTGGGCTTAGGGGAGCTCTCCTCTTGTGCCAGCCCCATGTTTTTCTTGAATTTACACATGCTAGTTTTCTTAGAGCAATTCCTCAAAAATGGTCTTCTTCTTTTCCATTGAGTAAAGAAACACATGTGACAAATACTTCTTTTAAAAAACAACAGCTGCTCTGAATACAGACTGTGCCTTCTGCCACTGGGTGACACTGTTAGACCACAGAACACTCTTCGAGAGTAAAATCAAGGGTCTTTGAACTTCAGATCTCATCAGGCTGCTTTACCTAGGAGAGAGAGAAACTCTGAACCACTTAATGGCCATCTATCAAATGTTATTTGATAAGTGTAATTTATCAGCCTACGGCAATTTTGAGGCCAGTGGGTTTAGGGTAATCAATTATTGAGGAAATCTGTTAATTGGACAGCATTTCAGCTGCTTAGAGGCTTGTGCAGATTGATGGGCTGCATATTAATGAGGTGCTAATTACTTCATGGGAATATTGGTGCAAGCCTGTGCACTCAGATTTATTTCCCACCAGACAATCTGAGTTATCTTTCTGGGGCAAAAGACACCTGGCTCATACATAGCAATTCATGTTACAGACTTTGAGTGAGGGTTTTGGGGGTCATCTTAAGCAAGAAGGAGCGTCATCTGCTGGGTTAGAAAAAAATGGGCATTTGGTTCCCTGGACTGATATGTACCAGGAGAACTAGGAACTTGTCTGTCACTCATTCTGAGCTTTTTCTTAAGATTTTTTTTTTTTTTTGATGTGGACCATTTTTAAAGTTTTTATTGAATGTGTGACAATATAGCTTCTGTTGTGTGTTTTGGTTTTTTGGCTACAAGGCATGGGGGATCTTAGTGCCCCAAGGAGGGATTGAACCTGCTCCCTCTGCATTAGAAGGGGAAGTCTTAACCACGGGACCACCAGAGAAGTCCCCAGGCTTTGTCAAGATCAGCTGAGGACACAGTTTGTTCAAAGCCTGAGATGTCCTCTCTCCCCCTCCCCTGTTTTCCGTCCCTCGTGTGGGTCTGAGCTCTGCACGTCACTTGTCAGTGAGTCAAATTGAGTTGAACGATACGCAGGAGGTATAGATAGCAATGTTTCTGCAGATAAGAAATGAGGAAAAGTCAGGCCTTCCCTTTGTGACTTTAAAGTGAGAGACTGTCATTGTCGTTTTCATAGCAGCAGCTATAAGCATCGCTCGAGAAGGGTTCACAGTGAGTGTCTTGTTGGGACAGAAGGGAGGAGAGCCACAAGAGGGATCAGGAGAGGCTTCAGGAGATGAGCTGCCTGGCTTGGGTTCTTCACTCCTTCAGTATCCGGCCCCTTCATTCAGTGCAGTTCTTTCGGGTGCCCGTGGGGTGACTCCCAGCCTGGGAATGCAGGAGGGAATAAAGCTGGGTATGCCGCTGGCCCCCCTGATGCTTAGCTGTGGGCACAAGGAGCCAGTGGCCCCACCTTCCTGTTGGTTCTTCGTCATCAACTAGTCATGGTGGGGCTGCTTCCACTTTGGACGGCATATGTGTGAGGCATTGTGCTGGGGGTGGGGAGGAGGGTGACTGAAATTGGTCAGGGGTCTTTTCCCCACTGAAGGGATGCACATCTCTCCTGCAGGAGGGACCACCTGGAGATGCAGGAAAAATTGACGGATGATAACTGTCAGATTCATGGACGGAGGGAACACCAAGTAACATCGTACTCAGCACTGCAGATGGGAGGGAGGCAGCTGGGGAGAGTGGCCAGGGGGAGAAACTAGTCACAGAACTGGAGGACTAAGGGTGTGGGGGCTGGGAAGGCGAGGCCGAGAAAGGTCTTTAGCTGAGGCCTGTTCCTGAGACCTCTCAGCACCGAGAGGTCAGGATGGAAGAGGACACGGGGCCATCGGGTGTGGAGAGAACCAAGAGAGAGGGTCTTCCAGGTGGCTGGCTTTCAGGTTGAGAAGAAGACGGACAGCAGCTTTGAATTCTCACAAGAGGCTGGGGAGAAAGTACCCTGAGAAGCCGGGGGCCTCCTGCACGTGGCCTGTGAGGTAAATGGGACGTTCTCTGCGATCTCTTTCTGTTAGGGATCCGCTGGTGGCTTTTTGTCCCTGGGGCCTTGAAGGTCGCAGCCCTTATGGACAGACCTGGGGGCCAGAGCCCAGGACCTTGAATCTTAAGGAACATCTGCCCCCGCAGCTAGCAGTTGGGAAGGAAGAGGTTTGCTACTGCCCTTCCAGGTTGAAATACATGTTGATTTGTACTCAGGGGAAAAGCCCAAGTGCGTTTGCCTGGTTGAGAAGTTGCTGCCCTGCAGGAAGGACGAATGGCATAGTGGACCCTGTGATACCCCATGCAGCGCTGGTGGCCCTCCTGCAGTGGTGGTGGGACCCCGCCCCGGTGATCCCCTCCTGGGCGCCCCGTCTCCCTCTCTCAGATGTGTGCTGACCCCCTATCACTCACTGCTCGCAGAATGAGGTAGTGCTGCCGTCCACCAGGGAGTTCCAGACTCTTCTCTGGAGGCAGACAGAGGGCATGTACAGAGTCTGTGTCTCAGCTGAGGTTCTAGGACTTGCTTAGGTATTGGAGAAAAAACATCACCTGGATGAGCTGCCTGCCCGGATGGTGTGGACGTCATCGTTGGTTCGGTGCCTTTGAGGGATTTTGTTCACTTCTTTCTCTTCCTCCCTCAACTGAGCAACTTAGTAAATTTTTATCAATTTTATATTAGTTTTGTTCTACTGAGAGACATTTTTTTCTCATACCACCATTGTGGTTTTGTTTTTATTTTCTTTGTATATTTTGTCTTCACACTTCCCCAAGGTAGCTTGAATGGCCAACTTACTAGCAAAATAGGTTATTCAAGAACTGCTTTTTTGATTTCCTTTTTTTAAACTTTTACTTAGGCTTTGAGCATGACCTCATTGGCGACATAGCAAACTCCTTTTTCTTGCAAAGCATTGGACTTGGGGGAGCTAGAAGGCAGAAGGAATTCAGTCACAGGGTTAATTTGCTGGTTTCTATGGAAAGCAACCCAAACTTGGATCTGTTGACTGTCAGCATCACTTTTTTTTTTTTTTTTTTCTGATTAGACACCTGCAGTCTCTTGGGTGCCCAGCTTAGGTATGAGCATTTTCTGAGGTCCTGACGTTGCAGGCGTGTATTTTCTGGTTACCCCTTGTATGTGTTTGAACTGTTCTGTGTTAGATTATTAATACACTGCTTGATTATAAACGTGCAGGAGCAGTGCACTTTACTTACAGAGCCAGTGGAGTGAAGTGCAGAAGAACAAAGTGCTGTGTTTTTTGGTGACATTTTTGTTTGTCCTCCACCCATTGCTTCTCTGTCCACCCCTTTCCCATGGGGTTTGACTGAACATTATGCAAAAATACCTCTAAAAAGATATTGCCTGTTTTCTGTTTTGACTTTTTTGTAGAGTTGTCCGCTGAGTCATTAGGTCAGGTTCCACCAGGGCTATGGGAGGCTAAGTACATTATGAACATTTGATGTGTGAACAGTTTAACTCTTTATATTGGACTAGCTTCTGTTTTTATTTGTTGTTATTGTTCAGTCCTCAAGTGGTGTCTGACTCTTTGTGACCCCATGGACTGTAGCCCAACAGACTCCTTTGTACTGCACTATCTCCCAGTGTTTGCTCAAATTCATGTCCATTGAGTCAGTGATGCTATCTAACCATCTCATCCTCTGCCGCCTCCTTCTCTATTTGCCTTCATCTTTCCCAGCATCAGAGTCTTTTTTCCAGTGAGCCAGCTTTTCCCATCAAAGTATTGGAGTTTCAGCTTCAGTATAAGTCCTTGACTATTCAGGGTTGATTTCCTTTAGGGTTGACTGATTTGATCTCCTTGCAGTCCAAGGGACTCTCAAGAGTCTTCTCCAACACAGTTCGAAATTATGTTTTTATTGATCCCTCATATTTATATTATTGCTCTATATGCAGAATAGTTATTTACAACAGAAACCAGAGTGACATGGCAGCTCAGCTGTACAGATAAGAAAACCAAAGCCCAGAGACTGGCACATAATCAGCATTTTCATGGTGTGGACTGGCTTGGGCTGTGGACTCTTCTCTCTGCTTTGGCCGTGAAACAAAAGCCTGTCAGGGATTCTGTTTTCTCCCATAGACTCTGTCCCTCTCTTCCATCTAAGAACAAATTGGAAAAATGAGCAGAGGCCAATATGGGGTTCACCATTAAGCTTGGTCTAAACTAGTATACTTGTACTGTGTGGTCATCCATTTTTCAGTTTGATAGGACATTGATTCATGGAGAGTTAGATTAATGAATTAATTTGTTTTAACTATTCAACCATCCAATTTATTGAGCATCTGCCACATGGTCTGGTACCATGTGTAGTGAATGTTCTCCTTAAGTTTTACTCAGTGCTCACAACGATTCTGCAAGCGTGGCTATGAGAGCCTTGATTTACAGGTGAGGAAATCAAGACTCAGGTTAAGTCACATAATTGGTACGTGGCATAATAGGCTTCTAATTCAGGATGGAGGTGGTCTTCAAACTGGCTGGTATTTATTACTTCTCATGACTCAGCAAGGTTTAAAATGGATGAAATAGCAAAACTGTAATAACACAGCAGCAACTAAATGATCTCTAGGTTGTAATTTTAATAGCTATTAATATTTAATAGGGACTGTATTTATTGAGGTATAATACACATACAGAGAAGAGCATAAGCCAAAAAAAAAAAAAAATGAACTGCTTGTTAAATTTTCAGAGTGAGTATGCCTGTGTAACTAGAACCGGAAATCAGAACCTTACCAGCACCCCAGGAGCCCTGTATCTTCCCGTGCACTCACTCTGTGCTCCCATTATACTGACATCTGACATCAGAGGTGGTTTTGCTCGTATTGAACATCGGATTGATGGAATGATCCAAGATGGACGCTTGTGTGTCTGGCTTCTTTTGCCGAACATTGTATTTCTGAGACTCAGTCAGGCTGTTGTCATTCTCCTAGCTCTTTGTTCTTCAGCTGTATCCTCATGCCCCACAGTTTGCTTCTCCACCCAATTGTTAATGGACATTGGGGTTGCCTCTCATTCGGGGCTGTCATGAATAGCGCTACTCTGAACATCCTTATAAAAACATTTATGTGTTTGAAAGGAAATGTGTCTCTCTTGCCACCTTTCCCCACTTCAGTATGATTTTCTGCAAGGTGTTTTCTGGTTGGGATTATAAAGCTATGAGGTTAGAATGCTTCTAAAATCTTGTTGAGAAAATCATCCTGTTTAAAGTGAAACCCGTTCTCTGCTCTCCTGCCTGCCCCCCTCCATTATCCCAGTGCAGAAGAGTGTGATGTTGAAAGGGGTGAAAGCACCCCTTTGGAATCAGACCCAAGTTCAAATGCTGGACCTGTACTTACCAAGCTGTGTAACCTGGGGCAGAATAACAGGGTTTCTGTTTATGGTGCTTAGTTGCTCGATCGTGTCCAACTCTTGTGACCCCACGGACTGTAGCCTGCCAGGCTCCTCTGTCCATGGGGATTCTCCATGCAAGAATACCAGAGTAGGTTGCCACACCCTTCTCCACAGGATCTTCCCAACCCAGGGACCAAACTTCCCACATTGCATGTGGATTCTTTACCAACTGAGGCATCAGGGACGCCCAAGAATACTAGTGTGGGTAGCCTATCCCTTCTCCAGGGGATCTTCCCAACCCAGGAATCGAACCGGGATCTCCTGCTTTGCAGGCAGAGTCTTTACCAGCTGCACTACCAGGGAAGCCCTAGTTGTTGTTATTTGTGGCCAGTGACAGCACTTGTCACAGGTGACATTTATGGAAGGCTTACTGTTTCCAGGCCCTGCGTTGGGTGTGCATTTCTCATTTATTCTTCATAATCATCTAAGAGGATCTGCCTTTCCTCCTCCTCTTCCTTCCTCTTCCTCCTCCTCTTCCTCTTCTTCTCCGTCTTCTTCCCCCTCCCCCTCCTTTCTTCTTCTTGTTCTTTTTAACTGGTGAGGAAACATAGCCCGAAATCACACTTACAATAAATGAGAACTGAAATTTGGACCCATTTGGTGTGATCGGAGCCCACATCGTTGAAGCTGTCTGAACTCAGAGGGAATTGGGAGACTCACAGGGAATAAAAACTCCTGCCTCACTGGGCCATCATGAGGCTTGCATGGGGAGATGCTTATGTAGAACATTGAGAGATGATGCATAGTTGACTCCAGAGTGGATTCATCTCGTGGCTTGTCTCTGATGCTTTTACTAACAGTGTTGAGGGTCCGGGTGAGGTGGCCCAGCTCCACTGGGCGTCATCCTGGAAACGGACACCTTGTTATTTGTGGAGCCATCGCCACCTGCCAGTTGTCCCGTCTCACTTGGTCCAGCTTAGATCTTAAACATTGGCACATGTTTTGTCTTCCCAAGGTTTCTCTTGCCTTCTTTCCCATCTTCTAAATATAAAATGTGTGCCTTTTTTTAATGTAAAATACATTTTTCAGGGATGAGAAAACGAGTTTGGTATTTTCCCAAGCGCGTCACTGTTTGGCAAGCGTGCTGCAACATCTCTGTGGCCAGTTTATTGCGAGTCTGAAATTCCAGCAGCGGTGGACCCGGCACAGTTGGAAAAGTCACATTTCTGAGCTTGTGTTGATTGCTCTGGCTCGGCGTCACTTGTCTGCCTTAGTTGAGTTTGTGGCCACGAAGGTCATCTGGGCACTTGTCTGATGCCTTTGGGTCCCAGATGTCTCCTGGTAATGAGACTGAATCTTCAGGTTGTTCCCAGGCTCAGGAGTTTTGTAAGTGAAGCCCTTGGCTGTTTGGGAGAAATTCCAATTTTAACTCTCTCTCTGCTGTCTCAGGGCCTTTCTCCTCACAACCAGCCTCCCTTCTGGGAACTGTGGGTGCTGAGGGAGACTGCCGTGGCTCCAGGGACAGTCCTTCCTCTTCCAGGTTGACCCAAGCTTGGACTTGGCTGGCCTGCAAACTTAAATGACTTGGGCTTTTCAGAGTATTGTGAGAGGGTTGCTAGAATCTGTTAGAGACAGCCTGGGAAACAAATGCTCTTAAAAACTTCCTGGGAATTACTTTCCAGAAGATACAGCACTTCAAACATTTAATTGTTTAGCTTCGGTTGGTTCTAGTTTAGCTGTAACCTGCGTGCACTGACAGGTTTCAGGTATTGTTTTATAAAGGATTCGTTTATGAGTGCTTCTAGATAGATTTTAAATACTGAGGTGAACATGGAACTTAGCATATCTGTAAATTATGATTTTTTTCTCTCATATGATTGTTTTATTTTATAGTATAAATATAAATTTTATATGTACTGAAGTGAAGTGAAGTGAAAGTCGCTCAGTCGTGTCTGACTGTTTGTGACCCCATGGACTACACAGTCCATGAAATTCTCCAGGCCAGAACACTGGAGTGGGTAGCTTTTCTCTTCTCCAGGAGATCTTCCCAACCCAGGGATCGAACCCAGGTCTCCTGCATTGCAGGTGGATTCTTTACCAGCTGAGCCACGAGGGAAGACCCCAAAATTTGGGTGACTTGTTTTATTTCAATACTCAGTTTATTGTGGTCTAGAACCAAACCTGCAATATCTCTGAGGATTAAGTTTTAACTTCTGTCTTTGTGGGAATTCCCTGGTGGTCCAGTGACTAGGACTCTGAACTAATAAGTGTCTGGGTTCAGTCCCTGGTCAGGGAACTAAGATCCCTCAAGCCCTGCAAAAAAAAAAAAATATCTATATCTATATATCTTTGTGATGTAGAAATATGAAAATGAACTCCTGGAGCCAGGAATAGTCTAATGGGAAACCCAGATGCAGTCAATGTTTTTCACCCAGTTGTGGAATTTTTCTGTGGGAATGGTTATTCACCTCTGAAAAGCAGTCAACCCAAAATACCTGGGACTGGCAGAGGCCTGGACCCAGGGTTAACCTTTGAAAAGGGAAAAAAAATGCAAAGAAGGACTCGAGAGGGCATCTGTAGGGCTGGAATTCCCTTCTTTTTTTCTGGGACAGTGGAGTTTAGTAATGATTTTGCTCATTCACAGGAATCAAAGGTAGAATTCTCGTCAGGTTACATTTTTAGTGTGCAGTGTTAGTATGTGTCTAGAGTGCAAATCTGTGTTGTTATTCAACAGCTTAGAATCTTTCACTGAATCCCCTCGACCTCAAAACAGCATCTGTTTCTCAGCATCAGCCCTGCCTCCTTGGTACACGCCCTGCACTGTAGCCAGAGCCATTCAGAACTCCATGTGCGTGTGATAGACTTTTCACACTTTGCAGAAGGGTCTTAGTGTCGGTAGTGTCGGTAGCATGAATGGGTCTTAGAACCATTGAAAGTTGCCAGCGACTGTGGATTGCATGAGGGGAGGAGGTGAGTCAACCTAGGGAGACTTCCCAGTGAGCTAGGGGATTGTAAAGAATGCTTTATTATCATTAAAACAAACAAACCAGCAAACAGCAAAGAGAATTAATGGGCTCCATCATTTAAAAGAAGAAAAAGCTTAAAAAACAGAAAAAAGTTAACCAGAGAGAATATGAAGGGGGCTTTCCCAACTCTAGTTGTGAAGAAGAGGAATGTACCTTCATTTCAGTATCTGTGGGTCATTTAGTTTGAACTTTTTTATGTGTTTGAAGCACTCATACGCTTTAAAAGTCCTTGAGAAGTAGAGTTTTGTATACAGGGTTTCCCAGACCTCTGGGTAAAATATGAAATGTTGTTGGCTACATAGTTCGACTAACAATAGCTTCTATTTATTGAATCTGGCATCATAGATGTGCCAGAAATTATTACATTTTACGACCACACTCATTTTGAGAACCGAGGGGCTTTGTCCAAGATCTCAAACCAGGTTTGCTTCTCCTCTACTGAGCTGACCCTCATTTTCCTTCACTGACTTGATAGTTTCTAAAAAATCCCTTTATAAATCAGTTACTGGTCCAGGGGCGTGTATCTGACAAGAGTGTCTTCATGTTAATTTCTGGAAGAAGGTTTCATGTAGCAGTACTGATATCCATTTCAAAGTGCCTTTACTTCCAGACATTTTTCTGTCTCCTCTTTCCTTCTGGGCTGTGGATTACTGGTTGCTCAGAGCCCTTCAGGCTTTAAACCTTGTTGCTTGAGACTCCAAATAGCTCCGGGGCTCCCTCTCCTGGTGGTTCTTCCTGGACTCTGTTCTTTCATTTAAAGATTAGTCTTTGACTCAGTGCAAGGTATCTGGTAAGTCAGATTGTAAAGAATCTGCTCGCAATGCGGGAGACCTGGGTTTGATTCCTGGGTTGGGAAGATCCCTTGGAGAAGAGAATAGCAACTCACTGCAATATTTTTGCCTGGAAAATTCCACAGACAGAGTCTGAGACTGGTGGGCTACCGTCTGTGGGGTTGCAGAGTCAGACACAACCGTGCGACTGAGCACGCGTGCATACAGGAATGGGGAGCAGTCCGTGGGTGCAGGGCCTCCATCATGTACAGTTTTCAGGGCCACACTCCTTCGCATCCATAACCTTCTCCAGACCCCAGCATGGTCCCCTCCCGGGGACCACAGGGTTCCCCTCAGTCTGGTTCACAGTCACGCTTGAGGTCGGAACACTTGACTCAGGCTGGGGCCCCCTTTCCCGTCTCCACTTGGATGAAGGACCAACCAGGGAGAGAGAAGAAGGAAGAAGTTTGTGCCTTCGCTTATGGGCAGAGCTCCGTCAGCCACTGCCCACCCGTGGCCTGTCTGCCTCTGTCCAGCAGGAGACAGGCCAAGCCTATCTCACTCCTCTCGGCCAGTGGGAAAAGAGAGGCTTCCCAGACCCCCAGTCTTAAGAGAAAGTGGAGAAGAATCCAAGCTAGAACTTGTTCCCTAGGGTCAGAACTGAAGTCCGTTCACTGTGTACACAGGAAGCTCAATCAGTGTCTTGGCACCAAGGCCCAAGACAATGTCTGTAGCCCGGCCCTGACCTCTAGGAACCGTGGGCAGTGGGCATTTCTGTGGGCTCCTGTCATGGGAATAGTGGGAGTGGAGGGCCGGGGGTGGGGGAGCGAAGTGAGAGACCCCGGCAGTCACTTAGTAAGACCAGGAAGGAGCCGCCCAGGGTCTGGGCGCTCACTGCGTCAGCTGCCTGCGCTCAATCACCTGGGTGTCCAGGGATGTCTCCAACCCAGCACGTCCCAGAGGGAGCTCCTGACCTCACTCCCGTCTGCTGTCCTCACAGCCTCCACCGCGGCAGCTCTGTCCTCGTTGTTCAGGCCAGAGCCCTTGGAGGCACCCTCGGCCTCTCTGTGCGTCTCACTCCTGCTTTGCAATCCTTCAGGAAGTCCCGAGGGCTGGGATGAAGTGACATCCGGCCTGCTGCACCCACCTCTCACCTGGGTCCCCTGACAGCTGCCTCCTGGAGTCCTTCCTTGGCTGTGCTGGGCCTGTCCTACTCTCGGCAGCTAGAGTAATCATCCAGACACATGAGTCAGAGCGCGTCACTTCCTGCTCAGAGCCCTGAATGGCTCTTTGCTGTCACTCAAGGCAAAGGCCCTGGCACTGGCCTTCAAGTGCCCGCATCGAATCCCACCCCTCTCCGGTGCCCCCACTGGTTCCCTTCCATCCCCACCTTCACTCACGTCTCTCCTTCCTCAGATGCATCAGGCGTGCTCCTGACTCCTCATTCCCGAGTCTGGAACACTCTTCTCCGCAGGTCTACAGGCTCCCCTCCCCTGCTGACACCTTGACCTCAGGAGGCAGGAATCTGGATTTGAGGTCAGGGAGATTATCCCTGGTTTAGGGCAGAGGGACCAATCCTTTTATGGCAGCTCATTGCCTTCTTGTCTACTGATTAACTAGGATGAAACTGCTGTTGGCTTTTAAACAAAATCAAGACTGCCTGCAGGCCTGTCTGGCACTTCTCCCGTCTCCACCGAGGAGTGCGTGCTCCGAGGGGCCCATTCAGATAGGCTGCTGAGATGGGGTCGCTGACCTACCACAGGCCAGGTTCGTGAGTTTCCATTTGGGGGAGGCTGCAGACATACTTGTCTTTAAAAGATCAATGCAGGTAGCATTTAAGGAATATTTGGTTTAATCTGTTAGATGGTGGTGGTGGTGGTTTAGTCGCTAAGTCGTGTCCGACTCTTGCGACCCCATGGACTGTAGCCTGCCAGGCTTCTCTGTCCATGGGATTCTCCAGGCAAGAATACTAGAGTGGGTTGCTATTTCCTTCTCCAGGGGATCTTCCTGACCCAGGAATCGAACCCGGGTCTCCTGTACTGCAGGCAGATTCTTCACCAACTGAGCTACGAGGGAAGCAATCTGTTAGATACGTGTATATTATTGCTTGGCCATGCATTTGTACCTAAAATATACAAATGATGCAGCTACAGTTTTTCTGTTTTCGTTGCTTTAATTTATTCTTTGTTTTTTTTTTTTCTCTTTATTTCATGTTAATTTTCAAAAGATCTTTCTATTAAAAATAGGAAACATTGTAATTTGGTAGACAGGACATGAGTTTTAAGATCGGAGAGTGTTTTGTTTTTTTTTCAAGTTTGAGATTTACACTATTGGCAAAATTAGCCTAGGCAAGTTATTTTCACTTTTATTCCTCTGTTTATTGTCTGTGGAATAAAGATTCTAGTGCTTCTGTTCATAGGACTCTCACTGGTATCAGGTGTGATCACGTACCTGCAGGCGCTGTATCTAAAGTGTTGGGAAATTGTTGGCTGCTGTTGAAGAAAGTTCAGAGATTCAGGAAACATCACCGATGACTTTTGAGACCCAAGACTCCTACTTGTAGCTACCGGCCTCTGGACCCATTTTACATATTTCTAAATTTTACTTGAGATTGCATCTTTATTCGATTATCCCCCTACTCCCCCACCCCATGCCAGAGTCCATGGAAGCACCTAGCCACCTTTCTCCTCCCTGCACCCCTGCCCCGTGTGCAAACACACACACACACCCTCACTTGGGTGTTTGCTTGGGGCATTGATTTCATGGGCAGAAATAAAGATGGAGCCTATCTTCTAGGAGCTTGTTCACAGAGGCTTTGTCCTCTTTCTGTTTGTTACAGATTTGATTAAGTTCAAAATTTATTCAGCTTCTGCCATGTGCCAGACACTTGGCTGGACCCTCGGATTTAAAACTGGAGACGAAGTGGTTCTGGCTCTTTCACGGAACAGACAGACACATACGGTTACGGTGTGTGCGTGCATGAGTGCTCAGTCGCGTCCGACTCTTTTGTGGCCCCACGGACTGTAGTCTGCCAGGCTCCCCTGTCCATAGGATTCTGAAGGCAAGAATGCTGGAGTGAGTTTGCCATTTCCTTCTCCAGGTGATCTTCCCAGATCAGAGATTAAACCCGTGTCTTCTGCGATCGTAGGCGGGCCACTGGGAAAGCCCTCCCATGTGTAAGGATGCTTCTTGTACCAGAAATACATCTGCATGGTGCTGCTGGGGCTCTGAGGATGCAGGGGAGGGGGACCAATCTCTCGACTCACCAGGAGAGGTGGGGACAGGTGGCGGTGCTGGGTATGAACGCGCTCAGATGGTATCCTCCTTCATGCCCTCGCCCTCTTCTCAGATCCCTGTTCCATCTGGGGGCATGGCTCTTGCCAGAGAATTAACACGCATGTACTCTGGACTTTCCAGGGAAGTCCCACTATCAGATACTTTGCTGTGGTGAGGCCCTGCCTCTTGGTTTTTGGTTTGGAAAATTTAGTCATCCTGCAGGACAGGGAGGCGTAAAATGACGTGTTGGTTATCTTGAAAGATTTATGTGTGTTGGGGAGAGGGAGCAGGGGTGGGTAAGTGCTGAGAGACATGCCCAGGGGTCTGCAGCAGTCGGATACCTGCCAGGTGGACCACAGGGGTTTCAGGCAGCACTCAGCCAGCCATGTCCCCCCAGCTCTTGCCCCCATGCGTTTTCTCTTCCGTCTCACAAAATATGACACGTTTTCACATGGTGCTCGCTGTGTATCGAGGCTGCAGGGGACGAAGGAAGGAGATGTGTGCCCCACTTGCCAGGGGCCTCTACACACACGCACTTAAAATTGAACACAGGACCCAGGGTCGTCACGATATGTGTTCCTTTCACGTACTGATGCAGAGTCCAAGCCCAGAAATAAGCCACTTTGGGCGGTCTGTTCTGTTCTCCAGTGAAGCCTTCCTCTTCCTTCTAGACAACAAGTGTGGAGAGCTGGGCTCTGCTGCCTGGTCCCCCCCCCCCCCCCCCCCCCGCTGCCTCCGGCACTCTTCTGGCAGCTGGGGGGTGGGATGTGTGTGCAGATGAAATCCTTGCCCTCAGGAGCAGCAGCTCTAGGTGGCCAGTGACCAGTCAGTCAACCTGTGGTTTGGAGGAAGCAGGGAAGGGCTGGGGTGGGATTACAGGTTTAAGCAGGGCAGGTAGGAGGTCAGGGCTCTCTGAGAAGGTGCCATTTGAGGAAAGATGCGAAAGGCTGTGAACGGGATGGAGTCTCCAGGGTGCTCACAGGAGTGGGAAGGGAGACAGCGACCAGTAGCCTGGCAGGATATGGAGGCTGATCTGCCCCTGGGGAGCTGCTGGTCTCTTATGCGAGCTCTGGGATCTGTACGTTTTTAGAACGTCTTAATTTGGAGGCTGAAGGGAACATGAAGGACCTGGGTCTGGTGCCCAGGTGCTCATCGTGGGTTTAGCAGGTATTCAGAAACGGTGGAGGGCAGGACCCGTGTGACCTGAAGCTCACAGTGAGCCTGTGGGGACCCATGTGGCTGTGCTTTAGCTGTCCGCTCGCAGAACCAGGTGGGTTCCTCCGGCTTCTCGTCGCCCCCGTGGCTAAGACAGAGCTTCAGAGGGTTTCCAGTGAAGTGGTGGAGGCACCCTGGGCCGTCCTGGGCCTCTGCTTTGGGCAGACAGACGTCTGAACCGACACCACAGTGACTCTCGTCATTCTGTTTCAGACAGCCCACTGGAGGATTCTGACCCCAAGGACACGTATCTCATCCCGAGAAACATCATGGCCGAGCCAGACTATATAGACGATGACAATCCCGAACTCATTAGGCCTCAGAAACTAGTCAATCCTGTCAAGACATCCCGGAACCATCAAGACCTTCACAGAGAACTTCTTATGAATCAGAAAAGGTACGATGGCTTTTTGAGCAAAGTTTTCCTTAGGGGACTTTTGAGGTAACTAGATTTGTTTCTTGACCATGTTTAAAGCTTCCTTATTCCTTCAAGCATCCTTGAGTCAGAGCATCTATGATGTAAACCTGTCTATAGGCTCAGCTGCCGCCCCCAGGATCACTCGGAGTTCTGTGGTCCTGAGTCCCCTTCTCAGATGGACACATATTTTAGAATGTATACACAAGAGGCTGGATTAAGGATAAAAGAGCGTGTCCTGCGTTGAAGAGAAGTACATTGTTTCTTAGATTTGTAAAAATCCTGAATTTTCTCTGTATATTTGGGGAAATGTGAGAACCAGATAGTGCCCATCTTAGCATTTGTAGAGTGACAGAGAGAAGTCTCTAGAACCACATCAGACTTAACAATAGATAAGGGCCCCCTTTCTTGTGTTTTCATTTGTTTGTTTTTTTAGGGAGCATTTTAAATGATTACAATCATTTTTATTATTACTATTTGTTGTTTGGAGAGGAGTAAAACATTTACCTTCTGTCTTCCTTGTGAACCATTTGTTAGTTCCATCTGTGTCATAATGCAATTTTGATTGTTGGGTTTGGTGTATTCTGCTTTTTAAATTTTTTGAAAATTTATTTTATTGAAATATAGTTAATTTGCAATGTTGTGTTACTTTGTGGTGGACAGCAAAGTGATTCAGTTATACATGTAAATATATATTCTTTTCCATTATGGTTTACCACAGGATGTTGAATATAGTTCCCTGTACTATACGGTAGGACTCTGTTGTCCATCCATTCTGTATATAATAGTTTGCATCTGCTAATCCCAAACTCCCAATCCATCCCTCCCCTGTTCTCTGTCTTGGCAATGATGAGTCTGTTTTCTGTGTCTGTGAGCATGTTTCGTAGATAAGTTAATTTGTGTCATATTTTAGATTTCACAAGTAAGTAATGTCATATGGTATCTCTTTCTCATTCTGACTTTGCCTTGTATCATGGTCTCTAGGTCCATTCATTTTGTAGCACATGGCATTATTTCATTCTTTTTTATGGCTGGTACTCTGCTCTTTAAGTGATTCTAAGCAAGACCCCTGGACTAGGAGAGCTGAGGATGTAGAGTTGCTTCATTTATTAAGACACAAGTTGCTTTCTCTAAGATCTGTTAAGCTTCATTTAGAACTGTTTTCAGGTCTTCAGACTAAAATTGTCAGTCTGAATTGTGAAACTATGGATCACTCAACCACTCACTGTTTGCTCTGCCTTGGTGAAAAGGTAGCTACTACTCACTGAACTGAAAGATGTGCAGACAAAGCTAAGCACTGGGGTAATGTTTGGAAGGAAGGCTTAATTAAAAATAAAACCTTTTAAAAAGGATATGAGGGGCTATTTTTATGGTAATTCTCTGTCTGAGTATATCTAGGCCAGAACTCCTAACTTCTGTCCCAGGAACTCTCTACGATTACATCT
The DNA here is from genome assembly GCF_019320065.1 of Cervus canadensis. Classification (NCBI taxonomy): domain Eukaryota; kingdom Metazoa; phylum Chordata; class Mammalia; order Artiodactyla; family Cervidae; genus Cervus; species Cervus canadensis. The sequence goes on along the minus strand of NC_057395.1, from coordinate 31,143,009 downwards.
CTCCCTCCAGAAGTGGAAATGTGTTTTGCTTTCTGTTACCAGCACGACAGTGTGCTGCTGGGTTAACTCTTATTCAACAGAATGTGAGTTTGATCCTTTTTGAGTAAGTGCTTAACTTCTACCTGTCTTCATCACATAAAAGTTAAAACAACAACAAAACCAAATGGGTATCATCATGCCCAAAGTTAAACAGAACTATGTAAGTTCCTCAGTAGGCCAGAGAATTTGGAAGCTGTCCCTGGGAAACCACGTCTGCATTTTGCTGGGAAGATGGAAAGTTTAATATCCTCTAAAAGAGAGTAGCTAAATGGTTTTCTGAACAAAAAGTTTTCTGACTGTCTTTATCTCTTGGATCTCAGTTTCCTTGTCTGTCAGATGACACTAGGACACTTAGTTGGATCTCTGAGAAACATTCTAGTTCAAACTGTTGTTGGTTTTTTGTTTTTTCTATGACATCTACAAAAAGCCTCCATGTCAGAAATAGAGGCAAAAGTAAACCAAAATTGGCAGCATAGTCGTTGTTTGAATTAGAGGCTCTAGACTATTCTGCAGAAATGTATGTAGCAGCCTGGGTCATACCCGTATAGGCAGAACATTACCGGTTTGGTTTGTGCAGTGAATCTGTTGCCAGATTTCCCGGAGTAGGTACATCCTGGGAGGATGCAGCATCCTCCTGTTGACCTTTCTCCTGTGCTTTTTCTTCTCTCTTTGTTTGCACAGCTGACCTCTCAGCTGGGCCCTGCTCAGCTGCTTTTAGAGAGATTTTAGAGAATGGTCGTGTTCTCTTGAGCACCAAGGTGTAGAGAGCACATGGGCTTTGAGGTCGGGGAGAAATGGTATGGATCCGGTTCAACATTTAACTTGTTGTTTGGTTGCTACATCATGTCTGACTCTTTGTGACCCCGTGGACAGCTTGCCAGGCTTCTCTGTCCATGGTATTCTCCAGACAAGAATACTAGCGTGGGTTGCCATTCCCTGCCCCAGGGGATCTTCCCAACCTTTTATGATTTTGGACAAGGTCCTTCTTCCTGAGATCTGTTTCTTCATCTACTAAGTAAGAGATAAAAATAATCTTTCTTATAAAGATGAAAATGAAGGAGAACATGTATAAACACCTACTAAAATACCTGACTTATGTAAGATGTGCTCAGTTAGCACCATCCGTCTTTCCACTTGCCCTGCAGCAGCATCTGAAAAATCCCTATTGCTTGTTCCTGTTTTTCTCTGAAGAGTTCTGATCTGGTTGTAGAAGTGTATTTAAAAAAATAAAAGTTGCAAAATCAAGTGAGTATATCTTATACTACTTCTTCAGGTTTTTTTCAAAGGCAAAATCTTAGTTTGGTAGAATCCTCTTATTAGAAACACAACTGGTTTTAGAGTAAAGACTTCTAAAGCAGTTTCTTCTCTTATATTCATCTTCTAACACATATACTTTTTCACAACTTTGGCTTTTTGTTTCTAAGTTTTAGTACCAAATAATAGAAAGTATCACATCAATAGTATGTATGAATGAATGAATAAAAGTTGCTCAGTCAGGGCCGACTTAGTGACCCCATGGACTACATTATAGGCTGCCATGCTTCTCTGTCCATGGAATCTTCAGGCAAGAATACTGGAGTGGATAGCCATTTCCTTCTCCAGGGGATCTTCCCAATCCAGGGATCAAACCTGGGTCTCATGCATTGCAGGCAGATTCTTTACCATCTGAACCAGCAGGGAAGCCCCAATAGTATGTATATATTCAGTTAAAGGATTGTCATACTTGCTGACTAGTTTATACCATAATGAAATTCTATTGACTTTTCTGCAATTTGTAAAGGGCTTTCCCATATTTTATCCAATGATTTTTTCAGAAACCCAGTGTGTGTTGTTTTGGAATTGTTCTAATTTGATATGTGAATGAAGGGAAACTCTTCAGGGTACCAGGCTAAGGAGTCTTCTCAAGGTGACACGGTAGCTTTTTGGAATAAAAAAGGGTTGAAATCAATATAGAATTATGTATGTCTTTAATTATATATATGCTTAAAGACAGCTGTGAATCAAATTTAATATGAATGAGGGACTTCCCTGGTGTTCCAGTGACGAAAACTCTTCACTCCCAATGCAGGGGTCCTGGGTTCGATCCCTGGTCAGGAAACTAGATCCTGTGTGCCCCAACTAAAGATCCTGCAAGCCCCAACAAAGATTGAAGATCCCAAGTGCCACAACTAAGACTTGGCACAGCCCAATAAATAACTTAAAAAATAATATATAAATGAGAAGAAGGGGTAGGAATAGGAGAGGAAGATAGAACTGAGATCACAGAACAAGCTTTGTGGAACCTTTGCTCTTTGTGGCTGCACATTTGGCTCAAAGCTCTGTCGCAGTTCAAAGAGTTGTTGGAAGCACCTTCTAGAGATCAGAAGACAAAAGCAGAGGGCACATTCTCATAGGTGTTCTCACACCGCATTCCACACTCCTTCAAGTATGTCATTCTGCTCTTCTGTTGCCAGCTTCTGGACCCAGCTAAGGTTCAGGTTAAAAGTCTTTAAATTTTTTTTGAAAAGATGTTTTTGATGTGGACCATTTTTAAAGTCTTTTATTGAATTTGTTACAATGTTGCTTCTGTTTTATGTTTTGATTTTTTTCGCTGAGAGGCATGTGGGATCATAACTCCCTGACCAGTGACTGAACCTGCACCCTCTGCATTGGAAGATGAAATCTTAACCACTGGGCCACCAGGGAAGTCCCTAAAAGTCTTTATATTTTGATCTGGTCATGCCACTTGGTCTGACCATTAAGACCTTGTGTTAGGGTTCTTAGATTCTTTAGCTATTTCCATAAAATGGCAGATTGCAAGAGGCATTATTTTTGATACTTGAAAGATCAGTGTTCAAGAGTGCTTATTTCTGATTTAATTTAGAGAGAATCTGCCTTCTCTAAAAAAGAGTATCCATGCTAATTCACTTCAGTCGTGTCTGACTCTTGGCGACCCTATGGACCGTAGCCTGCCTGGCTCCTCTGTCCATGGGATACTCCAGGCAAGAATACTCCAGGCAATGCCCTCCTCCAGGGGATCTCCCCGATGCAGGGATCGAACCTGTGTCTCTTATGTCTCCTGCATTGGCAGGTGGGTTCTTTACCACCGAACCATCAGGGAAGCCATTCTAAAAAGAGTCCTTTGGGACAAATATAGAATACCCAGCTACCCTGCATCCCCACTGTTGGATCTTTGGCTTGTACCTTTCAGTCAGCAGTTTCCAGGACCTTCTGCAGTCGGCGTGCTTTGCTAGACAAACAATTCGTTTCTCAATAAATGCTTATTGCTGTGCATCATGAAAAAAAAAAATAAGGGAAGTTGTGATAGAAATATTTGCATTTGAATCCATGCAGATAGAAAGGGCTCAGTCAAAAATGTAGAGGTGGGCCGAACAAACCAGAAGATTCCAAGATTCAAGCTCAAGGGCTGGAGAACCAAAGGCAACCCTCCTCCTCCCCCATAAAGGAAAATGTTAGGCCACGAGGCTTGGCTGGTAGGCAGGGGAAGGGAGCGTGTTGTGTTTGAGTTTGTGCCAGACCTGCCTCTGCTGGTGCTGACCCGCGTGATGGTTTCCCTGCCACAGGGTTAAGTGTGGCTGCCGTGGAGGTGGGGCGGTCCAGTCGGCCCCCAGATGTGTTCAGTGGTTTCTATGAAAAGTGAAAGGGACCCTTAAAAGTTGTCTGTACGTTTTCATCGGGGGCGGCGGGAATATAAATTGTTGCAGCCTAGTTGGAAAGTGATTTGGCCATCCACATCCGAATCCAGAATTTGTAGATGCTTAGCTAGCAGTTATGCTTCTGAGAATGTCGCCAACAGAAATACTTGGATAGGACAGATATAAATGGTCGAGGAAGTCTCTCGCCTCCTTGTGTTCAATCAGGGACAACTGGACACAACCTAAATATCTCATTATAGGCGTGGCACAATTTTGGCGCTTCTGTGCTCTGATAAAGGTATAGGTAGTATAGGGGAGCACAGACTAGATGGGGAGTTATCTGTGGATGCAGTAGTGTGGGGAGGGCTTCCCAGGTGGCTCCGTTGGTAAAGAATCCACCTGCCAATGCAGGGGACTCAGGTTCCATCCCTTGGTTGGGAAGATCCCCTGGAGGAGGAAATGGCAACCCACTCCAGTATTTTTGGTTGGAAAAGTCCATGGACAGAGGATCCTGGTGGACTACAGTCCAAGGGGTCACAAAGAATCGGACACAATTGAACAACAGCACACGTGCACACAGGAATGGGGAGCAGTCCATGGGTGTAGGGCCTCTATCTCGTACAGTTTTCACAGCCACCACTCACCTAGAATATCATGCAAGTGGTGTGCCCAGCAGATGTTGACCAGGGGGAGCTGAGGTGTGCTTTCACTTTTTGTCTTGCTAATATGTATATGTCAGCTAAGTTTTCTTTTTTTTTTCCAAAGTGTTAGTCGCTAAGTCATGTCCAACTCTTTGTGACTGCATGGACTGTAACCCGCCAGGCTCCTCTGTCCATGGGATTTCGCAGGCAAGATTACTGGAGTGGGTTGCCATTTCCTTCTCCAAAGGGTCTTCCCAACCCAGGGATCGAACCTGGGTCTCCTGCATTGCAGGCAGATTCTTTACCATCTGAGCCACCAGGGAAGCCCTAAAAAACATGGTTTTTTTCAAAGAGGACTTACTAATTTAAAAAATCAACTTGGTCCACTATAAAAGTCACAGTAAGCAATTCAGGAATAACTGTTAGTCTTGACTGGGTACCATGGCCCCCAGGCCAAGTTTTCAGTCATCAGGTGATTGAAAGTTCTTGTTAATTGCATATGTCAGAATGGATTAAAGATAATCAATGTTGTCATGCAGAGGCTTATACTGTCATTTTTATGAAACTTGGGAGAGACTCATTTCTGTCTGTCTATGCTCTCTCTGCAGTCTGATCCAGTTTTAGACTCAGAGAATCACATAGATAGTGCTTGCCTTTTTCCATTTAGCAGAAAGTTAAGTGAGCCGCTTAATAAAATATTAATTAAATTTGTATGACTTCTTGACTATTATAAGTGCAGGACATTTATCATATAAGCCCCATTTTCCTGAGTTTTGTGTTACTAAATATTTTATCTTACTGCACTATTGGGTAAAATCTTTGAACAGAAAATGAATACGTGTATTAGTTAAACTCATTCACATGTTTCTATAGAGTGCCAGCTTAATGCATCATACATCAGTTTGTTCAACAGCTTTTGCATAATCCAGAAGCACTTAATAACAGTTGAGGTTAATTTCTTCAGTGAATTATAGTTTGAAATTTAAATTATGCAGGTAGCTAAATTCTTAATTCTATAATTTAAATCCCTGAACTCTGTAAGTGTCCTAGTGAGAGTTTTTAATAGTCATGAAGCTCAGTGGGTCTTTCTCAGATTATTTACAAACATTTTCCAATGCTCAGTGACACCTAAGTCTATCAGAGGAAAGTACCATAAGCAACTTTTTTATTGCACTGAGTAAAGATTTGGTTTCTGGAATAGTCTGTCTATACTTTTCTCCTCCTCATACAATCTTAATAACTGGGAAACAAATTGTAATTAAATCACAAAATAGCCTCTTTTATTTCACTGGAAATATGGCTGAATTTAATATTTTCTTTTTAAAAAAAAAAAAAGTTCTGCTAATGAAAATGGGGAAAGGGAAGACATACATGTTATTTTGAGGTCTGTGTTCTTTATCTTCAGTGATGGATTATACTCATCTTTATAAACAGCAGCTTTGAAAAAATCATTTATTGTGATTTAAAAAGTAGGTAGAGAGGAGAGATGCCAGAATTTTAAAAATTCCGATAGATGAGGAAGTGTGATGTTTGCAAGTGTGATTAGTTTGCAAAATGTGATAGGGTGAACTTGAAAGAGATTGAAGCAAGGGTGTTGTTGAGATCCTTAAAATCAGAACATGTTTTGGAAATTCTTTAAGTTATTCAGATGACTCCTAGTTCATTAGTCGCCTTAGCTGATTGGAGTAGTTTGGAGAACAGCCACGGAGGTTGATGGGGCTGGTGCACAGACTCCCGGGCGTCATCATCAGGCCGGCAGGTGTGTGGGGAGGCACCCGGGCCTCCTCGGTCCCGGGCTGATCCAGCAGCGCTGGTTTCCTGCAGCCCAGAAAAGCGTGAGTTCCTGTTGTGGCTGTGGGTGTGCTCGTGGACTCGAGTGTGATAGCATTGTCACTTATACCCTTGGCTGTCTGACCTTGATAACGCTCTTCCTGTTTTGTAACTTGTGTTTTTGTCATCAGTGTGAATACTGAGTTGAGATACTTTAGGGGCCAGTGGAGACTGGCTCAAGAGAGGGAGCTTGGTGAAGAGGAGGTGGGCAGCTAAGCCAGCACCGAGGGTTGGGGCATGAGGGGGAGTCCAGACTGGAGAAACCCTGGGGAACAACCTGGCCAACAACCAGTTGGAGACTGGGCAAATCCCAGCTGACTTTAGCATAGAAATCCCTTCTACGAAAGTGTCAGTGAATGTCCTTCCCCTGACCCAGCTCAAACCTTTCAGATGAGAGTTGCTAGGTAATGGCCTGAGTTTTGGGTTTTGTTTTGCTCCATTTGAAGAGCTGGCAGCCTGATCCATCGCTCCCTGAAGCCTGACTCCCAAGCGTTGTCAGCAGTTGAACTGTGTGTCTGAAATGGTTCCAGAGTACTGGCCTGGGAGTCGGGATCCAGATTTTCCGTGGCCACGACCCCAGCAGTGATGGAGCCTTGGGTATGCCTTGGGATGTGTGAGAATCCTCTCCCAAGTCTCAAAGAGGGAGGGTTGGAGGATGTTTCCAGGCCATTTTGTTGTTGAGCTTTCTGCTAGCTTCTCTCCAGGCTGCATTTAATACTTGGGGTCAGGGGCTCCATCTTGGGAAACTTCCCCTGCAATTCCTGGTGGAGGCATCTTCCTCTTCAGTATAGTTGACCATCACATGCCCTGAATGAGCATGCTATTCCTGAACTTCCCCCACAAACCACAAACACTAGCCTCCCTTGCATGGCCTGGTATCTGACATACAGTAGAGATTTTATTGAGCGGTGGGTTTTGCTTACTCTTAAAAGTATGCTCTTGCCCTTTTCTTTCATGCTTGTGAATTTCTGAGGCCCCTCAGTGCTGACTGTTAGCTGGTAGTAGGCGTCACAGTCATGCTAAGTCACTAGACCCTTCTGTGGTTGATGCTTAAATTTCTGATCATGGAAGATGCGTCCATTAGATTACAACTCTTAAATTTTGTTGATGCTTTAAAAAAATTTTTCAATTTAAATTATTTTTACTTTTTTCAATAAAAAAATTTTTTTTGAAGTACAGTATTGCGTTAGTTTGAGGTTTTCAGCAAAGTGATTTGTTAATGCTTTTTTGCAGGGGTCTTGCTCCTCAGAATAAACCAGAACTGCAGAAAGTGATGGAAAAGAGAAAACGAGATCAAGTAATAAAGCAGAAGGAAGAAGAAGCACAAAAGAAGAAATCTGACTTGGAAATAGAACTATTAAAACGGCAGCAGAAGTTGGAGCAGGTAAGGGTGATTGGGGGTAAAGGTGGGGGTTTTTTATTGAGATATTTGACATAAAATATTGTTTGAGGGAAAATGTATTGATTTGATACATTTGTATCACAATTGTCATAGTAGTGTTAGCGCACACCTCTGTCATATAATTACCCTTTCTTCTAGTGGTGTAGAGTGTTCTAGTTTCTTAATGTTCACGTTTATAATCGCTTTGTTCCCTGTAATCCCTGGACTATGTATTAGGCCTCCAGGACTTACCTTCTAGTTGCGAGTGTGTACCCTTAAATGCATCTTTCCCATTCCCCCAGCCTAAGTCCCTGCTAGTCCCCATTTTACCCTCTGTTTTTAGATTCCATATATAAGAGAGATCATATAGTACTTATCTTCTCAGACTTACCTTGTCCCGAATTTCCCAGACACGTCAGATGTAAGTGTTTATATATGGTGAAAGGAAAAGCTGAGACAGATGTCTGCAGGTGGACTAAAAGACGTTCAAGATAAAGAGAAGGATTCTGTTGAGGATCTAGAAGAGATCAGGGAGGCACAGCCAAAGCCAGGGACCACCATTGAATTCACAGCCCAGTGCTGGGGCTCAAGCACATGAGTGAAGTTCAGCTTCACTCACAGCTGGAGAGCCCCTGTGTGTTGCCCTCAGCTCTTGTTTTCATCCTTAGCCTTGATCTTCAGGTTCTCATCACCCCCGCAGGGTTTCAGCAATAACCCAGTCGGCTGCTGCTTCTCTGCAGAATTCTTACCCCAGGACCTAGATCCTGCCGCATATATGAAAATATAAATATATTTAAAGTGGAGACAGGGGAAACTTTTCTTCTGTTATGAATCGAAGTCATTTGGGCCTTTGGGAAGAGAAAACAGTGTTTTTGGAAAGCCTCTCCCTTTGTAAATAATTTGTAAATAATTCTCCTGTTTCTGAATTCTGTTTAGCTTGAACTCGAGAAACAGAAATTGCAAGAAGAGCAAGAAAATGCCCCAGAGTTTGTGAAGGTTAAAGGCAATCTCAGAAGAACAGGCCAAGAAGTGGCGCAAGCCCAGGAGTCGTAGGTCCAGGCTGCAGACACCACGCACCCAGCCCAGCACACAGAAGGCCTGTGCCAGGGCCTCCCCAGCGCTTAAGCTCAGGGCCAAAGCCCCTGGAGCAAATCCCAGCCAGCAGGGATCTGTTATTTTCAAAAGGGTTTGATTTTGGTTTTTCTCCCATCTGGGTGGGTGAGTCACCTGTGACTGTTGCAGTTCCTGTTCGCCAAACAAAGGATATTGACCAGCACTTAAGGTGGGACAGTGGACCTGTGTTCAAAGACTTTTAAAAGACAGCAACAAGAAACAAAGGAAGAGGACACTGGAGTAAATTCTTGAGAGTTGCACTACTTGGTTTTTCTTTCAATCCAAGTTTAGTGGGGCACAGAGCCTTTTCTCTTTCAAAACCTAAAGAAAAATGCCTTTCGTTCTTCCTTTCTTATCTATCCAATAATTTAGATTGCACAGAAATGCGTTGAATCTGTTACATCCACCGTTTGTAAATTCCGTTTTCTTGTCTCATTTACACTTTCACCTAGTTTAGGCTTCACACTGGAGAATGTTAATATTCATGTTGAGCACAGCTCTTACCTTTGTCGACATTAAGATTCAGAAATAGGATAAGGAGGTGTAAAAATACAGAAACAAAAATATGGAAACAAAACTCTGTAAATGTCCATCTCGATCTTGTTTTCATTCCTGCTGGTTTTCTGAGGCTTCATGGTGACCTTCTACTTCAGGGAAGGTATGTCCTACAAATCCATTATTGCTTTGATAACTGTTAGGGCTTTTGTTTCATTTTTTTTTTTTTTTTTAATTTCTTGCTCATTTAGTCCTTTTATGTCAAATAATCTCCCAGCCTTTTGAGGAATAAAAACTAGTCCGAATAACCCAACTTAAGTGTCAAAGGAGTGGGTTCAAGTCTTTTGGTTTCTTCTGAGAACGGTATGGGGAAATCTCCCACCGGAAGCTTGGGAAGGAAGTGTTCTTTGGACTTTTTGATGTGAAACGAATATGAACTGGTCTCTGCAAGAATTATAGCATTTATGCATTTTGAATATTATTTGAATCCAAGCTTTGAAATTCTCTAATGATCACCAGCTCTTTGCCCTTTTTCCTTGTGAAGGAAGACTGTCTCATCCCTACCTTCATGATGGTGATACTGTTGGTAAGGATGATGTTGTGACCACTGTTGATCTCTCAGGAACAGCTGAGGAGATGGGGCACACTCAGTCTGTGCTCTCCAATTGGCATACTATCCTCCACATGAACCCCGAGTTACCAACTTTACAGCCAGATTCTTAATGCAAAATCCATTCTCTGTCATCGGTATGGGCAGGGGAAGCATTTCTACTTGGGGTGGTTTAGAAGAATCTGTGTGGATCCAGTATGTTCTCTGTAGAAACAATTCATCCAGTAATTTCAACATCGAAGGCTCCTCTTATAATTCAAGAATCAAAGAAAGCTGGATCCTAAGCTTTTAAATCCTTAATCAGCCTAGTAGAAATTAGCTTTCTCTGGGAATTCTGCAGTTTTCATGGTTGGCCATTAGGCTTATATTCATCCCTAATGTGAACAAGACAAAAGTAAATGCATGGATAATATACTGTAGTCAGAGAACATGTGGACTACACCTGATTACACCAGATTATTTCTTTCATTAGCAAGTATTATATGAATAAAATACGAGGTGTTTAGGATAAAATGTTGCTGTATAGTAATTTGCTTTGGAAGGATGGAAGGATAACTATTTTTTCCCATCCTTTTTGCAAGAAGAAAGTGCGTTAACTAAGCATCTTGAAAGTACATTTCTGATTGCACATTGACTAGAGTTCTTTCTCTGTGTATATGGAATAGTGATGCGATTTATAAAATGAAGATTCAAGACTAGCTCATAGCCTTTAATCCAGCTGGATATGCAAGATCTTTAGATCCTGTATCCTTGAAGCAGTTCTGCCACTTGATAAAAATTTCAAGGGCCCAGACAGGCTTCTTTAGAAGGACCAATTCTGTTCCTAGAACTTACCTAGAATTCATGCTTCACTGGGAAAAGCTAAATTCCTAAAGCATTTCCCTCAATCTCACTCACAAATCTGTAAAATTAGTAGTGGTTGGTAGTCCAAGGTCTGGCCGAAAGAAGACTTGTAAATAGTGTCAAGTGATGTTTCCTCGCTAAACAGTGGAATGTACAGATAGAAAAGCTCTTTGAAGTTGCCAGGTCAGCTTGGCTCATAAGCTTGAGTTTAAAAAGGCATCATTCTCTCCCCCCACCGCTGCCCCACACTTCAATACTCTATAGTCCAAACCTCTAGGACTCACGGACATCTGAGCAGTTTTGGGCTTTGAGCCACTTTTTGACAAAAATGGCTCCATTTTTCCACTCTATGGTTTTCTTAAAATAGCTCAGTGTTTTCTAGTCTCCAAGTAGGAAGGTAGTGTTGCTTTCTAAGCTACCACAGTTGACTTTATTCTTCTACTCTGAAAAATGTTCACTTGTTTGAGTGTATATAATATATATAAAGGGAGCCTTAATGGATTTGTTTTCATAATTTAATATTTTTTGTATTTGCTCTTGTATAATTGTTTTTAATGGAAAGTATTACAGAATTGAGGGTGGAATTCTTAGAACCAAAGTTATTCTTAATAAAAATCACCACATGCTTGGACCTTACAGCTGTGTTTGTCTGATCTGTTTATGGTGGATGTCTGGAGCTGATGTGGGGGGTGCTGTGTTCAATTCAAGGGTTAGAAAGTGGTTCTGGGGTTTCCGTCTGATGGTCTTCTCCCCAAATCAGTTATGTCCCCTTGCCTTGTGTATTTATTCTGTCAAGAAAATTCATGCTAAGATATTGTTACACTTAGAATATGTGGTATTTTAGCAATAGCTGTTAGTTCTTCAGATCAGAGTACTCTGTATTTTAAGTAGCTTGGTAGAACAGTGGGAGATATATTTTTGGAAGGGCCATGTTTTAGTGCTTGTGAGCACACATGGCGTAAGTATGACCTTGAAATTATTTTGCTTATTCAGCTAAATTAATTTCATCCTCAAAGAAGTCACTTTGGGAAGCTGTACATGTGATTACATTATACTATTGGTTGTAATAGCCTTGGAGAGTCAAAATTTCTTTACTTTATAATATGCCTTTATTTTTCATCCCCCAATTACTACTCAGCTCATTCATCCAACTCCAATATCTTTGGACTGTTTTAAAAAATTATATCTACTCAGGACAGTGAAGATTTTCTATGTCTAGGGTTATACCATGAGCTCCAAAAGCCAATGAAGAAGGTGGGCTACAAAAATAATTTGAGGAATAACTACATCCTTGGAATAACTAGGCAGTTTTTCAAGGTGACAGTTTTGAGACTGTTGGTCCATTTCATTAGAGCATTTTGTGCTTCTTACGGTATAGTCATAGATTTGAAAGAAGACAGAGGTTAATTAACACATTATTGACTTGAGACATATCAACACCTCAGGCTTTAGTTTTTGTAAAACTCTCCTGGTCGAAAATGTGTGAATATGTTTGGTAAGATTTAAAATGCCAAAGTACAGCTAAAAAGAAGGAATAATATACTACTACCAGGCTTACATTTACGAATATAATGAAAAATGAAGTGTTTTATTCCAAGGTCTTAGGGTAAATAAAATCTTTATAAGATAACTGCAGTCTCACAATTATAATTTCTCCTTTTTTTCTTCTGAGAAAATGCAGTCTGATTATCAATTGGGGATGTTTTGGAATGTCTTCTCATTTGCCCAGGAAGATGGTAATGCCAGAGTCTGGTATGCCTTATCAATATCTTGTATAATTAGTAGAATCATATTGAGATTTTGTCTACTAAAAGTCATTAAGTTGTGTTTCCTCTGAGACGTTTGGCTATGTATTGTCTTGGATGTACTATCGGGTCCTTTTAAATTTGTTGTTTCTATGTTTATGGCCCCCTTTCTACTTGGTTATTATGTGTGACCACTGCTGATGATCACTCTTGTGCTATAATTTCCAGGGTGAACCAACAAACCCAGTTGTCTATCAGCTGGTGAATGGATAAGCAAAATGTGGTATATCCATGTGATGGAATATTATTCAGCCATGAAAAGGAGCGAAGTACTGATACAGGCTTCAACATGAACAAACCTCAGAAACATTCTGCTAAGTGAAAGGTGGCTGGCACAAAAGACGACACAGTATACACTTACATCCGTATGCAATATTCAGAGTAGATAAAACTATAGGGACAAAAAGCAGAATAGTAGTTCTAATGGTAGGAGTGGGAAGTGATTGCAAATGGACATGAGATTTTGGGGATGGGGTGATAGAAATTATTTAAAACAAAATTGTGACAGTCATTCAACTCTTCACCTGTACAAGTAACTGTGTAAACATACTAATACCCACTTCAAATGGGTAGCTTTTATGGTATGTGAGTTATACCTCAATCAAACTTTTTAAAATGCACACATCCTTTGAATGCACAGTTCGATTTCTAGGAATTCTTTGGAAGGGCTTATCTGCACAAAGATTGTTGTTCAAAGATAGTGGAGCATTTCTCATAATTTCTCTTGGGAACACCCCAACTATATTGCAGTAGTTTGCTAGATTAAGTGTAATACATCCCTACTCCCTTTTAGGTATCATAATTCGTTTCTTTCAAAATAATCTGTGTGTGCTCAGTCACTCAGTTGTGTCCAACTGTTAGTGACCCCATGGACTATAACCCACCAGGCTTCTCTGTCCATGGGGATTCTCCAGGCAAGCATACTGGAGTGGGTGGCCAGGCCTTCCTCCAGGGGATCTTCCCAACCCAGTGATTGAACCCAGGTCTCCCACATTGCAGGCAGATTCTTTACCATCTAAGCTACCAGGAAAGGCATTAATATTTTATTTACTTGTACAGAAATAAGACTTTGAAGCTATACTGTCACATAAAAAAGCAAACTACAGAATCCCATTTACATGAAAAAATTAAAAGTATATTATCCATGCATCTACATAAAAGCTTATAAATAAGACATTTATTTATCATCTCAGTGGTGGTTACTTCTGAGGGAGGGAAAGGAATTTGGCTCAGAAATAAAGGGGGCTTCCTAGTTTAATTTGTGTATATTTTTAATATTTTTTTCACAGTTAAAAGGTGTTCTTGAGTCACCAGTATTTAAAAGGTCATAGAAAGCAAAGAAAAACCTTGGAAAAAAATGTGTTTCATACAAAATTATCTTCAGAACTGAATAATACATTTTGAGTTTATTTTTGTGTATGGTGTTAGAAAGGGTTCTAGTTTCATTCTTTTACAAGTGGTTGACCAGTTTTTCCAGCACCACTTGTAAGACCAGAAACTATAAAACTCCTAGAGGAGAACATAGGCAAAGCACTCTCCAACATAAATCACAGCAAGATCCTCTATGACCCACCTCCCAGAATATTGGAAATAAAAGCAAAACTAAACAAATGGGACCTAATGAAACTTAAAAGCTTTTGCACAACAAAGGAAACTATAAGCAAGGTGAAAAGACAGCCTTCAGAATGGGAGAAAATAATAGCAAATGAAGCAATAGACAAAGGATTAATCTCAAAAATATACAAGTAACTCCTGCAGCTCAATTCCAGAAAAATAAATGACCCAATCAAAAAGTGGGCCAAAGATCTAAACAGACATTTCTCCAAAGAAGACATACAGATGGCTAACAAACACATGAAAAGATGCTCAACATCACTCATTAGAGAAATGCAAATCAAAACCACAATGAGGTACCATTACACGCCAGTCAGGATGGCTGCTATCCAAAAGTCTACAAGCAATAAATGCTGGAGAGGGTGTGGAGAAAAGGGAACCCTCTTACCCTGTTGGTGGGAATGCAAACTAGTACAGCCACTATGGAGAACAGTGTGGAGATTCCTTAAAAAACTGGAAATAGAACTGCCATATGACCCAGCAATCCCACTTCTGGGCATACACACCGAGGAAACCAGAACTGAAAGAAACATGTGCACCCCAATGTTCATCGAAGCACTGTTTATAATAGCCAGGACATGGAAGCAACCTAGATGCCCATCAGCAGACGAATGGATAAGGAAGCTGTGGTACATATACACAATGGAATATTAACTCAGCCATTAAAAAGAATTCATTTGAATCAGTTCTAATGAGATGGATGAAACTGGAGCCCATTATACAGAGTGAAGTAAACCCGAAAGATGAAGACCAATACAGTATACTAACACATATATATGGAATTTAGAAAGATGGTAACGATAACCCTATATACAAGACAGAAAAAGAGACATAGATGTATAGAACAGACTTTTGGACTCTATGGGAGAAGGCGAGGGTGGGATGATCTGAGAGAACAGCATCGAAACATGTATATTATCAAGTGTGAAACAGATGGCCAGTCCAGGTTGGATGCATGAGACAATTGCTTGAGGCTGGTGCACTGGGATGACCCAGAGGGATGGGATGGGGAGGTAGGCGGGAGGGGGGTTCAGGATGGGGAACACATGTAAATCCATGGCTGACTCATGTCAATTTATGGCAAAAACCACTATAATATTGTAAAGTAATTAGCCTCCAACTAATAAAAATAAATGAAAAAAAAAAGAACTGAATAATACTCATTTAATAATTATTTGCACCTAGATCATGTGGTGAAAAAATTACAATGGAATGATTTCAGTGTTTTCAACAGCAAAGTAAAAGTGACTGTTTTAAGAAACTGTCAAGAATCCAATTATTTTAAGCACACAGACCTGTAATTGAAGTAGAGTCAAAGGAAAAGAGGGTCCAGGGAAGGAATAAAGAGAGGCATTGACTCTAGAATGGCAGTGAGGAATGTTTCAATTCTTTGTTGACCCCCAGGGTTCTTGGCCTCCTTAATCAATAGAAATTGATCAGAGGCCAGAAAAGAAACTCAGGAAAGGCTTTATTGGGGCCCCTGCTGCAGCAGGGGGCAGCGAGAACCAGAGCAGTTAGTTGCTCTTGGTCACTTCCTGAATTGAGGTGGTGAGCTGGTTCCTTATATGGGGTTAGGGTAGGGGCAGGTCCAGGGGTCCAGACAGAGGGGTGGCTTAGGTGGCTTGCCCACTGCTTTGTTGGTGTTGAGTGCAGGGGGCATGCACAGTCCTCTGCTTTGGCTCCCAGCACCCTGTTTTTGCACTCCACTCTTCAGAAGGGCCAATGGGGCTTTTTTGTCTTTTTGTATCTTATTGTTCATAATTTGCCCCTACTGTGCATGCACACAGTTATTTTTAGTCCTTAATAGTTTGTCTTTTGTTGAGGAGATGTTTTTCCAGGTATAGGCATTGCAGCAAAGGGTCCTAGGTGCCAAATCCCAGCCTGTCTCACAATGATGAACCAGAGACCTAAGGTGGGGCTCCTTGTAAGGGGTCCAGTTGTAGGCTTCAGCCTAAAAACAACTCTGCTCTTTAAATGTTTCCTCTGCTGTTGGAATGTAGGATAGTGCGGCTACATTATTGGTTTTTCGTATGTTTGTTTTTGTTGGCTGAGGTCAAGGAGACTGGGAACTTGGGGACATGTATCTTGGCAATGAATTACTGGTACCCTCTGCACACAGGGCCTTGGGAGCTTTAGGTTGACCAATCACAGTGTTCCTGGCGCATCTTCTCTTTTGGATGATGGTGAAAGTTCTATTCACCTTCTCCCTTGCTTCCAGGTGGAGATTTCATTCTATTACTAATACTTTTATTTCTTTTTCTGCTTCTTCTGGATAAAGGCTTAAAATTTAAACTCAGACTCAGCCATAAAAGAGAATGAAATCTGAACATTCACAGCAACATGGATGGACCTAGAGACTGTCATCCTAAGTGAAGTCAGAGAAGAACAAATATTACGTGGTATCACTTCCATATGGAATCTAAACATTAGCACAAATGAACTTATTTACAAAACAGAAACAGACTGACAGCCGTGGAAAACATATCTGGTTACCAAAGGGGAATGGGGGGAGGGATAAATTGTGATATTGGATTACCAGATGCATACTACTATATATAAAATGGAAACAACGAAGATTTACTGTAATATACAGGGAACTATATATTAAATAAGTTGTAGTAAACTATAATGGAAAAGTATATGAAAAAAAGACTTGATATATAAATGTATACATGTAATCACTTTGCTGTATACCTGAAATTAACAGTTTTTCACACCAACTATACTTCAATAAAAAAGTAAATAATTTTTTTTTAAAAAGATCTCAGCTTAGAAGAGGAATTAGCCAAGAAATGGAGAAATGCTGTCCCTTTCCAAAGGGCTAATAGGCCTTGGAATGGAAGCTGGCTTAGAAGAGAATTCATGCTGGAGAAAATAGGCAGCAGTGCCAATTGTCCTGACTTTGCTATTGAAGTGGGAGATGTGATCACATGCATACCACCTTGGTCATTTCTCCACCGTCATTGACTTGTTCAAGAGATTTCAGGAAACCATCACATCTATGTCAGTCAGGTACCAACAAAGAGGGGTCACCATGATCAAAACATCTAGTAAACCACTGTGCAAAAATCTTACACAGTGAACTGTGAGCCAGAATCGGGTTCATATGTAGCCTCTTTAGAGCTGGAATTCAACCTAGGACTTTCACAAGGAGAAAATTCACGGTGTAAACTCAAATAAGCAAAGGCAATTTTCTGGCTAAAACTCATAAATTGGCTTTAATTTGATGAGCTGGTTATCCCCATTTCTCTCTCCTTCCGCAGTGATTTCAGTGTTTCTCAAAGATAAGCCCCTAGATCGATCAACTAAAAGTACTTACTGAAGACGTTTACAAGGTATTTTGCAACAGGCCAGTTCTAGCCCTAGGGTATTTATAATCTTGTTCAGCCATAAGACTTTGCATGGGTTGTAACAAATAATTACAAGCATTAAATTAAATAAAAGACCACATGAACACCGAGAAGATAAGGCCTATAGGAGCAAATTAAGAAAAGAAAATAAACACGCTAAATCAAGTGGTTTTATTGCTACATAGATGCTCTCGTAAATGTTCTCAGAGAGGAAGCAGTGGAAAGGAACCGTTCAAGTAAAGTTTTAAATGAAATGTGCATATTATTTATCCTTGATCTTCCTCTTTGCTTCACTGTCTCTTTACAAAAAAAAAAAAAAGACTGGACAGTTTGAAAACCCAGGTTCTTCTGAATATCAGTGGCAAGAAAGTGGAGAGTGGCAAAGAGGGCATAGCAAGTAAACCCTCAGCCCCACCGTGCACAACAGTTTGTAGCATGGCCAGGTGATGAATGACACTGTTTATTTCCGAAGAACTTCCTGAGATACTGAAGGTTAGGCTGTGGGTGAATTTAGATTTGCTTCCTAGCGTGAACCCTGAAGAGCTGTGCAGTTTGCGGTGGCATGATTAATACCAAGTAAGTAGCAAGCTTTCCCCATGTGCCTGGAGTGGGTACACAGGAATGAACAGGGTTCCAAGGAAGCATGCATTTCAGGTCCAGGTTCTTTGTTTTTAAACCACAGTGCTCAGCGACGGGCTACAAAATCATGTTCAGTCTCTGTTGTTTGGGAGCTTAAAATCTAAGGAGCCAAATGTTATTCAAAAAATCAGACAATGTGACAACTGGGGTATGTGCTATGATCACTGCCTGCCCCGCCCCCCCACCCCATCCACCGGCCCCAGTCAGGAAACCAGACAATGACAGTGAATCCACAGGGCAAGTCAGCAAATCTAGCCGATAAGAAGCTACTGTTGTTGTTGTTGAGTAGCTAAGTCATATTCAATTCTTTGTGACCCCATGGACAGTAGCACACCAGGCTCCTTTGTCCTCCACTATCTCCTGGAATTTGCTCAAATTCATGTCCAGTGAGCCGGTGTTGCTATCCAACCATCTCATCCTCTGTCACCCCCTTCTCCTTTTGCCTTCAATCTTTGCCAGCATCAGGGTCTTTTCCAATGAGCTGGCTCTTCACATCAGGTGGCCAAGGTCAGAAAGATCAAAGGCAAGGCTGAGGAGAACAAAATTGAATGCATGTAATTACCCTTCCTTTTCCACATTTTATTCTTCAGCCGAGGACATTAGCCTATAATCCGAGACTTGGATGATTCCGAATGTAGGCTGTTTACTCATACTGATAAGCTGTTCATCTTAAAAGTAAGTCCCCTTCTCTCTCATCCTCAACACAACTCATTAACTACACCCCCTCCTCCTTCTCACATAGTGAAACAGAAAAGGTATTTAAATTGGTTTTTCTTTCCTTTGGCTGCTCTGCACAGCATGTGGGATCTTAGTTCTCCAACCAGGGATAAAACCCGTGCCCCCTGCATTGGTAAGTGCAGTCTTAACCACTGGACTGCCAGGGAAGTCCCTAAGACATTTTAAAGGTTGATCAAACGTTACCCAGTCAGGTGAGTTTTTCTTTGCAAACCTGCAACCATGAGGCTCTTATCAACTTGCTGTGTTGGAGATGATGACTTCACCATATTTCTGCAAATGGCCTGCATCTTACTCAAGATCTTGGGGAATCTGACCATCCAAGCTGTGCTGGCCTTTTCTGCAGTGCTGCATTGTTTTCCTCCTGTCTTATTTGACCTGTGGTGGCTTTTGGCTCTGGCTATGCAGTGTCATCGGAGAAGGCAATGGCACCCCACTCCACTACTCTTGCCTGGGAAATCGCATGGACGGAGGAACCTGGTGGGCTACAGTCCATGGGGTCGTGAAGAGTCAGACACAACTGAGTGACTTCACTTTCACTTTTCACTTTCATGCACTGGAGAAGGAAGTGGCAACCCACTCCAGTGTTCTTGCCTGGAGAATCCCAGGGACGGGAGCCTGGTGGGCTGCCGTCTGTGGGGTCGCACAGAGTCGGACACGACTGAAGTGACTTAGCAGCAGCAGCGGCATGCAGTGTCATACCTCTCCCTGTTCTGTGATGGAGGACGGGCATGGGGACTCCAGGGAAGCCCAGCGAGAGAGCCTTCAGGTGGAGGGGTGGCCAGTCGAGAAATTCAGAAGAGACCCCTTCTTTCCTGAGTTCACCCTCTCCTCTCCCAAGGAGTCATTTATTGAGAGCCTGCTATATGCTAGCCAGCATGAAGGTTGAATCTGAGTATGATAGAGGTCCCCATTCCGGAGCTTATGCTCCTTGGAGGCCCTTCAAGTAAACAAATGTCCTCAACATGCAAGGAACCTCCCGTGTATTGACCTTAACAGATGCGGATATAGTAAGTGTTGTAGGAACCACCAAAAAAAGCAATGTATGTTTTTCTAAGAGAGTATGAGGGAAAGGCAAATCTAGGCGTCACAAGAAAGTCCCATGCTCTTGTTGTGTCACTATAGGAACACACCTATAGGCTCACACACGTTTGTGTACGAGCCAAACGCAGTGATCCAAAGCCACGGTCAGCTCCTGGGCCTCCTTTCCCCAACTTGAAACTAACTTTGAGTCATTCTCCCCAGTTGACAGCATGAACCAGGAGGTATTTGGGGGTGGCTGTCTTCAGTAGAGGGTTGTGTGTGTGAGAGAGAGAGAGAGGGAGAGAGAGAGATGGGATTCACAATGGATGTTGGATTGGAGTTTGAGGGAAACATGAGTGGGCAACAGAGTAAGGTTAGGAGCCCAGGCTCTTGTTTGAATCTCAGCCCCTCCGTTTTCTAGCTTTGCAATCCTGGGAAAATAAAGTCTCTGGCCTCAGCTTTCTCATCTGAACAGTGGGGATAATGAGCAGACCTGTGTCACTGGGTCATGTGGGCTTTACAGGAGTCAGCACATGTGAAGCACATAATAGACGTTAGTGGCTGTGATGGTTTCTGTTCTTTGGGTCTGTGGTCTCCAGCTTGTCTTTATGAACAAGTGCAGTCTTGTTCAGCAGAGACTCTTGTGCCAGACGGCTTCAGGACTGTGTGGCTTACAGAATCCACGCCCAGGGCCAAGGCGATCCCAGTACAAGACTCTGCCTCATGGTGTGATTTAAAGCCATAACACCCACCTGCTCCCAGAATTACTCTCCTAAAAGCCTATAGCATTCTTTATTAGTATTTCTTAAATTGGAGGACAATTGCTTTACAATGTTGTGTTGGTCTCTGCTGTACAATGAAGTGAATCAGCTGCATGTTTACGTATATCCCCTCCCTCTTGGATCTCCCTCCCACCCCTCTCTTCCCACCGCTCTAGGCCATCACAGAGCACCGAGCTGAGCTCCCTGTGCTATATAGCAGCTTCCCACTAGCATCTGTTTTACACATGGTTGTGTATATATGTCAGCCCTATTCTCTTAGTTCATCCCCACCCCCCTTCCTTCTCCTCTGTGTCCACCTGTCTATTCTCTACGTCTGCGTCTCTATTCCTGCCCTGCAAATAGATTTAATTCCTACCACAGTCTAAATCTGTGAAAACTCCGATGTGCTGTCACCCGGAGAGAGAGAACAGTTACCCTCTCGTGTGTGGCACAGACACCTTGATGCACCCTTAAGTCCTAGGAACAGGACAGTCCCTTTTGGGCTGGGGAAGAGAGGAGACAGACTGGGCCATGAGCCGAGGGCTTGTGGAAGCTAAGCAGGAACCCTGAGGAGTCAGGAGCAGGAGGGTGGCTGGTATGGCTGGTGCAGGGGCAAGGCATGTGGGGCTTGGGGGCTGGTATTTGGGGCATGTTGCTGGCGCACAATAGGTGCTCAGTAAATACTTGCCATTGAAAGATGGGGCCTAGAAAGAGGCAGCTTGGGCACTGGCAGTTGTGGGCTGTCTTCAGTTGCCCAGGGACAACAGGGAGCCAGTAAGGGAGGTCCCTGGAGGTGTTGCCAGCCCATTCTAAGGTCCAGGGATGCCTCTGTCCCTACTGCCCCTTCTCACCATGGCAGGATCCTAATTCAGATGCTTCTAGGAAACAAGGCTTCCCTGGGGGTCGTCTTCAGTGACAAGGCAAGGCAGTCACATGGAACCTCTGTGCACGTCCACTCTGGCGAGAGGAAGGCTGGCGGCCTCAGGCTTCTAAATTTGATCCTTTCTGCTAGGCTGTTTTAATCTGCAGAACTGAGTGGTCATGAGGAGTAAATGAATAATAAAAATCAAGCCCTGGCTTAGGGTGCAGTCTCTATAGACCCACCAAGGATGGGGGCTGACTGCTGCTATTACTGCCCTCAAAAGTGATGCAAGGGACTACCCGGGTGGTCCAGTGGCTATGACTCTGTGCTTGCAGTGCAGGGGGCGTGGGTTCCATCCCTGGTTGGGGAGCTAGGGTTCCCACAGGCTCTGTGGCACAGCTTAGAAAGAAAGAAAAAGGGATGCATGAGACAAGTGCTCCGGCCTGGTGCACTGGGAAGACCCAGAGGAATCGGGTGGAGAGGGAGATGGGAGGGGGGATCGAGATGGGGAATAAGTGTAAATCTATGGCTGATTCATATCAATGTATGACAAAACCCACTGAAATGTTGTGAAGCAATTAGCCTCCAACTAATAAAAAAATTAAAAAATTCAAAAAAAAAAAAAAAAAAGAAAGAAAAAAACATTTTTCTTTTTTTGTTTTTTAAAGATGCGAGATGCTGCCCTCTAGTGTGCATCAGCAGAACTTTAAGTTTTTAATTAGAATTGAAATTAATTAATAAATTTAGTATTATTTCCTCTGTTGGCCTTAGGGTATTTTTCAGGATATCCGTTTTCTGTTCTTGATCTGAGGTGTCTAATGGAAGTCAAGCACGTCTGATTGATGCGCTAGCCTCCTGCACAGAGAGCAGAGCCTCTCTCTTCTGGTCCCACAACCTCTCTTCCTGTGGGGTGGTGGGTGAGTCCCTGGGCCTCTGGATGCGCAGTGTTTCTCATCTGTAAACTGGACTACCCAGCCCTTTTCAGTCTACAGCCAAGCCTGAGGAGCACAGTTTCACCCATTCATTCATTCATCCGACCAATCTGTGGTGGAGCCCGCTGAGTACCAGCCCTGGATCCTTCGTGAGGAAGGAGGGTGGGGGTGGGGGACTGCCATCGGGGAACCGGTGACCCAGGAGGAAATAGACCGACACACGAAATGAACAAGCCATGGAACCATTTCTCAAGGGACTCCTTCCTCCATTCTTGGCGTCCAGCCTTTTTCCTTTCCTAATACTAAAATTTTTTTCCTGAAACACAAATCTGGACATCACTGGCTTGCTCAGAAACCAGCTCCCTTTTCAATACAAAAATGTCCAGTTTCTCTGTCCTGGACATTTCTCTATTCCGGCTGCTCCACTAGGCTGCTTCTGGTGTTTGGAACTCATAGCAGGTGACCTTGGCTTGGCAACAGGTGTACTGCTAAGTGCTTTATCTGTTCATCTTTGCCACAACCCAAGAGCTCCTATCACTACTCTCTGCTTATCAATGGGGAAACCAAGGTAGAGAGGAGCCAAGGAACTGGCCTGAGGCTGCACAGCTTGTAAACAGCAAGTCTCTGGAACTCAGACCCAGGTCCCCCTTATGGCAGAGCCCGTGTCCTTGACTTCTGTGCCACACTGACACCTAGCTTCCGGCTTCTGCACCTCTGCTCACATAGGGTTGTGTGGGCTGTCCGGTGAAATCTCATCAATTACTCAGAGGTCCTGAGCACCAGGCTGCCCCTCACATCCATGGCCCTGCTCTGCCACCCCCAGCCCTGGAAGGGCCCCTGCCTGGGTCAAGCCTTGTCACATGTGGCGGAGTTCGTACTCATTTGCCTCCCTGGACACATGACCAGTATCTCATCCACACCTGCAGCTGCCTGAACTAAACACAGGTTTGCTGAATGGCAGGAAATGAACAGCGCGGGAGAGTGCCCTGCACGCTGGAAAGCCTCAGAGAATCAGAAGTCAGCAGATGCTTTTAAAATGTCTTTATAAATGTAAACGGGTGTAGAAGATGAAATGTTTCGCTTGTGCCCGAGCATTTCTTGGTCTTGATTTTAGTATTACAATTCAGAGTGGCTTCTGTGATTTTAACCAGGGTTCACTATCTGGGGAAGTGTTTGTGTTCCTTACTGAGAAAGAGACTTGAAGCTATCCTGACATAGACTTTGCACAAAGGCAACCTTGAGGGACTTCCCTGGTGGTCCACTGGCTGGGACTCTGTGTTGCCAATGCAGGGGACCCAGATTCAATCCCTGGTCAGGGAACTAGGTCCCACATGCTGCAACTAAGACCCGGTGCAGCAAAATGGTTTGTTTGTTTTTTTTTTTTTAAAGCAACTTGACCCTCCTGACAGAGCTCCAAGTAGCTTTAGTGCAGTGACTCTGATTGGGAGAAAAGTTTTTTCTTCATCCTTACCTCACCAGGAAATGGGTAGGACCCTGGTCTCGGATTTATGCACTTGATTCTGTCTGGGGCTCTGCCCCTCACTGACTGTTCCTTATTAAACTTCTCAGTGGAACAAGGGAGTTCCCCAAATGATTTCTGGGATTCCTTCAAATCCTAGGGTTCTTAGATTCAGATCTTGGCTCTGCAGCCTCATTGCTTAGAGTCATTTAATGATTTTAGAAAGCAGTTTCCTTGGCTATAAATTGGAGCTGGCCTAAATTATCAGAAGTCTGTGGGCACTGTGGAGAAATATGAATGTAAATTGCCCTTGCAATTAAAAATCTAACAAGTGGGGACTTCCTGGTGGTCCAGTGGCTAAGACTTCGCACTGCCAATGCCAGGGGGGCCCGAGTTTGATTCCTGGTCAGGGAACTGGCTCCCACATCCTGCAACTAAAGGTTCACATTCCACAACTAAAGATCCCACATGCCACAACTGAGACCGGTGCAGCCAAATAAATAGATAATTATTTTTTTTAAAATCTAATAAATGGAAAGAACTAAAGAGCGCAGTGTGTTGTCAGAGGTAAGTTTCAAAGGATGGCTCCCTATGGTAGCAGCCAATTTTCTCTTTTTAGAAGATGAATTAGATAGGTGAAACCTGGAGTCTTTTTTTTTGAGGGGGAGCTCTGTGACAAAATGAGGTTTATATAGTCTGTGACAATAGAAACTACATCCCTTGTTCTCTAAGTAGATTTTCTTCCTCTTTCTCTGGTCTTCACTTTCTCTCATTTCATCTTATCTATCTGATCTTCCTGAATAATAGTTCTAGACTAAAAAATGAGTAACCTTAATGCCTTTTGTGACTGCAAATGAAAATTGCTTTATATGAAATAATTTGGAATCAGGAAGAGATTATAACATTAAAAAAACAAAATTTTCTTAAATAATGTTATGTGCTTGGCTATTGTAAACAGTGCTGCTATAAACATTGGGGGGCATGTATCTTTTTGAATTAACCTGGGTCATGGTTACATGAGTGTTTGCTTTATAATTATTTACAACACAGACATTCTTTATATACTCTTCTTAGTGTGAAATATTCCACAGTCCATTTTTTTCAATGACAACATTTCAGTTAAACTTAATGATTGGTTCTGTAAGAGAAACCTTGGTCCCATAGGAAGTGGACACCAGCATATCTGGGAAGAAGAAAGAAACCAGGAGCTTTCACAATATGATGGTCTTGAAGAAAGGATCTCTAATTTCATCTCTGAGCAGGCCCCTCTCCCACTGCCCTGCAGTAGTATCTTGCCTATCAACCAGCTCTCCCTGTGGGTTCTAGCAACTGCCAATATGCAGTGGAGTGAATACAATTTGTTCCGAGGAACAAAGGTGAGATAATTAGGGTGCATTCACATTGCAGCAAAAGGAATTGGATTAGATTTGCTTCACCTGTTACTTGTTTAAATCAATAGCACTGGCAACCATTGTAATAAATCTGTAGGATGTATATTGGCCTTACCACATTTGTCCGTGCAAACCCCAGACCCTCTCATCTTCATCTCCTTTTACTGGCCCCCTTATTGGGAGGCTGAGCAAGTACAAGCATCTGTTGATAGGAAATTTTATTTGGAATTCACTTAAAAGCCCAGATCCCTATAAAAATGGAACAAACGAAGGTTATAAGGGGAGGAGAGCCCATGCATAATAAATTACCCTTCACTTTCACTTTGTAATTTCTTTTGGCCCTAATCTCTATTTTCATGTCTGCGTTAAACTTGGCAGAGATTTGTCTGCCTGTGAGGGCTGTGGGGGCACTAGAGTGTGAGGCCTTTGAAAACCGGACTCTCCCCTGTTCTTAGAGGAAGAAGTACTTTGGGATGCTCCTACTAGAAATTTTGAAGGGGGACCTTCAGTGTACCATTTGGGGAGGTAAAGTCCATGCAGCAGTGTCTTAATTCCGTCAGTTTCTTCTATAAGGGGTTTTACTGTTATTTTAGTAGGATGGATGTATTTCTTTGAAAAGAGCACCATGTAAGGGAATGAATAAATAACTAGTAAGTAATATTTAAATTCATTCTAATAACAGACTTTCTTAGTTATTTCCCTCCGGACATTGGCCATGCCCCATGTTAATCTGTAGCCCTAGTGCCTGGCATGATAGGAGCCACTGGTGGGGACTGGACCCACTGGTGGGAATTCACTGAATCACATTGAATGAGTGAATGAATGAGATGAACGCTGAGTCTGGCATCCAGGCTTTCACTAGTGCTCTTTCCCGACCATACTTTCAGGATCCCTGAATCTAGAGACTTTTCCCCCAGCTTGTTATTCTGTTAATTTTGAGTGGAATAACAGTAACAGTTTTCCATTGCACCCAGGACTAAGGTCATCAGTAACCTGAGGCTGAGTTTGTGGTATTAGGATCTTAAAGATCAAGATTCTGTTTGTATCTGAAACAAAAAATTGAGTTGTGCTAATTCATGTAGAATAGCACATTACATCTTTTCCCATAAAATGATATTATTAAATGAGTTTAGATGGCCTCTCAAGGGAATTAAAAGAGATATCCTCTACTTCAGGCTCCAGAGCATTGGATCTCTTCCTTCAGTTCAGTTCAGTTCATTCGCTCAGTCGTGTCCGATTCTTCGCGACCCCATGGAATGCAGCATGCCAGGCCTCCCTGTTGGATCCCTTGGTGGTTGTCAAAACCAATTTCTGGGCCCTGAGGATAAAAGAAAACAAGCACCTGTCCACAGGGGTCACTCATCATGCTTCCCAAACATAAATTTCTGTGAAATAGAGCCATAAGAGTGGGAATTTAAAGCAATGTGTAGTTAGTGAGAAATATTTTTCTTTTTGCTAGGCTGTGTGTGAAATTGAATGGTTATGAAAGCAGTATGCCTTCACTGCAGGCACAAAGATTTGGAGGTCAAGCACAGATGCCCTCCATAGAAGCATACGGCCAGGGCCTGCTGAGGGTTGTAGTGCCCAAGAACCTCCTTGGCCTCTGAAACATCGAAGTGCCCAGGAATCAATACCTGTGCTCCGCCAGTATGTCTACTGAACCAGAGCTAATAGCATCAGTGAGTAACTTCCTAGGAAATGTCTCTTTCCTTCCTTCTTTCCTCTCTCCTCCCTTCCTCCCTCTTTCTTTCTTCTGTTCTTGTTATAACAAGAGCACTGTGGCTGAATTTTTTACAAGCATTTGACAAAAACCCCACCACAGCCTAGAACATCAACATTCATCTTCTGGATGACATGTGCCAGTCAACCATTTCCCTGTTGACCAAAAAAGAGGCTTCCAGCTCCCTGGAGGGGCAGGAACGCACGGAAACAACAAGACCATGAAAGTGCGTTCCAAGCTGGACTGAAGGACCATGAGGTGTGGAGGCAGGGGGAGTTCAGGGGTTTTCCAGGTAAGCAGATCTAGAGTCAAATCCTGTTTCATTTATGCATTTACTCAGAAAATATTTGAATATTTGAATATCTGTCCTACTGGCCAGATTCTGTTCAAGCCATCCATTGTATATCAGTAGACAGAGAAATTCCCTATTTTCACTGAACTTGCAAGCTCATAGAGGGAGCATGCAAAAGACAATGCAACCAGATTACCATATTTTGTTGATCTGGGGGCAGTACAGAGTTTCACCGTTAGCCGCTCTGAATTTGGGAGGCTTTCTGTAATCACAGGGCATCTTACAATTGCTGTCGGCCAGGCAGCTGTCTTTAAGTATGTCATCGACTGCGACTGTGCTAAGCAGAGCTGTGAAATAGGAGCGGGGCAGTTGCACAGCCGTTATCGCGAGAGTATTGGCACGAGACCCAGAAAGCGACCGTTAGAGATCCCGCTGTGGCAACGGTCAGCCTGGCAGCGGGAGTCCTCGCGGCAGAAAGTGTGGTGAGAGGCGGATCACAGCCTTCTCCCCGGGGCCCTCCAGGTGCTCTGGCCTCAGGCCAGCAGGTGAACTGGGGGGCCGTGGGACAGGCCAGGGGCTGTGTCTCACATGGCTGCCCGTTTGTCGGGTCCAAGCCTGGAAGTGACCGTGAACCTCTTCACGGTCCTCGCCTGTGAGACTTGATGGCGACCTTGGTCGTCTCCACGGGTCTCCGTCCACAGAAGCCCCAGCAACTGAGGGATACGCACACTGCCATTCAGGTAATGCCTTCAACCAGCTTCAGTCTCTCCATTTACGTTTCAGAAATCGATCCGGCTTAGATGAGTTGTCTAACCCTGGGAGGTCCGGGTTAAATTGCTAGGACATTGCAAGTCGTTACTTCGGGTCCACCTCTGTGGTCTGGGCTGTTCTAAGAAGGGCAATCACTGTGAATTGGGAGTTATCCCAGTTGATATTAGCTACAACACGTATTCCTATTGATCCTGTACAAAGGAGTCTCTCCAGGTTAAATGAAAAGTCTGGAGGCCGGCGGGGTCCTGGGTGCCTGGCTCCCTCATTGATGATGGCTGGGTGGGGACTTGGACCTTAGGGGGCTGCCAGCTGAGATCTACCTCTTCAGCAGGGCCCGGGTCCTGGCAGGAGGACCCAGACTGGGGGCTCGACCAATGCTCCTGGGACTCTGTCTTCTTAGCCAGGATCTGTTCCTCAGAGAGTGAAAGTCGAGCCTTGGGACCTTGCCTTTTCTAATCCGAACAGAGAATAACGTTTGGTGAAGGTTTACAGGAACATCGTGACCTGACCATGACTTCGCCTCAAGAACAGAGGACCTGGGACTTCCCTGGTGGTCCAGTGGTTAAGACCACCTTCCAATGCAGGGGATGCAGGTTCAATCCCAATCCCTGGTAGGGGAACTAAGATCCTATAAGCCTCATGGACACAAAACCGAAAGATAAAACAGAAGTGATATTGCAACAAGTTCATTAAGGACTTTAGAAATGATCCACATCAAAAAAATCTTAAAAAAAAAAAAGAACAAAGGATCTGACACCAAGAAGTCTGCAACAACTAACCATGCCCCTTTCCTGGAAAAGGGCTTTGCTGAAAGCTCTCGGGGAGTTTGGGGGTTTTAAGGCATGAGCCACCTGTCTCCTTGCGGGGTCCCTGCAGTAAACCTTTCTCTGCTGCAAATTGCAACGTTTTACTATCGTTTGTCCTCACTGTGCATCAGGCACATGGACTTGCATTTGATAACAGCTGATCATAATGCTGTTGCTGCTCCAATCCAGTCATGCACATTGTTGGTTCTCTATGCATAGAATTTAATCTGCCACTTAAAGATGTCTCCAAAGAGATGTGAATGAAATAACAAGCTATGTACACTGAAAGACTTGGGAACCAAAGAAGCAAATACTCATTCTTGGAAGAATGACCACAATTCCATATTTTCTTTTTAAATTAAAAAAAATTAAATTAATGTTTTCTCACTGTTTAAAACATTATATTCTTTTTGATCAAAATCATGTGTGTATTTAATTTTGAGGACATTAGATTTTAGGTTTTGAATTATATTATTGGATTTATAATTGCTTTATGATGTTGTTAGTTTCTGCTGTACAACCCTAACCATATTTTCATATAAACAACTAACAATGTTTTGACACCTTAAGAAAGGAAGACGCCTCCAAGTAGATGTAGCCATATTTTATTAGTGAGCTGTATTTGCAAATGGATTCCTGATCACATGCCAAGGATATCAAGGCTGTAGATTACTCTTAAAACTTCTGAATTACACAAATTACCAAAGAAATTTGAGCAGTGTGACCTGACATTAAAGCATTGACTCAGCTGGCTAGTCTTCCCTTTTAGTGACACATGACCTAATGGTGTGTCTGAAAATTCTTGCTGCCTTTGTTGAAATGTGGTATTTTGAGTGTAAGAAGTGTTGTAGAGGAGAATAACATAGGAAAGTGCCATTGCAAATAATGTGGATTTGAAAGTGCTCACTGGGCAAGTAACATTTGAGCCAAGATCTGGAGGAATTCAAGGAAGAGCCATGCTTCCTTCCAGAGGAAGAGTGTTTGGGGAAGAATGACTAAAAAAATAATGATTTAAGGGCATACTCCAGCAAAACACAAAATAATTTAAAGCTCTCACTGGGATGTATGTTTCAGGAAGACAGAGACTATGAGCTTGTGGCTGTTAGATCTCCCTGGAGGTCAGTATTTGTGGATTACATGAATAAACTAAAAAAATGAAAAGGAATGCTATAGTGAGGGATGAAACCATTAACATTTAAAGTTACATTTATTTTAAAAATTATTTATTTATTTAGCCATGCTGGATCTTCATTGCTGTGCTCAGGCTTTCTCTAGTTTCAGAGAGTGGGGGCTACTCTCTAGTCGTGATGTGCAGGCTTATTGTTATGGCTCCTTTTGTTGCAGAGCACGGGCTCTAGAGCATTTGGGGACAGTAAGTGGGGCACATGGGCTCAGGAGTCGCGGCTTCCGGGCTCTAGAGCACAGGCTTGATAGTTGTGGTGCACAGGCTTAGTTGCTCTGAGGTATGTGGGAGCTTCCTGGACTAAAAATTGAACCCTCTTCTCCTGTATTGGCTGGTGGATTCTTTACCACTGAGCCACCAGGGAAGCCCTAAAGTTACATTTAGATTGTTGCTGTTAATGTTGTCATAAGGTTTCATACTGCTATGGTCTGAATGTTTGTGTTCCCCCCAAACTCATATGTTGGAACCCTAATCCCCAAGGTGATGGTATTAGGAGGTTAGGCCTTTGGAAGATGATCAGGTCGTGAGGGTGAAGCCCTCCTAATAGGGATTAGTGCCCTTAGCACAATGGTAGTGCATCTTACTCCAGATCAGAAGGTTGTATGTTCAAGTCACATCAGGGTAAAGCTGACTTTTTTTGGGATACGCAGGTAGCTCTGTGGTCAAGAATCTGCCTGCCAATGCAGGGGACACAGGTTTTATCCCTGGGTCAAGAAGATCCTCTGGAAGAAGAAATGGCCTGAAAAATCCCATGGACAGAGGAGCCTGGTGGACTGCAGTCCATGGGGTTGCAAAGAGTCCAACACAACTGAGTGGCTGAACATGCATGCATATCCTTATAAGAGACCCTACAGCTGGATACAAGAAGTCTGTGACCCAGAAGAGGCCCTTCATCTGGTCAAGCTGGCTTCTGATCTTGGACTTTCAGCTTCCAGAACTTTGAGAAATAAATTTTTGTTGTGTTTTAAGCCACCCAGTCTGTGGCATTTTGTTATATAAGCCCCAGTGGACCAAGACAAATTTTTTAAAGAATTAAAAAACTAAACAATATATGTCCCTAGAGAATTGCAAATTAAAGCAATTATCAAATATACCATTAGAATGGCAAAGATGTCAAACAGTGACAACCTCACATGCTGATGGTAATGTGGAACAGAAGAAACTCTCATCCATTGCTGGAGGGATGCAGATTGGTACAGCCACTTTGGGAGTTTCTTACAAGACGAACCATAATCTTACCATGCAATCTAGCAATTGCACTCCTTGGTATTTATCCAAACACATTTATAAGTTATGTCCACATGTCCTCAGAAATCCTACTCATGGATGTTTATGGCAGCCTTATTTATAATTTCTAAAACTTGGAAGTAACCAAGATGTCCTTCAGTGGATGAATGGTTAAATAAATTATGGTATATCCAGATAATGGAATATTATTCAGCACTAAAAAAAAGAATGACATGGAGGAAACTTAGTTGCATATTACTTAGTGAAGGAAGCAATATGAAAAAGCTACAAAAAAAAAAAAAGAAAAAGCTACATACTGTATGATTTTAACTATGTGACATCCTGCAAAAGACAAAACTATGGAGACAGTAAAGGATCAGTGACTGCAGGAGTTGGGGACAAGAGGGTTGAACAGCAGAGTGCCAAGGATTTTGAAGGCAGTGAAACTACCCTGTCTGACATTATAATGGTGGATACATGTCATTACACATTTGTCAAAACCCACCGAATGTAAAACACCAACACCAAGAGTGAACGTTAATGTAATCTATGATTTTGGGTGGTAATGATGAATCAGGTTTACTGATTGTAACAAATGCACCACTCTGGTGTGGAGTTTGATAGTGGGAGAAGCTGTGTGTGCATGGGGGTGGGGGCAAACGATAATATATGGGAACTCTCTACTTTCTGCTCAAAGGTACAGAAAGTGAGCCTAAAAGTGCTCTAAAAAATAGTCTATTAGACGTTAAAAAAAAAGCCCTCATGATAATAATTACAATCTTGGAGCTAAAATTCAACATTATTTCAACAAAGCTTAAGGCAAGGGGTCATTAAGAAGAGAGGATACAATAAGTTGTCACCGTATCATCTTGTTTGATTTGGAGAAGAGGGAGATTAAAATATTAATTATTGATGTTGCCAGAAAATGTAGTTTAATTGAGTTAGCTAAAGATGGAAGTAAAACTAGTAGACTAGAAATAGAATGTAGAGCTACAGGAAGAGTGTGCTAAGTCACTTCAGTCATGTCTGACTCTGTGCAACCCTATGGACTGTAGCCTTCCAGGTTTCTCTGTCTACAGGGATTCTCCAGACAAGAATACCGGAGTGGGTTGCCGTGCCCTCCTCCAGGGATCTTAGCGACCCAGGGATCGAACCCCAGCTCCTGCACCCCCTGCACTGCAGGTGGATTCTTTACCTCTGAGCCATAAGGGAAGTCCTCAAGAAGAGTGTAGAAAAGGAAAAAGAGAGTTTAATGGATCCAGTATATATTGGGAAAGGAAAAAAAAACCCATTGAGATAATATAAGAAAACATAAATGGAGTGGGTAAGAATAACATCTTCACCTACTAACAAGACAAAACTCCCCCAACTCCTGCCCCTGGTTAAGGGACAGTCTGGTGCTAGGTGTGGGCAGGGAGGGAAGGTGACTACAGGGGACTTCTCTCAGGGCTCCCTGCAGCGAAGTGGGTGCTGGCAGGGGATGCTCTGGTGAGGAGCCTCCTTCCCCCAGGGGAGCCTGGGGGCAGCAGAGAAAGGAGTTTGCAAAACCTGATTCATCCCATGCCAGCCATCAATCTGCTGGTGAGATTTTTCTGGGTATTGCTATAGTGGGAATCAGGCAGGAATTAACTCAGAAGCAAAGTCATCCCTCTCTTCCAGGTGCTGTGGTGCACAAACATTATTCTGGTTCACGTTCTCTTGCTCACTGGTGCCTCATTGACATGAGGAGATGGTCAGGCACATCCTCCTGTGATCTGGTGAATAGTCCCCTCTGTGTGGGTCTGAGGGTGTGGACCAGCCAGCCTCTGTGTGGTTACAGTAGTTTTTTTGTTTATCCCTTGTTAGGTGTCCCGTTGACTCATTCTTGTCTACTGAACTCAGGAGTTTTACCAGACTCTATGGGGGAAGTGCTTCCATATCTGCCTTTGCAGTTGCTTAATCACAGGCCAGTCAGCCCTGATCCATTGAGCTGTCCAGTCCTGCCCTATCTGCATTACACTGTCCACAAAGTTCCCAGCGTTTCACTTTGCTATTTCCCAGAGCTCTTTTCTTGACTAATTTTTGTGTGCTTTGGTTATATCCATGGAGGTTTGAGAAGGAGGGAATACAGATGACAACCTGAAGATGCAAGTTACAGTTCTAAAATGACAACTCTGCTTATTCTGAGGGTGAAACACTCATTTGGGTGTGCCAAGTCTGTGATAATATGTGTGTTAAGAAACAAAGCCCATCCTTATGCGCACACCCAGCATGCTTCCCCAAGGCCTTTGCATGGCTCACCCCACCTCTATGCTGGCCCTTCCCTTGAACACTCACATAGTTTATTCCCCTTTACTCAGTTCTGTGCTCCGATGTCCCCTCCTCAAGTTATTTTCCCCATCTCTTTGTTCCTTGCTTTGTTTTTATTTCTTAACATGTATCACTCCTTGATGGGCTTCCCTGGTGGCTCAGTGGTAAAGAATCCACTTGCCAATGCAGGAGACGCAGGTTTGATCCCTGTTCTGGGAAGATACCCTGGCGAAGGAAATGGCAATCCACTCCACTATTCTTGCCTGGAAAACCCCATGGACAAAGGAACCTGGTGGGCTATAGTCTATGGGATCAAAAAAGAGTCGGACATAACTTAGCAACTGAATAACAGCAACAACAGTCACTCCTTGACATTGTATTACGTATTTATCTGTTTGCTTTCTGCCTTCCCTTTCAATAGGAATAAACTCCAGAAGAGGGCAGGAACTTTGCCAACTTCTGTATCCCCAGCACCTAGAACAGTGGCACACAGGAGCATTTGTCTGTATTTGTGAACATGAGGATGTGTGGCCATGGAGAAACTGAGGTAGCTGAACTGCAGTCCTCACTTTTTTTCCGTAATGTCAGATTCACACTACAACTAACCTTATCGTTTCAGAGGTGTTTTACTCCTAGATAAAAAATATATAAATGTATATAAAATTTATGTATATATATAAAAAATATATATATATCTTGCATTTCATTGCATGGTAATATGTCGACTTTCTGGTTAACAAATCCACCTCTGTGATACTGAGGTATAAAGCCCTGAGCTATAACCATATCAGAGATCTAAATCTGCTACCTGTCACCTTGTTGTCTGGGGTGTCCCTCTGAGTATAACCTTTAATTTGTGAGCATGTAACTTGGATTTGCCAGCTGGACAATCCTTCAGAAATAATAAGGCAGTTCCACGGTTCCCAGTGGCTGTGTCTGGTTGGTTCTGTCCTCAGCTGACATCATTTTATTAATACCAGCAATCCCTCCCTGCCTTTCTATTATTTTGCAGTGTGATTAATGGTAAGCCTCTGGATGGAAGGAGCTTTACAACAGTAAATGATCATTTAAGTCATGCTTTGATTACCTCCAGCTGCTTGTTCATGTAGACACTAACTGTTCAAGGTGGAAAGTCGTTGCTAGATGTAGGATTTAAGTACCCAGAGGGGTTAGAGTGGAAAGAAGGTTCTGAGGAGGACTGAATTTCTGAACATTGTGGGCTGATTTTCTGAAGCAGTGTTTGGGCAAAGGCAAGGGTTAGTCATTTCATTAGTAAAGTTGCAGGGCTTCCCAAGTAGCACTAGTGGTAAAGAATCCAACTGTCAATGCAGGAGACATAAGAGACTTGGGTTCAATCCCTCAATCTGGAAGATCCCCTGAAAAGGAAGTAGCAACCTGCTCCAATATTCTTGCCTGGAAAAGCCCATGGACAAAGGAGCCTGGTGCAGAGTCAGACATGACTGAGCAACTGAGCATGAGCATGAAGTGCTATTCGTACTAAAAGTCCTCCAGGAGAGACACGTGAGCCAGGAAAAATAACAGTTCCAAGGAAGGAAGGAGGGAACAAAGGAGGCAGAGACCAGGGGAAGAAAGGAAACAGTTTTTGTTGGGAAGTAATAGAAGAATTTTGCTCACTGATGTCAGTTTAAGGTCTTCTATCCAGAACACTTACTAATAGGACCATAATTGGTTCTCTTTCCCCCTGATTTCTGGAAATAATAATACAGAAGTCAACAGAAGTGCTTTGATGTTGCCAAAATTGCCTTGTGCACCATAAGTTCTGGAAGCAGCATTTCAGGGCACAGGTAAATTGAAGCTGGTACCAGTGGACAGATGTAATAAACATACTGATGGCTACTCCCAGAATTCCTCCTTTTGTAAATTAGTAATTCAGAGTCTTGAGTTACTGTCAGGAAGCCAGAGGTTGTCCTGGCTCCCAGAATGATTTTCAGGGTTGCTGATTGACCTTATGATGCCATCTTGGATATGGATTCAGACTAGTTCAAAGGGTACATTTTGGTGAAAGCTGTTATAGGAAAATCCCATCTCTGGAACGCTCTATAATTCCCTCTTGGTTTAGCATCCCTCTGTGGCACCAAACCCAGATGGGATGTTAAGTGATGGGATATATCAGGGAGTATGGGAAGAATCCCCTTGTGCAAGTTTTGCCTCCAGTTGGGCCTTAAAGTTTCCTTGAAGCAAAGTCATCATCATATGTACTGGTTCGTGCTTAGCACATTCAGACATATGACACTCTACCATTAGCCCTGGAAACTCTTCAGATGTCACTTAACTCATTATTGACCAGGAAATTTTTGCAGAAACTAATACCTATTGCCAGTGATTTTTCTTTTGGCCAGCCAAAAATTAATTCTGTTATTTCACTAACACTTTGTGGGTTATTACATTTAATAGTTACACTTAACACACCTGTAAAATCTTCTGATTTTCATGAGATGTTGTCTTCAATCCACTCCACTGTAGAAGCAAAGAAATATTCTCCAGCACTGTGAGTTTCATGTTCACTTTTCATATCAGAATCAATCACTAAGTCTTTTTGTCTTTTTGTTGGTCTAACATTCACCTCATTTGAATCACAACTGTATTACGAAGAACTGTCTTCTGAGACACTAGTATATATGTCTTGTGGACAATCAGAAAAAGCCTCTGTATACAACTCACTGAAAAATTCTTCTTCACTCAAAATTTCACAATGCATCATTTTTGAAAAATTTATGTTTATAATAAACACAAGGCTGGAGCAAAAACCTAATGGGGCAAAATGTGAATGATAGCAATTGTAAGTTGTACAATGAAGTGAAAAGTGAAAGTGTTAGTTGCTTAGTCATGTCTGACTCTTTGTGACCCCATGAATTGTAGCCTGCCAGGCTTCTCTGTTCATGGAATTCGCCAGGCAAGAAAACTGGAATGGATAGTCATTCCCTTCTCCAGAGGGTCTTCCAGACGCAGGGATGGAACCTAAGTCTCCTGCACTACAGGCAATTCTTTACCATCTGAGCCACCAGGGAAGCCCAGTGTTCTGATAACAGAATATATATTCATGTCTCTGGTCAATAATGTGTTTAATATGTTGGCAACAAAGCTACCCCTTGAATCCTCCTGCAGGTTAAGTGGCAAGATCTCAGGCAAATAACATAATTACATAAATTCTAACAAGAGGGTGAGTCATCAGCAAGGGGCCTTGATTCTTGGTAAAAAAGTGAAGATGGCATAGCATTAAAAATGTGGGCTTGGCATTGAAACAAGTATACTATCAAGGGTGAAACAGACCACCAGTCCAGGTTGGATGCATGAGACAAGTGCTCAGGGCTGGTGCACTGGGAAGACCCAGAGGCATGGGATGGGGAGGGAGGCGGGAGGGGGGATCGGGATGGGGAACACATGTAAATCCATGGCTGATTCATGTCAATGTATGGCAAAAACCACTACAATACTGTAAAGTAATTAGCCTCCAACTAATAGAAATAAATAAAAAAATAATAATAAAAATGCGGGCTTGGGAATCTGAAAAATACACAGTCCCCTAATTGGTAGTGCATGAGCTTCAGCTAATTACCTAGCTTCCGGGAGCCTCAGTTTCTCCGTCTGTGAGATGGGTTCTTACTAGCAGACCTTGCATATTCTAAATGCATAATAATTGCCATTGTATGATTACTGCTATTGTCATTAATTATAGAGAGTAATAGGAAGAAATAGCCAAAACAAAATTGACTCCAAATCTTCTCTGGTCAATCACATTCCCCAAAATCAAATTCAAGAATCCCTCAACTGTATGTCATTGCCATCAATGCCAACTGGACAGTCATTTCCCTTCAGTCTTTCTTTCATACAGTTTCCAGTTATTATGTAGAAAGTGAAAATCTTACCATGTTACTTCCTTCCCCCAGCTCCAGATTCCTGAGAAAAGGCCTCTATTATTTCCCCATGGGGGTCCCTGAGGACAGCCTACCTTGGTCCCCCTGTAATTCCATGGGGGGCAGTTATGAATTATGATTCTATATCAGAATCCCCCTGGATCCTGATCAGCTGGAACCATCTGTAGTAGTACTTGCAGTTGCTAGGGTTCCCTGGGGTGCTCACATCTTCCTCTTTCCCTTCTGTTGTCAATTTGGGCACTGCTACTCACTCATCCTTAAGACTCAACCTGGGGACTTCCCTTATGGTCCAGTGGCTAAAACTCTGCACCCCCAGTGCAGGGGTCCCAGACTCAATCCCTGGTTGGGGAACTGGATCCCACATACCACAGCTAAGACTGGTGCAGCCAAATAAATAAATATTTTTTTAAAAAAAGAAAAACAAAAAGACTCAACCCAAATGTGGTCTCCTTTGTGGATCCTGGGCTCATACCCAGGAGGGCACTCCCTCCGTTGTGCTGGACCTGGGGCATAGACAGCTTTCTGGTTGCATGTATGTCATGGGGTAGCAGGTGGTTGTTTACCTGCCCCCTTTCTCCACTGGACTGTGAGCTTCTGAGGGGTTCAGACCTTGTCTTGCTCATCTTGGTGGCCTCTGTGCAGGACTCAGTACTTGATGGCAGTTGCTCAGCAAGTGAGTAGAATGAATCAGTGAATGATAATCAGTGTTGCATATAAGAAGCTGGATGCACCTCTAGGTACCAACTTCCTTCCCATTGTGCCCGGTAGGAAACCTAAGTGCAGACAGGCCTGGTTGCATCCCCATGCTTTCCAGCCCCAGCTCCTTGGGCCTTTCATTTCGCTAAGTCTGGAGGTGCTTCCCAGTCTCCCCTACCTGTCCAACAAAACTTTCCTTCTTTGAAGCCCCACTTAGAAATTCTACATTATTACTGTTCAGTGCCAGTTATAAACACTGGATGCAGTGCCAGTGTCTACATCCCCTGATTATCTATATGCCCTTGAGGAACTGTATCTTTCATCATAGTTTGGTGCCCAGTGAAGTGCCTGGATCACGGGATTTATTCCGTAAATGCTGAGTGTGTAAATGGTTGATATACACTTAATAGCCTCACATTCATTTGGGACATGTTTTCTACTGGTGTCTTAATCACCTTTTCATATCACAGAATTCTTTTTCTAAAATTATTTATTTGACTGTGTTGAGTCTTAGTTGCGGCATATACAGGATCTTTAGTTATGGCATGTGGGATCTAGTTCCCTGACCAGGGATAGAACCTGGGCCCCCCTGCATTGTGAATGTGGAGTCTTAGCCACTGGACCACCAGGGAAGTCCCCATATCATAGAATTCTTGAAATTACTTTTAGTACCTATCCCAGGCCCAAAGATTTAAGCGGCCCTTAATAAATATTTTTTGGTTACTTAAGGCTTTCCTTTACATTGCATTTTATAGCTTATATTTTGCCATTCTTAAATTTCTTAAAATTATCCCCAAAGTGAAAGACAAATACTTACTTTAAGCTTTTTTAAAAAAATGTTTTATCTGTTTGGTTTTATTTACATTTTCCTCAAGTTCATACAAATCTATAAAAACAGATTGACGTTTCCCTGAGTAGATATTCTTCTATTTTTGTCAAAAAAAGTTTACAATTTTCTGTGACTTTCTATTTAATTAATTAATTTATTTTAATTGGAGGATAATTACTTTACAATATTGTGATGGTTTTTGCCATGCATCAACAGGAATCGGGTGCCCTGCATCATGCATCGAACTTGCATTCAAATCAAGGTTTTAGCAGAAAAATAGCACTGTGATAACTATAGATGAACGAGCACGTGAATGGTTAGTGCTGCTGGGTGGCAGAAAAATAGCCCAACGCTAGAGGTCCCTCCCTCCACAGGTTCCACTGGCTCTGCCCAGGATTCCTGCCAACTTCCCTGGCTTCTGGCTTGGAACAAAAAGTGAGGAGCAAAGGAAATTTGAACCAGGGAATTCTTTGTGGCATCGAAAATTAGATCTTATGTATCAGTCCTGCACCGCAGAGGCGTTGGCAGAGCAACAAGGAAAATATTATTTTCTGCCCCCAAATCCTAGCCCCAGTTTAATTTTATTCTATATTTATCTGGCTCTTGAATTAGCCATGTGCCTTTATTCAAATCCTTTTATCTCAGCCCCATCTGGGAAGCAATCTGGGTTTGGTTGCTAGTTTTTCACTGAAATAACACCATGGAATATAAGCAAGGAATGGGATCCCCTTGTCCCTCACAGGGGCATGTCAAATCTTCAAAGATTTAGTAACCAGTTTAATGGCCTTTATTTGAGGGAAGGAATCCATGGATTGGGGGAGTATGGTGCCTCACACACTGTGGAGCCCTCTTCCCAAGGTTTTTTTTTTTTTTTTTTTTTTTATTTTTATTTTTTAATCTTAATGTCTTTTATTTTTTTAAAACTAGAATACTTTAAGCTAACAATTTCAGTTTATTTATTTTAAAGTATTTCTTTACTTATTTGGCTGCACTGGGACTATTTAGTTTTATTTTTATCATTTTAAATTTTTATTGGGGTCTTCTAGAGTGTTAGAAGAGGCAGTGTGGAAACAAGGCATGCTTGGTTAGGAGGCCAGGGAGTTCCTTCTAAGGCTAGCAGGCCCTGTTTTCTAGGGTAAGGGCAGGTTGCTAAAGTTGAGTTGGAGGGTTGTGATTGGTGTGTGTTGTTTCCCCCACAGGTGTTTATGTAAGTGCAGGAGGACAGGTTTAGATTTGTGATGTGTATTGGACCCTTGGGGTGGCCTCCATACTGTGGGTCCTAGGTTAGGAATTAACTTCCTCCAACAAGGTGGGTATGGGAATAAACTCAAGGGTTACTGGGGTCTTGTAGTTCTGGCTGTTCCTCATCCAGGTCAGGGCTCCTCCCAGACCTGAAGCATGTCCATTATTCCCATGCAACCAGCAAGTGCCAGAGAGGAGAATCTAAGTGGGTACCTTATTCTTTTCTCCAAGGGTCAGTTACTTGTAAGAAATCAGTTGAGGTGCATACTTTTACTTTTGAAATGAGAAACACATTTTAACTTAAGTTAGAAAATACATGCACCCTAATGTTCACAGCAGTAGCATTTACAATAGCCAGGACAAAGAAGCAATCTAAATGTCCATCTACAGAGGAATGGATAAAGAAGATATGGTACATAGGTATAATAGAATATTACTCAACTGTGAAAAGGAATGAAATTGGGTCATTTGTAGAGATGAGGATTGACCTAGAGGCTGAATGGAGAGTGAAGTTAAGTCAGAAAGAAATAAAACAAATATCATATATATGTGGTATCTAGAAAAATGGTATCAGTTCAGTTCAGTCGCTCAGTCGTGTCTGACTCTTTGCGACCCCATGGGCTGCAGCATGCCAGGCTTCCCTGTCCATCACTAACTCACAGAGCTTGCTCAAACTCATATCCATTGAGCTGGTGATGCCATCCAACCATCACATCCTCTATTGTTGCCTTCTCCTCTTGCCTTTAATCTTTCCCAGCATTAGGGTCTTTTCCAGTGAGTCAGTTCTTCACATCAGGTGGCCAAAGTATTGGAGTTTCAGCTTCAGC
The DNA here is from genome assembly GCF_019320065.1 of Cervus canadensis. NCBI lineage: Eukaryota > Metazoa > Chordata > Mammalia > Artiodactyla > Cervidae > Cervus > Cervus canadensis. Next base: position 31,102,073 of record NC_057395.1, on the reverse strand, counting down.
AATCAGTCCTTCCAATGGATATTCAGCACTGATTTCCTTTAGGATTGACTGATTTGATCTCCTTGCAATCCAAGGGACTCTCAAGAGTCTTCTCCAACACCACAGTTCAAACGCACCAATTCTCCGGCACTCGGGTTTCTTTAAATTGATAATTATGTATACAATTGAGAACTGATGGGAACCTACTGTACAGCACAGGGAACTCTACTTACTGCTCTGTGGTGACCTGAAGGGAAGGGAATCCAGAAGGAGGGGATGTATGTATACCAGATAGCTAATTCATTTTGCTATACAATAGAAACTAACACAGCATTATAAAGCAAATATACTGCAATAAAAGTTAATTAATAAAAAGGAAGGAAAATACAGAATAGAAAGATGTCTTTCAAGGAAATGAGTTAATAAAGTTTCAACTCTGTGCTGTGGTGCTGATGGAGTAGGGAAGAGGAGGTGGCCAGAAGTAAGAGACTCTCTGTGGCCTCCTTGTTGCTAAAGCAAATGTAACTTCTCCAGGACTGATCTTCTATGAACTCCCAAAGGCAACATTGCAGGTCACAGGAAAGCCTGCCCCCTTCTCTATCTGCACTGCAAGGGGCCTCCAACTCTGTCTCCTATAAACACCTACCTCTTGACATCTTATGTCCCAGGGATGTACTGTTGATGGCAGAGGGCACCTTATAGAGCACAAAACTGGAGAAGAGGCTGGCAGTGGGTCTGGAACAAACAAGGCTCTGGGCAATTTGATCATAGAGTTCTGGGGTCTAGGAGCAGGGCCATGAGCTCTTGTTATTGAAGGAGGAGAACCTCTCAGCTCTGTGAACCCCTCAGTCCATGTCAGGGGCTCAGCCAGAAAAGGACCAGCTCAGGGATCAGGGCAAGGACCCTTGTTGTCCAGATATAAAAGTAGTACTGTGTTATCTTAAGGTCTCCATCCTTGGTTCCTTGGTTTTCTGGTTCCATGTTCATTGCTCCCTGATCTAGAGCCTTCTCAACTAAGGACCAGGGAATATCCCATATGTAATATAACCAAAATTGCTTTCCCCATGCCTAGTAGCTAAGTTCTTAAGGATTTTTGCCAAATCCAGTGGCTTTGTACTTGGCCGAAAATGTGAGTAGCAAAGGAAATTTGAACCAGCAACTGTTTGATTGAGACAGGCTTTCTTCTTCTTTTTAAGTTTTTGTTTTATGTTGGACTATAGCCTATTAACAATGTTGTGACAGTTTCAGGTTGACAGCAAAGGGATTCAGTCATATATATCTATATATATCTATATCCATTCTCCACCCAACTCCCCTCCTGTCTAGGCTGCCACGTAACATTGAAGAGAGTTCTCTGTGCAATATAGTAGGACCTTGTTGGTTATCTGTTTTTTTTTTTTTTTTTGGTTATCTGTTTTAAATATAGCAGTGTGTACATGTTGACCCCAAATTCCCTAACTATTCCTTTCCCCCATCCTTCCCCCTGGTAACTGTGAGTTCCTTCTCTGTGAGTCTGTTTCTATTTTGTAAATTTGTATTCATTTCTTTTTAGATTCTACATATAAGGGATATTGTAAGATATTTCTTTTCTGTCTCACTTACTTCACTCAATATGACAATCTGTAGATCCATCCATATTGCAAGGCAGTCTTTCTTCTGATAGTATTGGGACCTGTTTAGAAGTAGCAGAAAATTACACAAGTTATCAATGCAATTCTGCATTCATCGCTGCTTCTCTGATTTGCTCCAAAGTGATTTTTGACTAGTTTCTAAGTGGATAACACCGAGAGACGAGATCAGACACACCTGGGGCCTGTGCAGAGAGTCTCCAAGTGGGTTTTGGAACCATAAGGCCAAACTCCATTTGCTGGGAGTGTGAAGAGTGTAAGAACAAAGAGTGGAGGTGGGGGTGGGGCGCTACAGATATCTCCGATGCCTCAATGTCAAAAGCCCACAGCAGATTATAGACATGTTAGTTTGCCACCCTGGAATTCTGCTTGGGGTTTTGGCAGAGTCTCTTAGCTGGCTGTGACCTGGCCACAAATTTGGGGAAAGCTAATGGGTTTCATATGTTTTTGGCAACTCTGGGCCCACCTACAGTACTGAAATAACTCAGGAAATGCCTTTGCTGGCTCCTGACTGCTTTTATTTTCCCTACAAAGAGACACAACTCAGAGGCCCCTGTAATTTCCAAATCAACGAGCAGGAACACCTGTGACTTGCTAATGGCTTGAAACGTTGGGGGTAAAGATGCTCAGAACTTGACAGTAGCATTCTGGTTAATTTAGGAAGAGGCCACCTTGGACCCCGAGTGAGCTGAATTTTCCCAGCCTTGTGTCCCTTGTTTCGTTATGAACACGTACAGCCTCCTACGAGGTGCACAGATTCTGAAATGGAATCCAATTAACCTTTAGCAGGGTTTGAGCTGGGAGGCTGGAAAGCACATTTGTTTCACCTAATTCCACAGTTGTCATGATGCTAATAGACGGTAGCACATTGAGGACCTCGTCACCATTGTGTTTTTATAGGCTGGCAATTAGCACCTCCGTTTTCCTGCAGCCTGGAAGGCAGGAATCTCCAGGTTGGGTTCCCTCTCACAGCTTCTCTTGCTTCTGAGCTACAGTGTGTGTGTATGTGCTCTGCAGGTGCCCGGAAAATCCCCCCAGTTCTCCCCTCAGTGGGGTCACAGCCAAATAATAAGCTTCAGTAAGAATGTCAATTTTAAAATAGTGCAATCACTTTTCTATATGAAATGTGTTTCTTTGGAAGGTGTAGAACTTCTGTTGTGCCAGTAATTTAAAAATATGTATTTTTTTGGAGATTGGGGGTATTTTGGTTATCAATTGCGGTGCACAAATTACCCTAAAATTTAGTGACTGAAAACAACTGTGTCATTTATCATCGTTGTATTGGTTTTCTAGGGCCTCCATAACAAAGTAGCACGGTCAGGAGGTTTAAACAACAGACTTATATTGTCTCCCAGTTCTGGAGGCTGGAAGTCCAAGGTTAAAGTGTTGGCAGGGCTGGATTTTCCTGAGGCCTCTCTCATTGGCTTATAGATGCCATCTTCTCCCAGTATCTTCACATAGCTGTCCCTCTCTGTGTATCTATCTGTGTCCTCATCTCCTCTTCTTATAAGGACACCAGCCAGATTGGATTAGGGCCCATCCTGGTTACCTCATTTTAACTTGTGAGTGAAAGTCGCTCAGTCATATCTGACTCTCTATGACCCCATGGACTGTAGTCCATGGAATTCTCCAGGACAGAATACTACAGTGGGTAGCCTTTCCCTTATCCAGGGGATCTTCCCAACCCAGGGATTAAACCCAGGCCTCTGGCATTACAGAAGGATTCTTTATCAGCTTAGCCACCAGGGAAGCCCCATTTTAACTTAATTACCCCTTGACATCACTGACTTTATGGACATGAGTTTGAGTAAGCTCTGGGAGTTGGTGATGGACAGGGAAGCCTGGCATGCTGCAGTCCTTTGGGTCACAAAGAGTCGGACACGACTGAGCAACTGAACTGAACTGAACATCTTTAAAAGTCCTGTCTCTAAATACAGTCACATTCTGAGGTACTGGGGCTTTGATCTTGAACACATGAATTTGAGGGGACATAATTCAGCCTGTAACAGTCATGAATCTACAGTTTGGACAGAGGTCAGCAGAGATGACCCCCTGGAGGCGGGCATGGCAATCCTGTTCAGTATTCTTGTCTGGAGAATCTCCATGGACAGAGGACCCTAGTGGCCTACAGTCCATGGGGTCACAGAGTTGGACATGATGGAAGCAACTTAGCATGCAAGCAAGCACACAGCGGAGACGACTCATTCTGCTCCACATCTGGGACCTCATCAGGGCTGACTGCATAGATGAGAGCTAGACGATCTGGCCCCGGCCTCCCCAGCCCTGACATCTCTCTGTCTCCATTGTCTCTCTTCCCATATGCCTTTCCCAGGGTTGACTGCTTCAGGGGAGCTGGACTTCTTACATACCTGCTGAGTCAGAAATCTAAGGAACTTTGGCAGAAGAACTTTTAACAACCTAGCCTCAGACTCACCATTGCCAATATCTCTGTTTTTTTCTTTTTGGCTGCACCACATGACCTGTGTGATTGTGATTCCCTGACTAGGGATCGAACTTGGGCCCTCAGCAGTGAAAGCAAAGAGTCCTAACCATTGGATTGTCAGGGAAGTCCCAATTCCTCTTTACTCAGTGGGCCACCCAAGGCCAGGTCCAATTCACTATGGAAAAGGTTGAATAAGTATGTGGATACTGGGAGGTTTTTGGTGTTGGAGCATCATGTTGGAGGTTGGGTACTGCAGGCAAGAACATGAACTTGACACATAGAGCTGAAAAGAGATGCATTTGTATATAGTGCTAATTATAGACATTCGGCAATACACAATTATAAGGTTGTGGTAGTTCCTCGGCTGGTATGTCTGCTCCTCCATCTCTCTTCCTCTGGGAATGCTCTCCTTATATCAGAATTTCCTGGGTTTAAGAGAAGTATCACAATAAGGAACAGGTACTGCTATAGACTGAATGTTTGTGTCTCTCCCCGGTTCATATGTCAAAATCTAACCCTCAAAGGAATGGTGTTAGGAGGTGGGGCCTCTGAGAGGTGATTAGGTCTTGAAGGTGGAGCCTTCATATATGAGATTAGTGCCCTTACAGAAGGGACCCCAGAGAACTATTTTACCCATTCTGCCACGTGAGGACAGTGAGAAGATAACAGAATGGAAGAGGGTTCTCATCAAACACTGAGTCTGCTGGCACCTTGATCTTGTACTTCCAGCCTCCAGAACCATGAGAAATAAATTTCTGCTGTTTATAAGCCACCCGGTATATAGTATTCTGTCATAGCATCTGGAACAGATTAACACATGCATCAATATCCTTTAAGTACCATCGACACCAAGGTGGCAAGGACAGGGGAATAGAGAATTTAGAGCAGTGTCACCCAGAGTGTGGAATCCTGCCAGTGTTTGTGACTGGCCCAGGAGGAGATAAGAGATTAAGAGTTCAGAAACTTTTATTGCAATTGAACTGAGTCATTTTAGTCCATTGAGTCTAATATTTTCATTTTTATTTATTTTTATTTTTTAAAGGATTGATTGATTTATTTTATTTTTGTCTGTGCTAGATCTTGGTTGCTCCACGCAGGCTTTCTCCAGTTGGGGTGAGGGGTTCATTGCTGTGACTTCTCTTGCTGCGCAGCACAGGCTCTAGGGCATGTGGGCTTCAGTAGTAGTGGTGCATAGGCTTAGTTGCTCCAAAGCATGTGGAATCTTCCCAGACCAGAGCTCAAACCCCTGCCACTTGCATTGACAGGTAGATCCTTCACCACTAGACCACCAGGGAAGCCCTGAATCTAATATTTTAAAATGTGGGTTTATTTTTATATGTATTTGGTTTGTTTCATTTTTCACTAATTTATTTTATTGTCTTATTGCATCAGCCTGCCATTTGGGCCAGAATTAGAAACTATGAATCTGTCACAGTTGAGCGCTTGGGAAGCACTGACTTAGGAATCTGAGTCCAGCTCCAAGAAGCAGAGAGAATGGTGGTTGTAGGGGCTGGGGTTGGCAGGTGCCAGGAGTGCTCAAAGAGGAGATAGAATCTTCTAGGACCAAGGTTCCTGAGTTAAGATGGAGGGCTCTAGAAGAAAGCTCAAGTATTAATATTACCAGTCTTCTCTGGTTGCGTTCTTCCTACTTGTACACAGGACATGGGACTGTGTTGGGGTCAGACTGAAACCATGAGGGGATTATGAAATGAGAGAGGGGTTTGCTTTTTCACAGACACATCTTGGTCAGAATGTCCCTATGGGTGTAAATATCTATGGTGTGGTTTCCATGATGTCCAGCTGACATCACATCAATCAAATTCTCCCTGGAACATTTTACGCCAGATTGGTTTCAATCTTTAAATTACCCCAGGCCCTCCAAAGTCTCCAGCTATAGGGAAAAAAGTCCTGATGCTTTAACAATGACCATTTGGCATGCTTTTCAGGCGGATTGAATGAGGCTTGAGCGAAGGACATGAGTTTGAGCTAGCTTCGGAAGATGGTGAAGGACAGGGAAGCCTGGCATGCTGCAGTCCATGGGGTCTCACAAAGAGTCGGACATGACTGAGCAACTGAACAATAACAATAACAAATGAGGCTTATTACATTTCTGTAAAGGGCCTAGTAGCTGATAAGTGATAAACCAAAGTTCTCTTTATGGGCTTATGATAATTTATGGTTTTAAAAAAAAGTCTTTAAAAAATAAAAATTTTAAAGTATTCATTCCACTTTCCTAGCAATTTCAGGCTTATTTTAGGTTTCAGCCAAGTTTGTAATCTTCTATAATAGATGAATCAATGAACTATGGTTTAGCAGAGGGTCAAGCTGACACAATCATCCCAAAGTTATTTGAAAACTGACTACAAAAAAGTCTTACCACGATTACAGCATTTTTTTAGTCAGGTGAAGAACAAGTCACAACAAAGTGTGTAAAATGATTCCCAGAGAAGCAATAAAGTCCATAGGGAAGGGCGTAGAGAGGCTATTCTTTGTCCTGCCAACGAGCAAGAATAAACACTAGGGTCTTCCCTGAGTCCAAAGTGTAGCTTTTGGAAAATAAAGATTTACGATGTGGGTATAAATGGTGATGAATCACTCAGTGATACAGGCTTTCTGGCACAGCCCGTCAAAAGTAACGAGCCATAGTCTATTCCAGAGTTCGTCCAGTTGTAAGTGTTCCCGATAAAATATGGAATAGAATAGAGCACAATTTGTCTGAGTCTCTGTACAACCTTCTCCCAATTACTGTGCTTCTGTCCCTGTCAGTGGTGGAAATAAATGGACTGATAATTATAGCCCCAGATACACTCTCGTAGCTTGAACTTCCTCAGGCTTTGCCAGGCACTGTGTCTAATGGGGTCACATTATGAGTCATAACTCAACATTTTATTGTCTCCTCCGATGCCCCCTTGGCCTTCTGTGCCCCCACTGACCTCCATTTCAGTGCAGAGTTCTTCCCACATCTCAGGGGCCCCCTGGAGGATGCCTCTTGCCTTTAAATGAGTCTGCTCCTCGTAGGACTGTTTCTGCCGTGGGCGTGCAGGGTCCTCCCGGGCACATCTGATGCTCTGCTGTTTTTGTTGGACTTAATGGTCTCCACTGATACCATCACACCTTTCTCTGGGCGCTGCCAAATTCACAGGGGCCCTCTGGCTGCCAAAGCTCTGTGGTGGTCTATGCAAGAGTAGGGGAACAAACACCTGTTTGTTTCTTACTCTGTTGTGTGTGTGTGTGCATGTGTGCACAATCTGTAACGCTTATACCAGGGAGTTTTACAAATATTTCGATGGACCAGCCTGTCTAATTTTACTAATTTTTTTTTTTTACTAATTTCTCTCTCCCCCAGACCTGCTTACAGCAGCTGCCCTTCCTCCCACGTGTACTCTCCATGGCCCCCCCACCCCCCCACCTCATCCACCCTGGCCAGAGTGAATTCTCTCCCAGGAAACACCTTAGCTCCCATGCAAATAGCAAATCTATCCCACCAGTTATCCAGACAAGCTCGACAAACATGGGTCCCAGCTGAAGCTCCAGCTGGGACATGCATTATATTTTCTTTTGTCTTTTTGCAAAGGTTTTCATGGTTACGGATGAGCCCCTTTCTTGGAAGGTTGGAGAGATGATATTGGCTGTCTGGAAACTAGGGCACTGGGGCGCTTCTCCTGGCTAGCTCCCAGGACGTGTTAATGATACATGGGTGAGACCTTGACCATGGCTGTGCTGCTTGATCTGTCCGTTATGTAGCTGACACCATGCATTCCATCCTGTCTCCACCTGGCTGTGTTAGGAGTGCTGTCTGTGTCCTAGGAAAGCCATTGGTGTGACTTACATGGATGTAATGTTTCAGCAGGCAGTTCTGGGGAAATGTGAGGGCAGAATGCCTCCTTGACACATTCTGATTTATATTGCTTTTAGATCAACTTTATTTACATACCTAACTTTAGGAAGCAGTCTTTTTTTTTTTTAAAGTGATGGGTAGGGAAGTTGAGAAAAAAAATCCAGGAAGTTAAAAACTCTGAGCCATGCCAAAGTATCTTTCTTACAGTCTTCAGTGGCCTACCCTGGAAGTGAACTTGAAGCAGAGAGAGACAGAAAAAGCAGAAGACATTAGCACCTGGACAGACTGATGCCTGGTTACTTCTCAGATCTGGGCAGCGTTCCAGGGTATCAGCACATGCTGCCTGTCTCCAGGATGACTTCATGTCATACTGTTGTTTTCACGAGCCATGAAGGACACGAGTCCAGGTCACAGATGGCTGGTCCCAGCGAGTCATGCTTTCAGTTCCAAGATCTTGCTCCATGAGGGTGATTGATGGATGCTTAGGGAAGTCTGAGCTTCACCTTTCCAGAGGTTACCATGGAACTGGCTAAACCAAGCTGAAACTTAAAAAAAAAATCACACATACCATGGATAATAGCAATAACAGGTATTTCAGAAAAGAAGCACTTAGAAACCCAATAGACCAATAAGTAACTATTATATTTTTTTCTGCATTCACTTATAGTGTAAGAGGTGAAATAATATGAAGAAAAGGGTGTTTGAGACTTTGAGTGAATCAGTGCACTCAATTGACTGGTTAAATATTCATGTAACTAGAGCCACTTTGGGTGAAAAGCTATAGTGGGTATTGGATGCCCTTATTTCTTCAAAATAGTGGGAAAAAAAGGAATAAGAAAAGTCTATATTATATTCGCATATCCTTAGTTCCCTGTTGGGAACTAAGAGGAAGATGTATCAATATCTTAACTTCTTTTATTTTTAAGGGCTTCCCTGGTGGCTGAGTGGTAAAGAATCTGCCTGACGATGCAGGAGACGTGGGTTCAATCCCTGGGTCAGAAAGATCCCTGGAGAAGGAAGTGGCAACCCACTCCCGTATTCTTGCCTGGGAAATCTCATGGACAGAGGAGCCTTGTGAGCTCTAGTCCCATGGGGTTGCAAAGGACTGGACACGACTTAGTGACTAAACAACAACAGTTGATTTACAATGGCATGTTAGTTTCAGGTGTACAGCAGAGTGATTGAGCATATTCTTTTTTATATTCTTTTATATTATAAGCTGTTAAAAATATTGAGTATGGTTCCCTTCCTGTGCTATACAGTAGATCCTTGTTTGTTTCTGCTTATTTTTTAGTAGTGTCTTCTCTGAGCCTGTATATTTTAAATTTGGTCATGCTCTACTGACAATGTTTATTTCTGCTTTCTTCAGTTGGTATTATTTCCAGAGCATTTCATCACTACCATTACATATTATTTAAGAGCATCATTTTATTATTTTTTATCATTTTCGTGTTTTATTGAGGTATGATTGATGTACAATAATGTATGTTTCAAATGTACAGCATAAAATAAGCCAGAGTTTTTAAAGGTTATACTTCATTATAGTTATTATAAAATACTGGCTGTATTTCCCTGTGTTGTACAATATATCCTTGTAGCTTATTTATTTTGTATATAGTAGCTTGTACCTCTTAATTCCCTACCCTTCTCTTGACACTCCCTGCGCCTTTCTTCCCTTTCCCCACCGGTAACCACTAGTTTAGGTCTTCCCTGATATCTCAGTTGGTAAAGAATCTGCCTGTAATGCAGGAGACCCCAGTTTGATTCCTGGGTTGGGAAGATCTGCTAGAGAAGGGATAGGCTACCCACTCCAGTATTCTTGGGCTTCCCTGGTGGTTCAGCTGGTAAAGAATCCACCTGCAATATGGGAGACCTGGGTTTGATCCCTGGGTTGGGAAGATCCCCTGGAGAAGAGAAAGGCTACCCACTCCAGTATTCTGGCCTGGAGAATCCCACAGTCCATGGGTTCACAAAGACTCAGACACAAGTGAGTGACTTTCACTTTCACTTTCCTTTCAAGCACTAGTTTGTTCTGTCTCTGTGAATCTGTTGCTTTTTTTGTTACAGAGGGCATAATTTTATTTATTTTAAATATATATATATATATATTTATTTATTTATCTATCTAACTAGCTAGCTAGCTAGCTAGCTGCACCTAGGGGCAAGGAGATCCAACCAGTCCATCCTAAAGGAGATCAGTCCTGGGTGTTCATTGGAAGGACTGATGCTGAAGCTGAAACTCCGATACTTCGGCCACATCATGCGAAGAGTTGACTCATTGGAAAAGACCCTGATGCTGGGAGGGATTGGGGGAAGGAGGAGAAGGGGACGACAGAGGACAGAGGATGAGATGGCTGGATGGCATCACCGACTTGATGGACATGAGTTTGAGTAAACTCCGGGAGTTGTGATGGACAAGGAGGCCTGGCATGCTGCGATTCATGGGGTCGCAAAGAGTCAGACACGACTGAGCGACTGAACTGAACTGAACTGAACTGAATTGAGGGCTTACCTGGTAGCTCAGCTGGTAAAGAATCCTCATGCAAAGAGGGAGACCTGGGTTTGATCCCTGGGTTGAGAAGATCCCCTGGAGAAGGGAACAGCTACCCACTCCAGTGTTCTGGCCTGGAGAATTCCATGGACTGTATAGCTCATGGGGTCACAAAGAGTGGGACACGACTGAGCGACTTTCACTTTCATTTTCACATGTGAACTCTTAGTTGAGGCATGTGACCTAGTTCCCTAACCAGGAATCAAATGGGCCCCCTGCACTGGGAACGTGGAGTCTTAGCCACTGGACAAGCAAGGAAGTCCTTGGAAGGCATCATTTTAGATCAGGGATCCCCAGCCTCTGGGATCTAATGCATGGTGATCTGAGGTGTAGCTGATTTAATAATAACAGAAATAAAGTGCACAATATATTTAGCATACTGAATCATCCTGAAACCATTCCCACACCCCACAGTGGTCTCTGGAAAAATTGTCTTCCACGAAACCAGTCCCCTGGTGCCAAAAATGTTGGGGACCGTTGTTTTAGAGGGGCTGTATAACAGTTTATCACAAAGATTCTCTTATAGCTGAACATTTGATTCCAGTGTTTATCACAACTGTTACTGCAATGAACAAGTTTACCTTGATCTTTACTTGAGTTTCAGATGAATTCCTTAGGGAAGATACTTAGAAGACATCCTGTTATGAGCTTGAAAGTTGACCTTCTGTGAGTTTTAAACTAATACAAGTCTTTTCATTATCATTTTGGTTGTTACCTTAGGTTTAACAACATAATCCTTGACTTGTCAGAGCTTAATTAATAATTGGTACTTTTAGCTCTTTTTGGATAAAACAAGATCTTTTGTTGTTTTCTAAAATTCACATGCCATCATTGTTGTGTATTTTAATTCTATTTTATTCCTCAGGAAAAAAATTTGTTTTTTGCTTTTAATTTGTCAAAGCATTCAGATTTAATGTACCCTTTCAGTGTACATCATTTCCTCTCACAGCTGTGACTTTGTGTGGGGTAATTTTTCTGATGTCTGAAGAACTCCCTTAGTATTTCTTGCTGGGATTGTCTGCTGGTGATAAATGTTCTGCTTTGGTTTGCTTGAAAATATCTTCATCTCAGTTTAATTCTTGATGGATGCTTTCCCTGGATATAGTTATAGTTACTTCATTTCTTAGTTTTCTATCTTTCATTTTTTCCTATCATTCACTAATAACTACTGCTCCATTAAAAATAAGTTGTCTTTTTTTTCCAGGCAGCAGATTTTAAGATTTGAATTTTTCTTTCTTTTTTTTTTAAGTAATTTTAATAATATGTACCCAGGTGAGGATTTCTTCTTGTTTATCCTGTTTGGAATTTGTAGGGCTTGACTTGATGGCTTGATGTCAAAAATTTTGTTAGTTTTAGACAATATTTAACCAAACATGTCTTCCCTGTTTTCTTCTGAATCTCATTCTTGGTCTCCAGTTACACTGTGTCATACCGTCATCTAGCACCCTTTATGTTTTTCTACATTCTTTTCTGTATCTCCTATCCTTTTCTGTCGCTCATTCTGGATCTTTTTTTCTTGGCTGTATTTTATTCATCAAGTCTTCCTTCACCTATCCAATCTGCTGTAAATCCACCCTTCAAATTATTAATTTCAATTGTTGAATTTTTTCCAATCTAGAATTTTAATTTGTTCCTTTTTTTAATTTCAAATAGTTTCATCCTCTCTGTTGAAATTCTGTCTTGTTTATTTCCCTGAAAACTTCTATCATAAAGACTATGTCTGATTACTACAATATCTGGAATCCTGTAGGTCTCTTTGTTTTCTCTCCCATTTCTACTGTTTCATTCATGTGACTTTATATATTTCATGAGATTATTTTTTATTTTGAAGTTACAAAATTATTTGTAGGAATGACATGAGGCCAAGACTTCTTTTCTTTTTTTAAATTTATTTTATTAAAGTCTAATTGACTTACAATATTGTGTTAATTTCTACCATACAGCAAAGTGATTCTCGCTCTCTTTATATATGTATATACATATACATTCTTTTTGAAAAAATACTCTTTTCAATTATGATTTATCTCACAATATTGAATGTAGTTCCCTGTGTAGGATCTTATTGTTTATCCATTCTATATATTATAGTAGCATCTGCTAATCCCAAACTCCCAGTCCAATCCTCCCCCACCCTACCTTTCCCTTGGCAACTGCAAGTCTATTTTCTATGTCTGTGTGTTTGTTTCTATTTTGTAATAAGTTCATTTGTGTTATATTTTAGATTCCACATTTAAGTGATATCATATGGTGTTTGTCCTTCTCTGCCTGACTTCACTTAGTATGATAATCTCTAGGTCCATCCACTTTGCTGCAAATGGCATGATTTTATTCTTTTTCATGGTCAGAAAGTATTCCATTGCATATAAGTACCACCTGTTCTTTACCCATTCATCTGTTGATAAGATATCTAGGTTGTTTCCATGTCTTCAGTATTGTAAATACTGCTTCTATGAACATAGGATTGCATGTATCTATTGTAATTATAGTTTCCTCTGGATTTATGCCCAGGAGTAGATTGCACGATCATATGGCAACTCTATTTTTAGTTTTTTGAGAAACCTCCATACTGTTCTCCATAGTGGCTGTACCATTTTACATTCCCACCAACTGTATAGGAGGGTTCCCTTTTCTTCACACTCTGCAGCATTTATTATTTGTAGACTTTTTAATCATGGCCATTCTGACCGGTGTGAGATGGTATCTTATTGTGGTTTTGATTTGCGTTCAAGAATGATTTTTTTTTCCTTTGTCTGTAGCTTGGGTGGAACTAACAATTTGAGGCATCCTTGATACAACTTCAGGGACTGAGATAATTCAGAGACCTAGGAGGACTACTATACCTCCTGATCACCCCTCTCGTAGTAAATAGCTCTGTAAAGTCTCAATCCAAAGAAAAGGCATTCACTGGGACTTCTTTCTGATTGGCATCTGGACCATAAACCTTTTTCTTGGTCAAAAGCAGTAGTTGGTCTCTCAAGTATGGCCTTAGAGTTGGCAAACACTTCTAGGGGAAATCAGTCCTCATTACCAGCTCATCTCTCCTCCCCTAGCTCTTGACCCAGTAACTCTCTTTATCTTATTAGCTGTTTTCTCTCCCATCATGGACAGGGTAGAGCTGGGAGTGCCCTGGCGCAGAGGGGTCCTTCTGCCACCTTGGAGTCCAGGACCTGGGAAAGACGCTGCAGATAAGACAACAGTACCATTATCATCCTCTCACCAAGACACCAAATTCATTTCATTGTCTGCCTGAAATAATTAATCAACTTATACTTTGAACTTCAAATTTTTTTTTTTTTTTGCTTTGAAATGAAACCTAGTGAAATACCATTCTTGATGGCATTGAGCGCGTGTGTGCTAAGTCACTTCAGTTATGTCCAACTCTGTGTGACTCTATGGACTGTAGCCCACCAGGCTCCTCTGTCCAGGGATTCTCCAGGCAAGAATACTAGAAGGGGTTGTCATTTCCTTCTCCAGGGGACCTTCCAGACCCAGGGATCAAACCCGGGTCTCTTATGTCTCCTGCACTGGCAGATGAGTTAGTGCCACCTGGGAAGCCCCTTGATGCCACTATTTTGATGCTAATGTTTTGTCAGATCTGCTTTAAGTGGGATGGGGGGAATTTCTGATAGGACTCCATCCTTTTCCAGTCTCACATTTATTTAGGAAAGAATGCCAGGTAACAACCCAGGCTAACAAAAAGCAAAAAGTGTGAGGCCAAAACCACAGCTCCCATTTTCAAAGTCAGTCACCACTCTGGCTGATCTCAGATCTGATGTGTTTCAAATCCTCAAAATACCACCACTTTCTTTTCCTGTGTGCTCCTCAGCCCAGCCTAACCTTCAGATAGATAGGAAATAAGGCTGCTCTTAGGGAAGGAAGGATGTGAACGCAGTCTGGTTGTGGTTTTTCATCTCTGAGGGCAGCTTAGAACACTTCTCAGGAAACCATACTGGTGAGAGCTTAACCACTGTTTTGCAAAGTTTACAAATGTTAAGGCCTTAGAGACCAGCACTGCCCACAATTTTAGGGTGGGCACAGTGTGCCTACTTGTCTCACTTGTGCTTTGATGAAATATCACACTGTTAATGAGAACAAAAAGAAGGAAAGTTAAAACTATTGCACTTTTTTTCTGTTTACTTTTCTTTAACAATGTATATTCAACCCACTCCAGTATTCTTGCCTGGGAAATCCCATGGACAGGGGAGCCTGGGGCTCTACAGTCCATGGGGTCACAAAGAGTCGGACGCAACTGAGTGACTAAGCAATACATAACAACGACAACAATATATGAGCTGGAAGGACAAAGGGAAGTTGAGACTATGGGGGCTGGATGCAGAGGCGCAGCAATGCTGGGGGAGACTGGTTTGTTACACGTGAAGAGTTTCACAGCTCCAGTCAAAGTTTTGCTTTCTAATTTCATATTTGTGAAATATCTTAGACCCGGGAAGGACCAAGGAAACACAAGAGAAGGGGTGTGTGTTAGGCAGAGTTTTCCATAGAAACAGAATAGCTGTATATAGATATATGGTTATGTATATGCAGAGTATTTGTATATATATATATATATATATATCTACATACAGAATATATATTTCTATATACAGTTATTTATATATCTATAGCTATATATGGCCACTAGGAAAGCCCATATATATCTATATAGACATATAGATATATAACCACTAGGGAAGCCCATATATATCTTTAGCGGTAAAGAATCCACCTGCAATTTAGGAGCCACAGGAGAGGTGTGTTTGATCCCTGGGTTGGGAAGATCCCCTGGAGGAGGGCACGACAACCACCAGTATTCTTGCCTGGAGAATCCCATGGACAGAGGAGCCTTGCAGGCTACAGTCCATGGGGTCACAAAGAGTTGGACACAACTGAAGCAACTTAGCACGCATAGATACATATGGATATCTATGTACAGGTACACACATGCACACACACACATGGAGAGAAAGAGTATCTTTTGGGGGGGAATTGGGTCATGTGATTGTGGCAGGGACTGGCAAATTCAAAATCCATAAACAGGCCAGCAGACTGGAAGCTTCAGGCAGCATTCCTATGTTATAGTCTGGAGATCAGATTCCTTCTTTTCTGGAAACTTTGGTCTTTGCCCTTAAGGCCTTCAACTGATTGCATGAAGCCCACCATGTATTGATTCTAATCTGTGCTTTTTTTGGCAATACGGAGTTAGGATGGAATTTTACTTTAGTAGTACAGTTCATGAAAGCTGCCTTTTGATGTCACACATTCATTTTTCACTCTGGGCCAACTCTTTACACCCAAAAAGCCAGCAATTTTCTTTAACATTTTGTATATTAGAGTAGGATGGAAGTATGTTCTGTAGTCAGTTCTCTTTCATCATCAGACTACACAGACCAAATAAATGTGGCCCCAAGGGCAGCAGATCATAATCACATCCAGGAAGTAATCCATTCTGTTAAAAAGACCTGTGCCATAAATAAATCAACATGGCTGCTGTCTCCTTACAGTTTCGTTTCCCATCTGAGACTCACAAGTGTGGTCGGGACCTCAGGCCATGGTGATTTCTTATAATTCTTTGATGAGTGATTTCTATTAAGCCTATTAATCTATTAATTAGATTAATTATAGATTAATTCTATTAATCTAAATTTTAAATAGTAATAGGTGAGGGGAATACAGTAATGGTACTCTAAGCCTAGTTCCCATGGATATGATCACTCTGGCATTAGTTCAGTTCAGTTGCTCAGTTGAGTCTGACTCTTTGCGACCCTATGGACTGCAGCATGCCAGGCTTCCTTGTCCATCCATTCTGGCATGGATGGGGACATTTTCTGGTGGTGTTTTTCTAATGAATGTCTCATTAATTTTCTTTCTTTCATTTTCCTTTTTTTAAAAAAAAACACAAAGCTTATTCTAGTTTAAATGACATGCTTCCTTGGAAAGAGCAAGTGCAAATTATCTTTTGTTAGAAATGAAAGGGCACATCATGAATGCTTTTCCTCCATAGGGTTTCAAAGAATGCATTCATGCCTCTGGACAGAGAAAAATTGGTTCTGAATTAACTACACAGTGAAGATTAAAATGTAATTTTCATGTCAGGGGTCCATCAGGTCCCTTACCTTTCCAGCCCAGGTGAGGCAGGGCTGCCTGGCTTCCTTCTCTCTTGGGGTGCTGCCTGTTTCCGTGGGATGCACATAGAACCCTAAGAAGCTGTCCAATTTGGGGCCATGATAGCAGTTATCAAGTGGACAGTGACCTTATTATAGTAAGTCCCCTACATGCGGATGAGTACCATCCTGAGGACATATTCATAAGACTGATTTGTTCATAAGTCAGACAAAGTTAGCCTAGGTACCCAACTAACACAGTCAACTATATAGGATTGTACTGTAATAGTTTTATAATATTTTCCACACAAACAATACATAAGAAACAAACACACACCAAAATTTTTTTGATCTTACAGTACAGTACCTTGAAAAGTAGAGTAGTAGATCGCAACAAACTGTAGAAAATTCTTCAAGAAATGGGAATACTAGACCACCTTACCTGTCTCCTGAGAAATCTGTATTCAGGTCAAGAAGCAACAGTTAGAACTGGACGTGGAATAACAGACTGGTTCGAAATTGAGAAAGGAGTACGTCAAGGCTGTATATTGTCACCCTGCTTATTTAACTTATATGCAGAGTACATCATGTGAAATGCTGGGCTGAAGCACAAGCTGGAATCAAGATTGCCGGGAGAAATATCAATAACCTCAGATATGCAGATGACACCACCCTTATGGCAGAAAGTGAAGAAGAACTAAAGAGCTTCTTTTTTTTTTTCATTTAATTTTATTAGTTGGAGGCTAATTACTTTACAATATTGTAGTGGTTTTTGCCATACATTGACATGAATCAGCCATGGATTTACATGTGTTCCCCATCCCGATCCCCCCTCCCGTCTCCCTCCCCATCCTATCCCTCTGGGTCTTCCCAGTGCACCAGCCCTGAGCACTTGTCTCATGCATCCAACCTGGGCTGGTGGTCTGTTTCACCCTTGATAGTATACTTGTTTCAGTGCTATTCTCTCAGAACATCCCACCCTCGCCTTCTTGATGAAAGTGAAAGAGGAGAGTGAAAAAGCTGGCTTCAAACTCAACATTCAAAAAACGAAGATCGTGACACCAGTTCCATCTCTTCATGGCAAATAGATGGGGAAACAATGGAAACAGTGACAGATTATTTTCTTGGGCTCCAAAATCACTGCAGATGGTGACTGCAGCCATGAAATTAAAAAACACTTCCTCCTTGGAAGAAAAGCTATGACCAACCTAGACAGCATATTAAAAAGTAGAGACATTACTTTGCCAACAAAGGTCCATCTAATCAAAGCTATGGTTTTTCCAGTAGTCATGTATGGATGTGAGAGTTGGACTGTAAAGAAAGCTGAACACCAAAGAATGGATACTTTTGAACTGTGGTGTTGGAGAAGACTCTTGAGAATCCCTTGACTGTAAGGAGATCCAGCCAGTCAATCCTAAAGGAAATCAGTCCTGAATATTCATTGGAAGGACTGATGTTGAAGTGGAAACTCCAATATTTTGGTCACCTGATGCGAAGAACTGACTCATTGGAAAAGACCGTGATGCTGGGAAAGATTGAAGACAGGAGGAGAAGGGGATGACAGAGGATGAGATGGTTGGATGACATCTCTGACTTGATGGACATGAGTTTGAGCAGGCTCTGGGAGTTGGTGATGGACAGGGAAGCCTGGAGTGCTGCAGTCCATGGGGTTGCAAAGAGTCGGACATGACTGAGTCACTGAACTGAACTGAACCAGCTATATCACTGCTGCTTTTATGCTTGTTTCTGAATGTCCTGGGCTTGAAATAATGATATGGTACTACTGTACTATAAAATATACAAGAGCACAACCACTGTAGATGATGTGCACTTGACAATATACAACAGACACATGAACTGACGGGTGTGATTGGACATGCAAACACTCATCCGCATCTTTGAAAGTTTGCAACTTGAAGGTTCATATGTAGGGGATTTACTGTATTTGATTCTTCCACTCATTTGGGATCTAGTTTTGGAACTAATGAATACCCCCAAGTACCAAGTAGAGGAGCTTGTGACACTAAATACCTCTCTTTGTTACATTCAACAATGATTTGTCACGTGCTCACTATATCCACCCCCCCCCCACTCCCCACTGAGTTCTAGGGCTGAGTACTAGGCCTGAAAGTGCAATGCTAAAAAAAATGGTTTTCTTAAACATCTGTGGATTTAACCTTTTTTGAGTGCTCTATTAGACTATGCCTTTTCAAAAGATCAGATTTAGTTCTTGGTGAGGACTTGCTTCTTGGCTTGTAGACCGTCACCATCTTGCTGTGAGCGCATGTCACTTCTTCTTTGTGTGTGAGAACAAGAGAGAAATCTCTTTTGTCTCTTCTTCTTCAGATAAGCGCACTCATTCCATCATGGGGACCCCACCCTCATGACCTCATCTAAACCTGTTTTCTCCCAAAGGCCCTGCTTCCATGTACCATCACATTGTGGGTAGAAGATTCAATATATGAATTTGAGGGGACACAAACATTCAGTCCATTACAGTCCCCCTTGGAGAGGGAACCAGCCCAGGAGATGCCTCTTGAAGAGAAATGTGTTTGATCCCTGCATGAGCTGGAAGGAAACTGAAGATCACAGGGAGATTGCTCTGTGGGGAAACCCCTTCCTCCTTCTGCCCCACGGACTCCCCGCCCTCGGCAGGCCTGCTGACTACTTCAGTCCAAAGGTGAGGAGATTTATTCAGGGCCATGTTCCCAGGCCTGGGCCTGCTGATGGCTAAGTTTTCTCTCCTCTTGTTTAATTGGGTGCATTGGGCCATTCTGTATTCCAAGGTCATGCATGTCAGCTACTCACTAATTTCTGCTCCATCCCAGCTTACCAATATCTTTGCTGGTAAATCATTTTACTTCTCCTTTTCCTTTAGCTCTATTTCCAAAAGTTGAGAGTTATTCTGTTAAATTAGGAGGAAGAAGCCCTTTCAGAAATGAGCTGCTCCCTGACCCCTATAGCAGGTACTCTTGGCTCCTCTCCAGTCCGCAGAGTCCATCCTCAGATGTTGCCTGCTCTGGGTCCTATCTGTTAGCTGTTGCCTTTCAGCTTCTCCCATGTCTCATCCCAAGTCCTGAATGGGACTCTGGCCATGTGACTGGTGTCTTTCAAAGAACATGGGATCTTTGCCATCTCTCAGCCATCATCCTGCTCTTACTTCTTTCCCAGAAGACTTCCAAAGAGCATCTCAATGTGAATGAGAACTGCCAGATGGAGGAGTTCCACGTGTTTGCCTGGAAGTGGGTGCTCCAATTTTAAAAGCCCTGTGCCCAGAATTACATTCTGTTCTGCTTACCTCTCAAGCCCTCATTGGCAAAAAGAGACTCCATGGCTGGAGGGCTTCCCAGGACTCCTGGTGTTCTCGGGCCCAGCCCTCATCAGTATTTCTTATCTCTCTCAGTGCATCCAGGCATGATCTTTCATACACGAGGTGTCTATGAAGCATGTGCCTTGTCCAAAGTCATCAGCAGAGCCTGGTCAGGGGAACTCAGTGCCTTGGTTTTTTTTTTTTTAAACCAGTAAGTCTTTTTTTTTTTTTGATAATTTAAAAAATTTATTTATATATTATGTTTATTTTTGCTGTGCTGGGTTTTCGTTGCTGTGCAGGCTTTTCTCTAGTTGCAGGGAGCAGGGGCTACTCTTTAGTTGTGGTGCACAGGATTTTCATTGCGGTGGCTTCTCTTGTTTCAGAGCATGTGCTCTAGGGCGCACAGGCATCAGGAGTTGCGGCTTGAGGGCTCAGGATTTGCAGCTTCCGGCTCTAGAGCACAGGCTCAGTAGTTGTGGTGCACAGGCCTAGTTGCTCTGAGACATTTGGAATCTTCCTGGACCAGGGATTGAACCTGTCTCCTGCATTGGCAGGTGGATTCTTTACCTCTGAGCCACCAGGGAAGCCTAGTGCCTTGATTTTAAGTACACTTCTCTTTCACATTGTGACACAGAAAGTAGTTCAGTGTAGTGGGATCCACAGAGGGCTGGTGGCCAAAGACCTGCTGCCTGTTGTAGCTCAGTCACCACCAACCACTTGTGGGGTCTGGGGCAGCTTCTCCAGCCTCTGTTCCTTTGAGAACTGTGATGGTCAGCAGGAGCGTTTGTGTTCCCTCCCCCTGCCACTCAAGACCCTGCCCCTTTCCCACTGGCTGCAGAACCTTACAGAAAGCCGCTACCAATGACTGGATTTGCTCATAGAGCTGGATCCTATTTGTCCTGCCGCTCTTCATGTAAGACAAGGGATAAAATATATCACTGGTGTTCCAACAATTTTTAAGACAGAAATTCTCCCTTCAGATAACATCAGACAGGGCAACCCTGTGTATGAGTACAGTCATTCTCCTTATTCCTGGATTCTGTACTGGCAAAGTCACCCACTTGCGAACATTTATGTGTACCTCTAAAAGCAGTACCCACAGTCATTCATGGATATGTGCTTGGTGGTGGAATGTTTGAATCAGCCGTGTGCCTGGCCCCAGCTGAGGCTGAACAAGGCTCTGCCGCTTTGTCTCAGCCCCACCCAGAGATGACCAGAGGGTGGAGATGTAGGGCAGGTGGCAGGGCTGTGCACGGTGCCCCATCTCTGGGGCTGGCAGACAGGGTTTGAATATCAACTCTGACACCTGCTAGTTGGGGTGCCTCAAGGAAATCATCTTCTACTCTGAACCCTGTTTCCTCTTTTGTAAAACAGAGAGGACAGAGTCTACCAGAGTGTTTTTTTCTTTTAGAATTTAAGATTACAATTTACATGTGTATATAAACACACACACATATACACATACTTCCCCTAGAAGCAATAGTGCAGTATTCACTAATTGAGCATTCAAGTGACTTTATGGAACGTGAATAACTTGTGTAAATAACCAGACTGACTATATACCAAATGCAAAACTAGCCTGGAGACCCATTAGCTGGCTGTTTTCCACCTGTAAGTGGGGTGGGGAACCTAACTTGACAAGCCTGTGCAGGGGACCCTAAGGAGCCCCGCTGTGAGTGCGACTCCATGTGGTCCGGATTCCCTGGTCTGAGCGGAAACTCCTCCAGTCGAGCCAGGCCAGAGGATGGCTCTTCTTGGAGAGTCACAAAAGGACATGTTTCTTCCGGAGGAAGATTCCCCACGCAGCTCCTCTGGGGAGGTCTCAGCCTCTCAGTCTCATCAAAGGGCCCCTTTCTACTCATGTGGTCAGGATATCAGATCCAGAACTTCCTCTGCCCTTGACTTTCTTGTCTTGTTTCCTTTACTGAAATGAGGTGTGATTGTTTGAGCTTTAACTATCACAGTTTGTGTGTCTGTATTTGTATCTGTGCTTGTGTGTGTGTGTGTATGTGTGTGTGCATGCATGCATGTATATGTGTGCTTATCTGTGTGTATGCATGGGTACATGCATGGGTGCTTCTATATAGTGTCTGTGTATGCATGTTGATGTGTGTATGTATACATGCATTTCTCTCTGTGTGTGCATACATGCATGTGCATTTGTGTGTTTGTATCCGTGCTGTGTGTATGTGTGTGTCTGTCTGTGTGTGAATGTCTCTGTATCTGTCTTCTGTATATGTTTGCGTATGTATGCATGTGTGTAGGTCCGTGTGTGTGTGTACTGGAGGTGGGGTGTCATAAAAAGCGAGGGCAGCAACAGCATGAGTGGTGAATTTAAAGGCAGAAGAGAAAGGTGAACTTCCCCAGTGAGGCAGCTTCTGAGGCAGGAACTGACTTAAAAGATGTAAAAATCCTTTCCTATCTCAGCATTTGAACCTCCGCCCAGATGGTGACTTTAGCCTGATCAAAACCAGACAGAAGCCCTCCTCCCTCTCATCCTCCCTCTGCTCTCCCCCTTGCACCCTCTCCTTCCTGCCCTGTTTCTCTGTCCTGTCCCTCTCCTGCCCAGGTCACAACTGGATCTCTGTCAGTAGCAGTGGCTTTAAAGCCAACTCCCGCCATGCATCCCTGCCCCTGTGCCCAGCCTCCCTGTCCTATTCCACTTGTAGGGAAGGCGGAGCTTTATTCATCCCCAGCAGCACCACATCCCCCTCTTTCTGTGGCTCTGGAGCCACCACTTAAAGCTCAGGACATGGGAGCTAGCGGTCAGCCACGGGTGGTACAAGAGAATAGCACATCCACCATCCTCAGAGGAGAGCATTCCGAAATGGCAGGACACCTGCTTCCCCCCACAGCACGAAAGGACACAGAGTGTGGTGCTCAGATGATCTTTCCTTCATTTTAATGGGAGGACTGGCTGTGAGAGGTCCAGGGCTCAGGTACCACATTAGGGAGTGGGTCAAAGACCACCACTGCCTCGTCGACACCCATTCGCTTGTTTGTTTATTGGTGATAGACTGTCACTGACAGCGTCCTGTGTGCCAGGCACTGTTCTAGGTAGTCGGGACCCCAGAGTCTCCCCTGACTCAGCCATTGGCTGTGGAGGAAGTGACTGTGTGTTTGGGACCAATGAAACACTGTACTGCTTGGGGTTCCACTGTATCCAGGAGAGCCCTTGATTTTCATCTCCCCACCCCTCTCAGATACCTTCAAGGTCGAGAGGATTCTCTGGGCTGCCAGGGCTTTGGGTGTACCTTGTCTTCCCTGGTGACTCAGAGGGTAAAGCGTCTGCCTGCAATGTAGGAGACCTGGGTGCGATCCCTGGGTCAGGAAGATCCCCTGGAGAAGGAGATGGCAAGCCACTCTGGTACTGTTGCCTGGAAAATCTCATGGACGGAGAAGCCTGGTAGGCTACAGTCCATGGGGTCGCAAAGAGTTGGACACGACTGAGCGACTTCACTTCACTTCTTCAATTCCCTGTCAGGGACAGGGCTGAGCTGACTGTCTCCAGGTCCTCAGTTCCAGTTAGAGTCATTGTTCATTTGTTAACAACTTGCTAGACTTTATTGAGCAAAGAGTTTGTTTTTTTCCTCTTAAGATTGAAAACCCACTACCCTACTTATTCACCTTCAGGTTTGGAAGGCGGCTTCCAACCCTGAGATAAAGTCTAATCATGGCAACTCACTTACCTTGTTTCTTTTTTCTTCTTAAACTTACTTTTTTTTTTTTTTTAATTAAAGTAGTGTTGATTTACAATGTTGTATTAGTTTCAGGTATATGGCACAGTGATTCAGATGTATCTCTATCTATGTATTTTTTTTCCAGATTCTTTTCCCTTATAGGTTATTAAAAAATATTGGATATAGTTCCTTGTGCTACACAGTAGGTCCTTGTTGATTATCTATTTTATATATAGTAATATGTATACCTTGATCCCAAACCCGTAGTTTCACTTACCTTGTTTCTGCCTCACATCTTATCTGGGGGATCAGGAAGGGGTCATAATAACTGCCAACAGCTTCCATAACTATCCTTTTATGTTTTCAAAACAATTTTATATACAGTATGTCATTAGATTTACATTGCCTCTCTCTCATGGTTGTAGTCACAACGGACAAAGCAATGATTGTATTTTCTGGAAGAAATAAACAAGGGTGCAGAGAATGTCTAAATGGATGGCTTCTGTGTAATGACAGAGTAGGCTGCAAGAACATATTTTTTCTATAGCACAATCACATTATTTTAAAAGTCCAAATACATTTGGGTCTTTAATGTATCAATAATTAAACAGGACAATGAAATAAAAATTACAGCTATCTCCCCTTCCCGCCTTTCTTTCCTCATGAGCAGTTGCTGTCGGTGCAGCTGACAAATCTGTTTACCACTGAGAAATAAACTGCTTTTCTAATATAAAGGGGCACCCAAACAGTGTCCACTCTTATAAGAAGACATAAAATATATACTTTGATTAAAAGAAAGTGTCAACCAGGGACTCAGTGGGCTTTTCTCCTGACTGTAGCCAGTAGCCCTGAAGTAAGGGTTCAGACCATGAGAAATGAAAAGTGGTCCACAGAAGAAGCCCCAAGCCTAACAGCACTTTGTAACAGATATTCTGATTGTATGCTTTGAACAGAAGCAAACTTTTCTGATGCATCTGAATTCTGTGGCTATTTATGTCCTCCCTCATTTTAAAGAATATTTGCTTGCTAGTTGAAAAATCATTATGATATCTTTCAAACATAAAAAAGATTTATATCATATATCTGTGTTTAAGATATAAGCATGAGTCAGAGACACATACTCATCATTTCATTTAAGAAATTACAAGAATTTTATGATTGTATTCCTTGCTTTTAGCCCTCAGGGATAAACACTGTTCGGTTTTTGTGTTCATCCTTCCCTCAATTTTTATTATAGGTTTACTACATAAGTGTAAATGGCTTCATTTTGTGTTTTTTACCATTAAATAAATAGAATCCTGATGTTTTTCTGCTTCCATGACGAACTTTTTAGTGTTATATGTTTCATAGATGCATTCTTAGAAAAAATTAGAAAAATCTATTAGTGTATGTAATTTTATTAGTTAATTTTAAAATCTTTTTTCTTAAAAATTTAATTTATCTAAGCTAAAACAGAAGCAGAAACAATTTACCCATTTCTTTTACCCCTCACTTTCTGTCTCTGGCAGCCACTGTGTGTTCTCTGCTTTAAATCTTTTTAAAAATTGAAGTATAGTTGATTTACAGTGTTGTGTTAATTTCTGCTGTAAAGTGACTCCATTTTACACATATATACATTCTTTTTCATATACTTTCCCATATGATTTATCACAGGATATTGAATATAGTCCCCTGTGCTATACAGTAGGACTTTGTTCATCCTACATATAAAAGCTTACATCTGCTAACCCCTACCTCCAACTCCATCCCTTCCCTAACCCCCTCCCCCATGGCAGCCACCTGTCCTCTATGTCTGTGAGTCTGTTTCTGTTTCATAGATAAGTTCATTTGTATCATACTTTAGATTCCACATGTAAGTGATATCATATGGTATTAGTCTATCTCTGTCTGACATACTTCACTTAGTATGATAATCTCTAGGTCTATCCATGTTGCTGCAAACAGCATTATTTCATTCTTTTTTATAGCTGAGTAGTATAAGGCATAATACTGAGTAGAAGTGGTAAGGATAGACATTCTTGCTTTATTCCTAATTGAACATATTCCTTCTTTCATAACTACGTGTGATGCTAGCATAGATTTTCAATAGATGCACTTTATCAAGTTGAGGCATTTTCTTCTGTCACAGCTGGCAGAAACTTTTTTTTATTATTATGAATAGCTGTTAAATTTTGTCAAATACTTCTGTGTTAATTTGGGGTGATCATATGGCTTTTATTTTAAAATTTGTTCATATAGTTAATTATGTTGACTATCAACCTTGAATTCCTGGGATGCACCTCACTCGCTCATGATGTATTCTCCTTATATATTGATGGACTTGGTTTGATAAAATTTTGTTGAGGATTCTTACAACTATGCTGTGTTAGTTTCCTGTTGCCACTGTAAAAATTGCCATATGTTTCATGGCATAAAACACAAATTTATCTTCTTACAATTTTGGAGGTCAGAATCCCCAAAGCCATTTCACTGGGGTAAAGTTAAGGAGTTGGCTGGGCTGATTCCTTTTGGAGATTCTGAAGGGAGAATCCATCCATTTCCTTGATTTTTTTAGCTTCTTGTAGCCCCTTTTTACATCTTAAGCATCACTCTCGTCTCTGCTTCTGTCATCACATCTCCATGTTCTCTAATTTTGACTCCTCCAGCCTGCCTCTATCTTATAAGACCCTTTTGATTGCATCAGGTCCCACTGGATAATCTGGGATAATCTCCCGTCTCAGGATCCTTCATTTAATGACACCTACAAAGTCCTTTTTGCCATTTGAGGTAACGTTAAAGGTTCTGGGGACTAGGGCATGGACATATTTGTGTAGGGACATTATTCTGCCTGCCACATCTTCATGGAAGTATCCAGTTATCTTTGAGGGGAAAGTTTTATATAATTTTGGTATTATGGTAAAGCTGCCCTCATAAAATCAGTTGAGAAATCGTCTCTCTTCTGTTTTCTGAAAGTGTGTGGGTTGATTTGGTATAGTTTATTCCTTGAAGGCTTAGTAGAATTCATCAGGAAAGCCATGTACTCCTCAGCAAATTCTCTCCTGAACCTCTAAGCTAAGTCAGGCCCTCCTGTTAAACTTTCTGAAACACCCTATACCTTTTCCTTGGAGCACTCAACACAATTTCTAATGATATATGTAGTTGTGTGATTACTTTGTTTATGTATGCCTCTACCAGAATATAAGCAGGGTGTAGGCCTGTCTCTTTCACTGATGAATACCCAGAACATATCACTGAATTTAGCACATATTAGTTACTCAATATGTAGTTTTTGAATAAATAAATGGATGCATTCCTGTTCTATGAGACTTCCCTGTAATTTTATATTTTCCCTCCCTGCTTTACAAAATAAGGATGCTTTCTTTTACTTATTTATTTTAATAATTGACAATAATTTATTCTACTTTATTGATATATAATTGACAAAATTGTAAGCATTTTTGGATTAAGCTAGATCACATTGGTTTCTCTTTCTCCTTACTGAAACTGTCTTAGAAATGGTCAGTCAGGTGAAGACTAGTATATACTTTGTGGAAGTAGGCTATGTGAGGACACTATGAGAAAGTGGCTGTCTGTAAGCCTGCAAGGGAGTTCTCACCAAGAATGGAATCTGCTGGTACCTTGGTCTGGGACTTCCCAGCCTCCATCTGTGAGAAATAAATGTCTGTTGTTTAAGTCATGCAGGCTGAGGTCTTTGTTATGGTCGTCCTGGGCTAAGACAGCAAGCACATCATATGTTATCTGCCGTGTTTACTCCACTAAAGCCTTCCCAGTCCTGTGTCCACCCTGGACCTGCTCTGCCTTGCATGCAGATGAGCAAGGCCAAAGATGCCTCCAACATGAAAGAGTGGACCTGCAGTAGTCTGCAGCCTGGCTTCCTTTAGACAGTCCATCTCTTCAAACTTGCTTCAGTAGGTCCCTGAACGCTGCACTCCCTCACCCTAACTTTTCTCTTTCCTTGCCAAAGAAACAGGTGTGCATGCACACACACACAGACCCACAAGTGAACATCTATATACAACTCCAACTTCACAAGTGAAAGTGAAAGTGGCTCAGTCATGTCCAACTCTTTGCGACCCCATGGACTATATAGTCCATGGAATTCTCCAGGCCAGAGTATTGGAGTGGGTAGCCTTTCACTTTTCCAGGCAATCTTCCCAACCCAGGGATTGAACCCAGGTCTCCCACATTGCAGGCGGATTCTTTTTTTTTTTTTTTGCAGGCGGATTCTTTACCAGCTGAGCCACAAGGGAAGCCCAAATATGGAATTGGTAGTCTATCCCTTCTCCAGCGGATCTTCCTGACCCAGGAATCGAACTGGGGTCTTCTGCTTTGCAGGCAGATTCTTTACCAACTGAGCTATCAGGGAAGCCCAAAGTGAAAATTGCTCAGTCGATTTTCTGTTTGGCTGTTTGTGACCACATGGACTATACAGTCCATGGAATTCTCCAGGCCAGAAATACACCTTCAAATGCAGTAAATCCCATGGTGATAAAGTCTCCTTCATTTAGATCACCTAAATGTATTCAAATATGAAGAAATAAGAATCTTTTTTTTTTTTTTTTTAAATTTTTTTTTTATTTTTTTTTTCCAGTGGGTTTTGTCATACATTGATATGAATCAGCCATGGATTTACAAGAATCTTTTACTTAGAAATAAGAAGAAATAAGACTCTTACTTCCAACTTATTTTTTCATTTGCGAAAATTTGTTGATAGCGCCAATGTGGCTCTAACCACGTCTAACTTAGATGGCTTCACAGGATGACTTCAGCCTAAGTAGAATGTGTCCGCGGTGCCTGCAGCCAGACTTGCCTGATTCATCGCTGTTGCTCTGAGATCAGTCATCAACTACCGAATCTTGAACACTTGGAAGGAATTGAAAAATCTCTGGAGAAGAAAGTCAAGGGAAATAAATGTGTCCTCAGATGGCCTTTGCTCACTCAATCTGACAAATGTAGATTATGTTGTTTGAAATACTTTCCAGTCTGCTAGGAAATGTCCCCATATGGAGCGTATGAAGGGAATTAAGCCCTCATATTGTTAGACAACACTCTGCTGTGTATGAAATGCCAGAGATTTGAAATGAAAGATGATGACGTCATCTGGTTCACTGTGCCAGAAAAGCCTTCTTTTTTCAAGTCTGTCATCAGACTGCAGTGTTTGGAGCTTTTATTGCCTGCAATTACTTACACATAGCAAAGTCGCACAGGGCCAGGTTCAAGTTCAATTTATCTTTACATCTGTAGTACCTAGCTTGGTAAAGGTGCCTGGTAGATACTTAATCCTGTTTCCTGAATGGAATTCTATTGATTCTTCATGTAAAGCCAAGTCTTTAACATATTGACCATTTTCTAGTTTGATTATTGAATTAACATTTATTATCTGAAACACATGAAGCACTGTTTTTTTATTCTTGATATTTATTTATTTTTTGGATGCACTGCATAGCATGTGGGATCTTAATCCCCAGATCAGGGATCAAACCTGTGCCCCCTGCACTGGAAGCTTGGAGTCTTAACCACTGGACTGCCAGGGAAGATACCAATACTTTTTTGATAAGCACATAAAAACAGATTCATCCATCTTCACAAGTAAATAAGATAAAACACTAAAAAACTTCTAAGGAAAGAAACAAACGATAATAAAATTCTACCCCCCAAAAGATAAAACATATGATACAATGGAATGCTTATAACGAACCTTGTGATTTACTAAAAATAAAAAAAAAAATAGAATAAACTCTATTTTTAAAATGAGAGAGAACTGTGTGTAAAGAACATAAAACTGACTCTGTCTTGTCTCATTTTTTCCTAAAAGCAAGTCTTAATAGACACCACAGGCAAACAAACAGAAAAGACTAATGAGAAACTGAAAACTACAGAACTTATAAAATGCTCATTGTAATATAATATGACAAATTTTACAGATAAATTAGAAAAGCTCTAATGTGCTCCTCATAATAGGAGAGATTGAAATAACCAAGGGATTTTAATTGTGTGCTCCACAAGCTCAGAATTTTATCCACGGGGGAAAAGTTATTTCTTTAAAAGATAAATAGATAAATCTGTGCCGTGTACAGATTATTCTTAAAGAATTGCTTATAGGCAATGCCTACATTTAGGTACTATGATTCTTTTTTAAAATAATTTTATTCATTTATGTTTGGCTGTGCTGGGTCTTTGTTGCTCTGTGGGCTTTTCTCTAGCTGCAGAGGGTGGGGACTACTCTTTAGGTGCAACGCATGGCCTTCTTATTGAGGTGGCTTCTCTTGTTCTCTAGGGCACTTGGGCTCAGTAGTTGAGGCTCATGGACTCTAGAGCATAGACTCAATTGTTGTGCATACATACTTATTTTGCTTCAAGGCGTGTAGGATCTTCTTGGACCAACGATTGAACCCATGTCTCCTGCGTTGGCAGGTAGATTCTTTACCACTGAACCACCAGGGAAGCCCCATTTTACTATGATTCTTGAAGACTAACCTCAAATGGGCTTGTTACAGGATGACTCTGTACCCAAGTTGTTATTCTGCGTGTCTTCCCTGATAACTGTCAAAGAAGACGTGGAAATCTCTATTAGGCCACATTGAATAAAGCATATGGTAAAATTAAAGTCTGTAAAGCACATAGTAAACCTCCTGGAGCTATTCCACATTCTTTAAAAATCTTTCCTGGTGTAAGAACACATACAGATGGTCAATAGGCACATGAAAAGATGCTCAACATTACTAATTATTAGAGAAATGCAAATCAAAACTACACTGAGGTACCCCCTCATACCAGTCAGAATAACCATCATTAAAAAGTCTACAGATAAATGCTGGAGAGGATATGGAGAAAAGGGAACCCTCCTATATTGTTGGTGGGAATACAAATTGGTGCAACCACTGTGGACAACAGTATGGAGGTTCCACAAAAAACTAAAACTAGAATTACTGTATGATTCAGCAATCCCACTCCTGGGCATATATACAGACAAAACTATAATTCAAAAAGATATATGACCCCTATGTTTATAGCAGCACTATTCACAATAGCCAAGACAAAGAAATAACCTAAATGTCCATCAATAGAGGAATGGATAAAGAAGATGTGGTATATATATACAATGGAATATTACTCACCCATAAAAAGAATGAAATAATGCTGTTTGCAGCAACATGGATGCAACTAGAGACCATTATACTAAATGAAGTAAATCAGAAAGTAAATGAAGTATATCACAAATACCATGTGATATCACTTATATATGGAATCTGAAATATGACACAAATGAATCTATCTATGAAATAGAAACAAACTCACGTATATAGAGAACAGACTTGTAGTTGCCAAGGGAGAGAGATTTGGGGGATGGATGGAGTTGGAAGTTGGGGTTAGCAGATGAAAGCTTTTATATATAGGATAGATAAACAACAAGGTCCTATTGTACAGCACAGAAAACTATATTCAATATCCCGTGATAAACCATAATGAAAAAGAATGTATATATACGTATAACTGAATCACTTTGCTGTATAGCAGTAATTAACACAACATTGTATATGAACTATACTTCAATTAAAAAAATATTTTTTTTTGTTGTTATAAAATGGTGCCATTGGTTTTTAAAGAGAATTGTTTCACTGCACCAACAGCTGCATCAAAACTCCCATAGGACACACAACAGGGGCTTCAAGGACCGTCATCACTTCACCCCTCTCCTGGAACCCCTGAACTCTCTGTTCATTGAAATTCTGCTGGTTCAGTCTAAACATCAGCTTTTTCTCTCTTGCTGTGATACCACTTGAAATCTGACCCCATCCCTTGATTTTATTAACAGTAGTTGGGAAATCCAAATCATTAAATCATAATCTCACATCCTAACTGCATTTTAAAAATATTTTTTAAAAATTATTAAAAAAAAATCTTTGGTTCTGCTGCATCTTCATTGTAGCACCAAGTCTTCTCTTGTTGTCGAGTTCAGGCAGCATGTGGCTCAGGGCTCAGTTGTGGCATGCAGGCTAAGTTGCCCTGAGGCATGTGGAATCCCAGTTCCCTGACTAGGGATTGAACCTGAGTCCCTCACGTTGCAAGCTGGATTTTTACACTGGACCACCAGGGAAGTCCTCTAACTGAATGTTTAATCTGAGTTCACATTGATTATTCTGCCATCATCTTGTTTTTCTTTACAATAAGAAATGTGAAAGAAGGAAATGCCTCGGGGCATTGCCAGGCAGAACTGGCTTCATGACCTGTGCTTTCCTCACTTCTTTAAATGCTGTTTTTGCTGTCTTGACACTCTTAATACTTCCTGGTCAAGGGGCCTACATTCTTATTTCTCACTGAGCTCCTCAAATTATAGAGCTGGTCCTGTGGTCACTGCCCTCATCTGTTTCTCAGACAAGCAGAAAGCTGGAATTGAGTGAAGTTGGATGAAATACTGAAGAAGACCACCTTGGTGTGGCTGAGACACAGTGTGGATTTTTGCTGTGTTTGTTCATATTTGCTGAACATGGCATCTCTGGGGAATCCAGATTCTTCATGGGAAATAGTAGTGGGATCTCTCGAGCTGCAGGCTATTATTCCTTATGCTGTCCCTTAAGTCTGGTACATGTTCCTGGCAGCATGGAAGAAAAAAAAAATAAAAAGAGAGAGATGCACATGGAAGCAGAACAGTGAGGGAGGCAGCCCAGTGGTGTCCATGTTGTCATGCTTTCCCTAGACATTTGGCTACACCAGAGCATAGGATGTAGCCAAGTATTTTAACCTACTTTGTGCTGTGAAATTCTGATCTATCCAAGTAAATGTAATCCATTATTCAGAAATCATTTATGTCTAACTCTCCAAAGTATTATTCTTAAAGCCCCTTTGAGGTCTAGAAAAATGTTAGAAGCTCATAGAAGTTTTCTAGACTCCTATGGCTGACTTGCACTTTGCATAAATCAAGATGAACCACAGAATCAGAAAACAAACTTATGGTTACCAAAGGGAAAAGGTGTGGGGAGGAGGGATCAAATGGGAGTTTGGGATTGACATACACACACTATTTAAAATAGGTAACCAACAGGACCTACTGTATAGCACAGGGAACTCTACTCAATATTCTGTAATAACTTGAATGGGAAAATATTTTGAAAAAGAATAAATATGTGTATATACAACTGAATCACTTCGCAGTACACCTGAAACCAACACATTGCATTTCAACTATATTGCATTATAAAATAAAAATTTGAAAAAAAGATGAACAATCCCCTCTTTTGAGACTGCCTTCTGTCATAAAGCCTAGTCCTCAATGGTGAGAGTATGATACATGGTCTCTGATGTTAGATGGCAGGCAGTGAGTGTCCCAGTCCTACCTCTGCAGTTTTAGTGACTATGGGTGGGTCTTTGTCTTGCCAGGACCATGATTCCCAGGAATGGGCTTAAAAGGGTCTTCTTTGCTGCCCAGACTACCATTTGCTCTTTGCTTCTCATTGTGGTCCCTGTGGTGCACCTACCTGAACCACAAGGGACTTTTATTTAGCAAAAGGTAGAGTCAAACTGTTGGAGTAACAGGCAAATTTGGCCTTGGAGTACAGAACGAAGCAGGGCAAAGGCTAATAGAGTTTTGTCAAGAGAACGCACTGGTCATAGCAAACATCCTCTTCCAACAACGCAAGAGAAGACTCTACACATGGACATCACCAGATGGTCAACACCAAAATCAGATTGATTATATTCTTTGCAGCCAAAGATGGAGAAGCTCTAGACAGTCAGCAAAAACAAGACCGGGAGCTGACTGTGGCTCAGATCATGAACTCCTTATTGCTAAATTCAGACTTCAATTGAAGAAACTAGGGAAAACCACTAGACCATCCAGGTATGACCTAAATCAAATACCTTATGACTATACAGTGGAAGTGAGAAATAGATTTAAGGGACTAGATCTGATAGAGTGCCTGATGAACTATGGACGGAGGTTCGTGACATTGTACAGGAGACAGGGATCAAGATGATCCCCATGGAAAAGAAATGCAAAAAGGCAAAATGGCTGTCTGAGGAGGCCTTACAAATAGCTGTGAAAAGAAGAGAAGCAAAAAGCAAAGGAGAAAAGGAAAGATATTCCTGTTTGAATGCAGAGTTCCAAAGAACAGCAAGGAGAGATAAGAAAGCCTTCCTCAGCGATCAATGCAAAGAAATAGAGGAAAACAAGAGAATGGGAAAGACTAGAGATCTCTTGAAGAAAATTAGAGATACCAAGGGAACATTTCATGCAAAAATGGGTTTGATAAAGGACAGAAATGGTATGGACCTAACAGAAGCAGAAGATATTAAGAAGAGGTGGCAAGAATACACAGAAGAGCTATACAAAAAAGATCTTCATGACCCAGATAATCACGATGGTGTGATCACTCACCTAGAACCAGACATCCTGGCATGTGAAGTCAGGTGGGCCTTAGAAAGCATCACTACGAACTAGTGGAGGTGATGGAATTCCAGTTGAGCTATTTCAAATCCTGAAAGATGATGCTGTTACAGTGCTGCACTCAGTATGCCAGCAAATTTGGGAAACTCAGCAGTGGCCACAGGACTGGAAAAGGTCAGTTTTCATTCCAATCCCAAAGAAAGGCAATCCCAAAGAATGCTCAAACTACCACACAATTGCACTTATCTCCCACGCTAGTAAAGGAATGCTCAAAATTCTCCAAGCCATGCTTCAGCAATACGTGAACCATGAACTTTCAGATGTTCAAGCTGTTTTTAGAAAAGACAGAGGAACCAGAGATCAAATTGCCAACATCCGCTGGATCATCGAAAAAGCAAGAGAGCTCCAGAAAAACATCTATTTCTGCTTTATTGACTATGCCAAAGTCTTCAACTGTGTGGATCACAATAAACTGTGGAAATACCAGACCACCTGACGCACCTTTTGAGAAACCTATACACAGGTCAGGAAGCAACAGTTAGAACTGGACATGGGACAACAGACTGGTTCCAAATAGGAAAAGGAGTCCGTCAAGGCTATATATTGTCACCCTGCTTATTTAACTTATATGCAGAGTACATCATGAGAAACGCTGGGCTGGAAGAAGCATAAGCTGTAGTCAAGATTGCCAGGAGACATATCAATAACCTCAGATATGCAGATGACACCACCTTTATGGCTGAAAGTGAAGAGGAACTAAAAAGCCTCTTGATGAAAGTGAAAGAGGAGAGTGAAAAAGTTGGCTTAAAGCTCAACATTCAGAAAACTAAGATCATGGCATCTGGTCCCGTCACTTCATGGGGAAATAGATGGGGAGACAGTGAAAGCAGTGTCAGACTTTATTTTTTTGGGCTGCAAAATCACTGTAGATGGTGATTGCAGCCATGAAATTAAAAGACGCTTACTCCTTGGAAGGAAAGTTATGACCAACCTAGATAGCATATTAAAAGGCAGAGACATTACTTTGCCAACAAAGGTTTGTCTAGTCAAGGCTATGGTTTTTCCAGGTCATGTATGGATGTGAGAGTTGGACTGTGAAGAAAGCTGAGCGCCGAAAAATTGATGCTTTTGAACTGTGGTGTTGGGAAAGACTCTTGAGAGTCCCTTGGACTGCAAGGAGATCCAACCAGTCCATCCTAAAGGAGATCAGTCCTGGGTGCTCATTGGAAGGACTGACGCTGAAGCTGAAACTCCGATACTTCGGCCACCTCATGCGAAGAGTTGACTCATTGAAAAAGACCCTGATGCTGGGAGGGATTGGGGGCAGGAGGAGAAGGGGACGACAGAGGATGAGATGGCTGGATGGCATCACCAACTCAATGGGCATGAATTTGAGTAAACTCCGGGAGTTGGTGATGGACAGGGAGGCCTGTCATGCTGTGATTCATGGGGTCGCAAAGAGTCGGACACGACTGAGCGACTGAACTGAACTGAACTGAGAGTCAAACTGTATGCTATTAAACAACAAAGTCATAGCTATGGTTTTTCTGTGAGTCATGTACGGATGTGAGAGCTGGACAGTAAAAAAGACTGAGCACAGGAGAATTGATGCCCTCGAATGTGGTGCTTGAGAAGACTCTTGAGAATCTCTTGGCCAGCAAGGAGATCAAACCCATCAATGCTAAAGGAAACCAGTCCTGAATATTCATCGGAAGGACTTATACTGAAGCTGAAGCTCCAATACTTTGGCCACCTGATGCCAAGAGCTGACTCATTGGAAAAGACCCT
Source organism: Cervus canadensis (assembly GCF_019320065.1). Classification (NCBI taxonomy): domain Eukaryota; kingdom Metazoa; phylum Chordata; class Mammalia; order Artiodactyla; family Cervidae; genus Cervus; species Cervus canadensis. Next base: position 31,066,374 of record NC_057395.1, on the reverse strand, counting down.
GATGCTGGGAAAGATTTTTGAAGGCAGGAGAAGAGGGCGACAGAGGATGAGATGGTTGGATGGACAACTCAATGGTCATGATTGTGAGCAAACTCTGGGAGATGGTGAAGGACAGGGAAGCCTGGCCTGCTGTAGTCCATGGGGTTGCAAAGAGTCGGACATAACTGAGCAACTGAACAACAACAAGTTAAACAACAAGGTCACTGCACTATAATAAAACATAATGGAAAAGAATATTTAAAAATACATGTATAACTGAATCATTTTACTTTTGGGACCTTGATTTTGGACTTCCAGGCTTCAGAGCTATGAGAAATGACCCAGTTTATAAACCACTCAGTCTACAATATTCTGTTTGTTATAGTAGCTCAATGGACGAAGATGATAGCTTTGCACAATATCTGGCTTTTGCCTGCCATGCAGACCTGACTGTACATGAACCTTCAGCTCCAACACCATCTGCCTAATTCAGAGTCTGTTTCTTAGTTCCAGATTCCTGCCTGGGAGGAGTGACAATCCAGCCTAGAGCGTGTTCTGTCTTCCCCAATCCCAGCAATTGTGGTGGGCAGTTGCCCCTTCTAAGTGGGTGAGGCAGCTTCTTTAATAAGAGACTGTTGATGGGGAATATATGATGGATGTCTTTGGTCCAGCAACACAAGTCTGTGTAATTCATGGTGACACTTAATCAATATCAAGAAGCTCCAGCTTTAGGTTAAGACAGAACCTTGAGTTCATTAATCCTCTAAAGCAACTACACTAATCCTGCTAGAATATTAGTGCATAGAAACTTACTTGGATATGCCTCATTTGTTTTTGGCCTTTTATGATCCTAGAGCGAGTTCAAAACTGAAATTCAGTCTTTGAGCTTTCCTAGTTTTCACCCAGCTTGGTCAAGATATTAATGTTTAATTTATAATATCAGGGATTGTCTTATAAAAAATTTTGAGGATGGTGCAGACTCCTAAAATGAAGATGAACTAACTTACTTTGTGGTGGTATGTTAAATCTGGGGTATTGGAGATAATTAGCTTTATGAGCATCAAAGCCATTAATATTTATTGAGGATGAACAGGGTATAATCAATTTGGCACAATGTAAAAAATGATAAAGTTGTTTGCTTCTAATATTTGTTGAATGTTCATCATATGAGACAATAGTCACTTCCATCATTGAATTGGGAAATGAAAGCAAAGCCAATTTTATGTAAATGAAAAGTTAAACATAAAAGTCTAATTCTGTAGGTATTCTCTTAAATCAAGTTGAAGACTTCAGAAGTGCTGCTTGTACAATAAAACTCATCTTTCATTGAAATATAGAAAGATAGAGTTGATGGTGACCTTGGACCTAATCATAGTGTCTTGTTTTTAAAGAGGAAATTGAAGCCTAATGAAGGGTCTGAGTGACCAGTTCAAAGGTCATGTGGCTAATGGGGTCTCTTTCCCTAAGAGCACACTCCCTCGGTGACACTGGTGTGAGGTGATTATATGCTCTTTAGGTTGTCTACAGTGTTCATCTGGATGAATTTGTACACACACACACATATATATATATACAAATATGCTTGCATATATACACATCTCACACACATTTTATGTGTATGTATCTTACACATATGTACATATTTTCATATTTATATATATATTATACACATAACACCTGTAGCATTCATAACATCTTGCAGAAAAACCTGAACAACATTTTTTTGCCAATACAATATTTCCATGTAACTATTCAAATGATACCCCCAGCATCCCACAAAATATTCCTTCTCAGTATATACTTCATCCCTACAAAAGTAAGTACTATCTGCCAGCATCATCAAAGCATTATATTTCTTATCTAAAAGGAATTAAAGTTTCAAACTATGGGAAAGTCCCATAATTTATTTTCCATTCATTTATTTAATAAATATTTGTTGATCACTCTCTAATGAATTTTTGTACAGGCACTGGAGACTCAGTGAGGATGAATCATTTCTTGTACCATTTCTTGGTATTATAGATAATGCTGGAATCAGTCTCACTATATTTTGAAGGTTTTTTCCCCTTTAATTTTATTCTAAGTGTGTATCATTTTGAAATGTATTATATATTACATATACCAATTTGCGTTATTCTTTGTAGCTTTAATATTGAGTTTGAACCTTTAAAACAGTGGTCCCCAACCTTTTTGACATCAGGGACTGGTTTCGTGGAAGATAATTTTTCCATAGACTGGGAAGGGGGGGAAATAGTTTGGTGATGATTCAAGCCCATTATATTTATTATGCACTTTATTTCTAATCTAATGCTGTCACTGATATGACAGGAGGTACTGGTCTGAGACCCGGAGGTTGGGGACCCCTGCTTTAAAACATTTGCTTATTTTTGAAGGAGAACAGGTTTGCCATTGAACATAGAAGGAATATGACGACAGCAGAATGAAACCATTCCTTACTTAACCTATTGGGAACTCTGGCTGTCAGGACCAAACAGCCATAGCTATAGTGCCATTATCTACGAGGGGCAGCACGTCCTAGAGAAGGCAAAGTGCCCAGTTGGGATAAAGCTCGTGATCTTGTTGTGTGTTCTGCCCTGAGTCACTGTGGTGCAGAAGGAGAGAGACCAGGCAGGAAAATGAAGATGGAACGTCCCAGGAGAACACTGTATGGACGACACCTGTCTATATGTGGAAATAAATCTCTGCACCTCATTGTATTTTTGAGATATGTTAGTTTTATTCCAAAGGCAAAATGGGCAAGAGAATCTTTTAAAAAAATTACCTAACTTATTTTTGTCTGTGCTGGGTCTTTGTTGCTGTGCACTTGCTTTCTCTAGTTGCAGTGGAGCAGGCGCTACTCTCTAGCTGCACTGCTCGGGCTTCTCATTGTGATGGCTTTTCTTGTTTCAGAGCATGGGTTGTAGGGTGCATGGGCTTCAGTAGCTGCACCACATGGGCTTAGTTGCCCCTCAACACGTGGAATCCTCCCAGAGCAGGGGTTGAACCCATGTCCCCCGAATTGACAAACAAATTTTTAACCACTGGTGACCTCCAGGGGAGTCTGGGCAGGTGAATCTTGGCTGTTGCATCAGAAGTGTCCCTGCAGTCCGCATATCTAAATAATGCCTGAATGCTTGCTGAGTGCATTTCCCCAGAAAGGAAGACACTCCAAAGGAAACTGTTAATTATAGGTACTATTCTGGGTCAGTGCTCTTGCAAGTCTCAGCCTTATCATAGACAGTCAGTTTATCACTGTGTTAGAACTGAATTTAGATGTTTTTAGAAAGGGGAAAGTGTATTTTTCAGTTTTTTGTAGTATAAAAAAAAGAGAGAGATGTCTACTCTATTCTTTCTGAAAAAAAAAAAAAAGAAAAAAACAAATAGTGAGCACAGTTGAAAACAAAACCATGTATCTCCATAGTAAATGGCTTCTGGAGAGTGAGACCTAATCTATAAAGCTGTATAGGATTACCAAACACTATCGACAGACTCACCGTTTATCATTTACTAAAAGGCCTTGGGAAGGAAATAGTGGAGGAATTCACGACTCATGTCCCTAGGAGTGGTTGAGAGTTTGCTGTCTCTCTTCTTGGAGCGAATGGGAGGCTGCCCAGATGAACATTTGTTTCAGACAATTAAATTGAGGGAGTCATGATTGACGTGTTTTCATGTTATTCTTTCTTGGTTTGATAGAGAAAATCTCCTGGAATCAAGCTAATTTACAAATGAAGGGGTTTATTTTCCCTTTGCTTTGTGGACATAATTGTCCCCATTAACTTTAATAGGAGTTCTGGGGCCTGGTCTGAAGGGAGAAGGATGGCTTAGCATGGAGAGCTGGTTCTCTGCTATTAAATCCTCTGGGAGGAAATGCACCCAACTTCTCCACTGTGAAGAAAACAGAAGCTGTTTGAAACCATTCACATTTTGCTCTATTGATGCCTTAAAAAGAAATACAATGAAAGCCTGATGAGTGCTAGAACAATTTTATGTGGCTCTTGAAAAGATTAAGGATCATCTTAAAAACACCACAGACATTTTGTCTTGAGTAATGGGGATGTGTGTAGCAATAAATGCACACCACTAACGGGGAGCCTGACTTCTGCATCCTGTAACCAATATATGTTCATATCCAAAAGGTCAGATTGACCAATAAAACTTCCATAAAACTCAGAGAGTGGCAATCCAATCTCCTGAGAAATGAATTTGAGATACTATCAGGGAAGTAGTTCACAGTGAGGGTCTGTGTTTTGCTCTTTTGAAGAATATACATCAAAAGTGCTATAGGCATCCGGACAAGATAATGAAGGTACTTTTAATTATGAAGTTGGCTTTATTAATGACTTAAAACATCACATGGCATAGTGTACAATGTGAAACTGAAAGAGGGCTGTGGGAGAACAGAACTCTACTTAGGATTTAATTGTAATTTCTGCAAATGTTTATCGTCCTTGCTCACTGCCTGGCCGTGTTAGACATTCAGTAAGTTTTGTTGAATGAAACAATGAGTGACTGGTTGCTTACGATATGTGGTGCACCATCCTTATCAGGACAGTCAAATGTGGTCCTTGCTTTCAGGGAAGCACAGTCTAATAGATAATGCATATACAACTAGAGTGTCCTTTTTCCAGCTCTACTGTTTTAAATTCAAATACAAAGCCTATTATTCCAAGTGCAGTATTACAGAGAAGCACCAATTAAGTATAATGGGAGAACGCAGAAGGAAGTGATGAACCCTGTCTGAAGGTGACCTGGGGAGGCTTCACAGAGGAAATACCAGTTGACTTAGACACCTGTAATAGGGAGGGAAAGGAAAACATGAGCACAGGATCAGCTACAGGAACATGCACATCCTTTTCAGAGAATAGCTAATAGCCTAAGCTTTGTGGCCACAGCTAATTGGGTCTGTGTGGGGACAAGTGTAGGAAGACACAGGTGGAGGATGGTAAAGGCACAAGTTCCAATCATGCTGCAAGGGATACTGAATATCAGATGAAGGACTCTGAATATTTTTCTTTTTTAAAAATGATGGAATAATTGATTTTTTAAAAAGAAAGTAGGGTGATGTCAGGATTTAACCTGAGTTCTAGAACGATGACTGACATCGGTGTAGAAAATATATTGAGAGGGAAAGACAAGACTGTAGACAATGTTTATTATGGTGGCAGTTATAATAATGTAGATGATAACGATGATGATCTGAACAAGAGTAGGATCATTGGCAGCAGGGATGGGGAGGTATTCTGCCAAACCATCCATCCACCCACCTATCCATCATCCATCCATCCACTCACCCATCCATCCATTTACTCAATCAACAACTAATTGTGAAGTGTCATAGCCAATACTAATCCTTCCCTAACATCTATTTTCTCTCTTTAATTTCCCCAACAAACCTTACTTTCTTCCTGATATTAGGTGACTACGTACTTTTAGAGATGCTGAGCTCTCTCAGTTCCAGGCAGTTGATCTCAATTAGTCTATTCATTCATTCATTCAATATTTATTGGGTACCTTCTAGGGTTCAGGCATTGTTTTCAGAACTGGGGCTACAGAAGTGAGAAGAATAATTATGATTCTTCCCTCCAGTTAAAATGCTCACACTCTATTATTGGAGATATTTACCTTGACTAGATAGACGACATCAAAATTCACTGCAGTCAGACTTGTCACGTTCATCCATACCTTAAGCTTTTCTCCTGGGTACACATTTGTAGTCAGGCAGGATCAGAGTGACCATTTCTGGCTAATGGGCTGTGGATGAAACTTCACTTCCAAACAAGTGTTTTCCTCTTCAGTCATCCTGAATGAATAGATCATATGCTCTTGTTGGTACAGGTAGAAAAATCATCATTAGCTGGGGTCACTAAGTCTTCATGGAAGACAAGGAATCATCATTACCTGAGCAGATTTTGCTTGAAAGAGAAATATGCCCTTGTTTATAAATAATTAGGATTTGGGGAGTTGATTGTTACTGTAATATAAGCTAGCCTGTTCTTCCCACGTGGGTCAGTGGTAAAGAATCCGCTGGCCAAGCAGGAGATGTGGGTTCAATCCCTGGATTGGGATGATCCCCCGAAGAAGGAAATGGCAACCCATTCCAGTATTCTTGCCTGGGAAATCACATGGACAAAGGAACCTGGCAGGCTGCAGTCCATGAGGTTGCAAAGAGTTGGACAAAACTTAGCAACTAAACAACAAAAACAGCAGCAATCTAACTAATATGATGATTAATGCTGTCATTGAGGTAGGAGCTAAGTGCCATAGGAGCCCAGGGAAGGGAGTAACTCACTGTCTGAGGTGTCAAAAAGGGGACTTTGGAGGTAATAACTTGAGTCAGGAAAAATGATTAAGATTTAGCTAGGCAGATAGGCAAGTGAGAGACTTCCATGTAATGGAAACATCCTGGGCAGAGGCTTAGGGGCTTGAAATAGCTCGACATATTGGGAGAACCATGCATGGATTTGTTTGGCTGCATGTAGAGTGTGTGGCTGCAGAATGCCCTCTGACAGCCCAGGAGTTCTGCTCATTACTACAGCACACTGAGTGTAGATGGTGGAAGACAGCAAGAGTCCCAAATAAAAGGAGCAAGTCAAATGTCAGAGCTCAATCATGATAATTAGGGGTAGAATTAAGGCTTTTCCTTCCACTTCAGACTTTCAGTCTTTGCTGTCACTAAATACCATTAAATGAAGTGATACAACTTCTGAACGTCTTTCAGACAATTCCCCCTGGGCTCATGGAGAGCTTTTAAGAGGGAGTAAACTTTGGAGGCAATGGTGTAAACAGGGATTATCCAGGCAGAATTAACAAAAGTGGGCAGATTCCATTTCAGTTGTATATGTTTATAATCTAAAAAAGGAAACCTAAAAATACCCTTAGAGCCTTGATATGTTCTGTGGCAGATTTAGTACTATAGAAAGGGACAATGCATAGTTATTCTTAAAATGTCTTTTCTAAGCCTCACAAACTTTATAATAAAGAAATATATGCTGTCATACAAATTGTTATATATCTCAAGGAAATGAATTGGCTAGAAAATGCTTTTTAGTCACTTTACAAAACTAGACAATTTTGCTCTTCCCTCTTTTTTGTATTTTTCATGGTATTGGTTAATTTATTTTTGAGCTGATCACATGCTAGATATAATCTAAAAAGTAATACACAAATGCAACAAATTGGGTTATCCCTCTTTATTTCTTCACATTAAAAAAACAAAACAAAACATGGGAACTAAGTAATTTCCTAACATTCAAGACTGTAATCTTTTCTACTTGAAGGCAGGAATGGCCTATTTTTATTTCTCTCAGAGCCTAGTGAAAGCTGATAACATAAATTTATTTAATCACAACAAATATTCACCCATGCCTACTCTGAGCCATGTAGTGTTCTAAGTGCTGAGGGTAGTCCACAAACTGGATGGAAAAGGTGCCTTAAGAAACTTGCATTTGAGATGGTGGCTGGGGCTATGGAGAACAACAGATCAGGGAAGGGTAGGGGTGCTGAGGATTGTTTGCTGTTATTTATGGAATGATTGGGGAGGCTTAGCCTTGATAAGGTGACATTTGTTCAGAGACTTGAAGAAAATGAGCTGAAGACCATGTGGATGTCTAGGGAAAGAGATGCTCAGGCAGAAGGAGCAGCCATGAAGAGATCCCAAGATGGCGTGTGCTTGGCATGTTGTAGGAACAGCAAGGACGTCAGAGGGGCGAGAAAGGAGTGAGCAAGGAGCAGAATAATGGGTTGTAGGATCAACGTGTTCTTGGGATCAGATTTTATAGGGTGTTTAGGTCTCTCTAGGAATTTTGGTTTCTATGCTGAGTCTTAAGGGGAGCTTCTGAAGGCTCCAAGAGGAGGGTGTTCTCTGACTTTAATGGGCTGAAATGTGCCCCCTCAAAATCCATAGGATAAAGTCCAAACCCCCAGTACCTCAGACTGTGACTGTATTTGGAGGTGGGGCCTTTAAGAGCAAATTTAGTTAAAATTGGGTCATATGAACATAAAGGGAAAGTCGCTCAGTCATATCTGACTCTTTGCGACCCTGTGGACTGAAGCCCATCAGGCTCCTCTGTCCATGAAATTCTCCGGGCAAGAATACTAGAGTGGGTAGCCATTCCCTTCTTCAGGGGATCTTCCTGACCCTGACATTGAGCCCAGGTCTCCTGCATTGCTGGCAGTTTTTTTTTTTTTTTTACTGTTTGAGCCACCAGGGAAGCCCACATTTTCTCACTTTCACTTTAAGAACAAATTTAGTTAAAACTGGATCATATGGGTAGGGCTTCCCTGGTAGCTCTGCTTGTAAAGAATCCCCCTGCAGTGCTGGAGACCCTGATTCGATTCCTGGGTCAGGAAGATGCACTGGAGAAGGGATAGGCTACCCACTCAAGTATTCTTGGGCTTCCCTGGTGGCTCAGCTGGTAAAGAATCTGCCTGCAATGAGGGAGACCTGGATTCGATCTCTAGGTTGGGGGGATCCTCTGGAGAAGGGGACAACTACCCACTCCAGTATTCTGGCCTGGAGAACTCCACTGACTGTATAGTCCATGGGATTGCAAAGAGTTGGACACACCTGAACAAGTTTCACTCACTCACTCATGTGGCTGGGCCCTGGTCCAATATGATTGGTGCCTTTATAACAGGAGGGGATTAGGACAGAGACACGCACAGAAGGAGGATGATGTGAAGACACAGGAAGAAGACAGCCACTCACAGACTGAGGAGAGAAGCTGCAGGAGGAGCCAACTCTGCCCATACCTCAGTCTTGGACCTGCAGCTTCCAAACCTCTGAGGAAAAAAGTGTCTGTGTTTAAGGCCCCCAGACACTGGTACTTTGTTATGGCAGTCTAAGCAGACTAAAACAACACTGATCTTCCTTTTCAAACAAGGTCATTCTATCCTCTTGAGTGCAGAATGTTTCAGGAAGGGCAAAAGCTGGAAGAACAGGTAAATGCTATTTAGGTAATCCAGGTGAGATTTGCTGGCACTTAGTTCTGAGAGGTTGAAGTGGAGGAGTTATGACATGGTCAGATTCGGGATCTGTTTTTTTTTTTTAGTTTATTTGGACTGTGCCGAGTCTTAATTGCAGCAGATGGGATCTCTAGTTGTGGCAATTTAACTCTTAGTTGTGGCATTTGCACTTAGTTGTGGCATGTGGGAATCCAGTTCCCTGACCAGGGATTGAACTCAGGTCCCCTGCATTATTACTGTGTAGTCTTAGCCACCGGACCACCAGGGAAGTCCCCCTGGGATCTATTTTGAAGGTAGAGAGATGGAATTTGCTCTTGGCTTAGTTACTGAATGTGAGACCAAGAGCAGACTCATGACTGTCTCTCAGGTTCACTGCGTGAGCAATTAGAAAAAGGATTTTGCCATTTTCTGAGGTGGGAAGACAGGGAGAGGAGGGGGTTTGGAGGGTGGCGTGGGAATCAGGACCACGATCTGGATGTGTGACTCTGACATGCCTGCTAGAGACCAAGTACATTGCTAATGCCACATAATGCCAAATAATTTTAAGAGCCTTTGTCTACTGAGTACCCAGTAGGTGATTACATGATGCTCCTTGGATAAATTAGTGGATGAAACTGGAGATGAGGGTTTTAGCTTTGTTCTTCTTTTGTTTTGGGGAAAAGCTCATTATCTCTCTGCTTGCATCTGAAAACAATTTAAATACTACTGCAGAGTTATCTTGCTTCAAGCTATATTTTTACAAATTATGATGTGGTGGCAGCTCAGGGGTTCATCTAAAAAATATGTTGCATTACTGTTTTGAGGGAATTTTCCAAATGTATTAAAGTAGGACACATAATTCAAATAACAAAATGGATCTTTTATCATTTCTGGAACAGTTATTGGTCCTTTTCTCCCACTGAGCTTTTAGTCCATCTTGTCCCCTCTGGTCTGTCTACATCAGGGTCTCCCAGGGAAGCACCCCTCAAGTGCTACTAGATGCTGACGTGGCTAACAGTGGCCACTCATGTGATTCCGTCCATACCATCATGAAAATTTGCTTCAAAATGATGCTTAGTATTCTCTAAAGGAGCTAGAACAGGCTAGAAAAATTTCAAACTTCCATCCCGCTGACGCACTGTGACACAAATATTTTATGGATGAATTTTTTTCCAGCTGTGATTTTTTTTCCTTGATACTATTTGAATACCATTTAAAACTTATAAGAAACTTTCAAAAGTAGGACAAGAAACACTGCTGTATTTAAAATAGATAACTAACAAGAACATACCATATAGCACAGGGAACTCTGGTCAATATTATGTGGCAACCTGGATGGGAGGAGTTTGGGGGAGAATGGATACACATACATGTATGGCTGAGTCACTTTGCTGTCCACCGGAAACTACCGCAGCATTGTTAATTGGCTATACTCCAATATAAAGTAAAAAGCTTTTTTTTTTTTTTAAAGAAAAAAAGAATAGTACAAGGATTTCCTAAATACCCTTTACCTGGAATTATCAATTATTTATATTTTATTTTCCTCTCCTTTGAGCATGCATACACTTGTTTTTTCTGAATTATATGGAAGTTGGAGATTTCATCCCCTTTTGCCCCTAAATACTTTGTCATGTATTTCCTTAAAACAGGAATATTCTTTTACATAATCATACTATCATGATCAAAATCAAGATATTTGCCATTAATAAAATGCTACTATTCGGTCCACAGTCTATATTTAGTTTTTCCATAGATGGCATTTCTTTATTGACATTTCTTTTCTGACTATTTTTTAAAATCAAAGTATAGTTGATTAACAGTGTTGTATTAATTTTAGGTGTACAGCCAAGTAATTTATTTATACTTACATAAAGTAAGTAAGTGCTCAGTCGCTCAGTCTTTGTCTTTTTGTGGCCCCATGGACTGTAGCCTGTCAGGCTCCTCTGTCCCTGGAATTCACCAGGCAAGAATACTAGAATGGGGTGCCATTTCCTACTCCAAGGGATCTTACTGACCCAGGAATTACACTCAAGTCTCTTTTGTCTCCTGCATTGTCAGGCAGATTCTTTACCACTATGGCCACCTGGGAAGCCCAATACCTACATAATTATCTATTCTTTTCAGATTCTTTTCCCTTATAGGTTATTATGAAATACTGAGTATAGTTCCTTGTGCTATACAGTATGTCCTTGTTGGTTATCTATTTTGTGTGTAGAAATGTATATATGTTAATACCAATTATATGTTAATACCAATTTATCTCTCTTCTCCTTTCCCCTTTAGTAACCGTAAGCTTGTTTTCTATGTCTGTGGGTTTTCTGACCATTTTAAATGTGATGATCCAAGGTCAAAGATTACCTTTATTTGTCATAACCTGTTTTCCTTTAATTTAGTTTCTCAGCCTATCTTTATGATCTTGATCTTAACCTTTAAAAAATATTTAATTTTGATTGCCCTGGGTCTTCATTGCTTTGTGTGGGCTTTCTCTAGTTACAGCAAACAGGGCCTACTCTTCAATGTGGTGCCCGGGCTTCTCATTGTGGTGGCTTCTCTTATTGCATAGCACAGGTGCTAGAGCGTGCAGACTTCAATAATTGTAGCTCAAGGGCTCAGTTGTTCTGTGGCATGTGGAATCTTCCCAGACCAGGGATTGAATCCATGTCCTCTGGTGAATTCTTATCCACCGCACCACCAGGGAAGTCCAGTCTTGACATTGTATTGAAAAGTAGAGTCCATATAACTTGTAGACTGTTTCTCTGTTTGACTTGTCTGCTATTTCCTCATAACTAGATTTGGGTTCTGCCTTTGGCAGGGACAGCAGAAAGTACTGTGTCCTTCTTGGTGCATTGCATCAGGAGGCCCATGCCTGTTTGAATTGGGGTGATGGTGACTTTGCTCACTTGGTAAAGATGGCGCTTCCCACGTCTCTCCCTTGTAAAGTTACCCTAGCTCCCTCTGTAGTGATTTGTCAGGAGACCCTGTGAGACTTTAAGGGCTTCCCTGGTGGCTCAGACAGTAAAGAATCTACCTGCAATGCAGGATATCTGGGTTCGATCCCTGGGTCAAGAAATATCCCCTGGAGAAGGGAATGGCAACCCACTCCAGTATTCTTGCCTGGAGAATTCCATGGACAGAGGAGCCTGGCGGGCTATAGTCCATGGGTTCGCAAAGAGTCAGATACGACTAAGTGACTAACACTTTCACTATGAGACTTATATGAACATCCTGTTTCTTATCAAACTTTCTTCTGCTGGTGTATCTGTCCATGAGTTTCTGTCTCTAGGTTGACTGACTTTTATTGGGAATCCATTGATGAATTTCTGTCTCCAGGTTGATTGACTTTTATTGGTTATCCTTTGATGAGTTTCTGTCTCCTGGTTGATTAAAGCATATGATGTCTATTCAACTCAACATTTTCAGGATTCTTTCTTTCTAGATCTGTGTGGGGAGCTCAATGAAGCATAACTGAGGCACATGTATTCACGGCCTTCATTAGTCATGAAGACCATGATTAATTAAAATATCTGGCAAGATGTCATAAAATTAATGGCCCTCCTGGAAAGTCAAAGGGGTCTGTTGCAGCCCTTATTTAAAATTTGAAGATCATCTTATAGCACTGACAGTTCTCTATATGTAGAATATGTATAATCTACATATACTTCTGGATGGTATGAAAAAGATATAAAAAAGCTATAAAATAAATCCCTGATATGAGTTTGTTTCATTTTCTTTGATCTTTTCCATCCAATAGTAGAATGAGCAACATGTTTTAGTAAATGGAAGTGCTGCATGGCTAAAAGTAAAAATGTCAGTTTCTAAGTAACTTTAAGAATCTTTATTTCTTGTGACAACACAGAAATTACATAAATGCTCTCACCACCCACATGTATATATGATGCCCTTTTCTTCCTCTTCCAGTTATATAAGTTTTACATTATTGGGAGCATGAATTGCACTTTTTTTTCATAAATAACTACTATACCATACCATGAAAACCAAACTGAGATGCAAATTATTTATGTGTTTACATGATAAACCATGCAAAACAGTGAAGATTATTGACCCAAGTATATTGGATCAATTCACAAACAACGTCTTATAAGTAATAAAATTACTTTGTAAATATTCAACAAAATGAAAAATAAAACTCTCAGCATTTTTAGTTCTCCTGTGTGTCTCCCCAGCTTTCAGGTTACCAGGTTTTATCAGGTGGGTGTAAAATTTCATGTTAATTCTGCCCTAGCACGGGGCCAACTGATTGGACTTCTTCTGGCCTTGCCAATATAGGATCTGTCACCACAAGCTGGCCCCCTCTTTCTAGCCCTCCTATGTACCCACACAGACTCAGGGGCTTGCAAGAGAGGTCTGAGTAAATGAAAGAACAGATCAGGGACTTGCCTATGTGGGTGATGGTACAGAGCCAAAGAATGTTCTCCTTGTGCTGTCCGCCCCAGGCTTTCTTCAGGAACACAGGCTGAGGGAGGCAGAACCGGTTTTTGTTTGTATGCTGTTATGGGGTTTGTCAGCGAGTCTCAAGCATCGCTTACAGTGAGGAACACAGAGACTGAGCACTTAATTTTTTTTTTTTTTTACTGGAGGATAATTGCTTTACAATATTGTGTTGGTCTCTACCGTTCATTGTCATGATCAGCCTCAGGTATACATATGTCCCTTCCCTCCTGAACCCTCCTCCCATCTTCTACCCCTCTGGGTTGTCACAGAGCACTGGCTTGAGTTCCCTGTGTCACACAGCAAACTCCCACTTGTTATCTACTTTACTTATGGTATTGTATATATTTCCATGCTATTCTCTCAACTCATCCCACCCTCTCCTTCCCCTACTGTGTCCACAAGTCTATTCTCTATGAGACTGAGCATTTTTAATGTGCTCTGCTATTGGAAGAACTGAACTCAATCTGTTTGCAGAAAGCAAGAGATAAGTTATTAGACTCTGATCTTTGTTGTAGGCGCTTAAAATGAGGACTCCTGGGTTACAGTTGTATTACAGTGGGAGGGATGGGGATGCAGAAACTGACCATAGTAGGGGAGCATTTCATTATGAGGATGGCCCAGAGTTAAATCCTTTTGTAAGATGTGAGATTCAGCAAACCTTCAAAGGAAGTAGAGGCACAAAGACCTTCAGACCTTGTTCTCATGCTAGGATTATCATTTTAAGGAACCTCTAGCTTCCTTAATGTGGACTGAATATTATGGCATCACAAAGAGCTTTCTTTCTCATGTGCTCTGAACCTTAGCATGGTTTAATGTATAGGAGCAGCAAATCCACACCACACGAATGACATTATTTATTTATCTGCTTTGTATTTTAGGCGCATCATGCGGGATCTTTCATTGTGGTGCATAGGTTCAATAGTTGCAGCGCTCAGGCTTAGTTGCCCTGCAACTTGTGGGATCTTAGTTTCCCCACCAGGGATCAAACCTGTATCCCCCGTATTGGAAGACAGATTCCTAACCACTGGACCACCAGGGAAGTCCCTGAAATAATTATTTTATACTGTCTGACAAATGGCCAAGATGTTGAATACTCCATAAGATGAATATGCTCTTTTTACATAATAGTTCAGTTCAGTTCAGTCACTCAGTTGTGTCCAACTCTTTGCGAACCCATGGACTGCAGCATGCCCGACCTCCCTGTCCATCACCAACTCCCGGAGTTTACTCAAACTCATGTCCATTGAGTTGGTGATGCCATCCAACCATCTCATCCTCTGTCAACCCCTTCTCCTCCCACCTTCAATCTTTTCCAGCATGATGCTTTTCAAATGAGTCTGGGTCTTTGCGTGGGTCTTTTCAAATGAGTCTGTTCTTTGCATCAGGTGGCCGAAATATTGGAGTTTCAGCTTCAGCATCAGTCCTTCCATTGAATGTTCAGGACTGATTTCCTTTAGGATGGACTGGCTGGCTCTCCTTGCAGACCATGGGACACTCAAGAGTCTTCTGTAACACCACAGTTCAAAAGCATCAATTCTTTGGTGCTCATATTTCTTTATAGTCCAACTCTCACATCCATACATGACTACTGGAAAAATCATAGCTTTGACTAGACAGACCTTTGTTGGTAAAGTAATGTCTCTGCTTTTTAATATACTGTCTAGGTTGGTCATAACTTTCCTTCCAAGGAGTAAGCGTCTTTTATTTTCATGGCTGCAGTTACCACCTGCAGTGATTTTGGAGCCCCCCAAACAAAAGTTTGCCATTGTTTCCCCATCTATTTGCAATGAAGTGATGGGACCATGATTTTAGTTTTCTCAATGTTTAGTTTTAGGCCAACTTTTTCATTCTCCTTTTTAATTTCATCAAGAGGCTCTTTAGTTCTTTTTTCTTTTCCGCCATAAACATGGTGTCATCTGCATATCTGAGGTTATTGATATTTCTCCCAGCAATCTTGATTCCAGCTTGTGATTCATCCAGTCCAGCATTTCTCATGATGTACTCTGCATATAAGTTAAATAAGCTGGGTGACAATATACAGCCTTGAAGTATTCCTTTCCCAATTTGGAGCCAGTCTTTTGTTCCATGTCCAGTTCTAATTGTTGCTTCTTCACCTGCATACAGATTTCTCAAGGGGCAGGTCAGGTGATCTGGTATTCCCATCTCTTTAAGAGTTTTCCACACTTTGTTGTGATCCAGCCAGTCTAAGGCTTTGGCATAGTCAGTAAAGCAGAAATAGATGTTTTTCTGGAACTCTCTTGCTTTTTCAGTGATCCAGTGGATGTCGGCAATTTGATCTCTGGTTCCTCTGCCTTTTCTAAATCCAGCTTGAACATCTGGAAGTTCATGGTTCACGAACTGTTGAAGCCTGGCTTAGAGAATTTTGAGCATTACTTTACTAGTGTGGGAGATGAGTGCAATTGTGCAATAGTTTGAGCATTCTTTGGCATTGCCTTTCTTTGGAACTGGAATGAAAACCGACCTTTTCCAGTCCTGTAGCCACTGCTGAGTTTTCCAAATTTGCTGGCATACTGAGTGCAGCACTTTCACAGCATCCTTTTTTAGGATTTGAAATAGCTCAACGGGAATTCCATCGCTTCCACTAGCTTTGTTTGTAGTGATGCTTCTTAAGGCCCATTTGACTTAGCATTTCAGGATGTCTGGCTCTAGGTGAGTGATTACACCATTGTGGTTATCTGGGTCATAATGATCTTTTTTGTATAGCTCTTCTGTGTATTCTTGCCACCTCTTCTGAATATCTTCTGCTTCTGTTAGGTCCATACCATTTCTGTCCTTTATGTGCTCATCTTTGCATGAAATGTTCACTTGGTATCTCTAATTTTCTTCAAGAGATCTCTAGTCTTTCCCATTCCATTGTTTTCCTCTATTTCTTTGCACTGATCACTGAGGAAGGCTTTCTTATCTCTCCTTGCTATTCTTTGGAACTCTGCATTCAAATGGGTATATCTTTCCTTTTCTCCTTTGCTTTTCGCTTCTCTTCTTTTCACAGCTATTTGTAAGGCCTCCTCAGACAGCCATTTTGCTTGTTTGCATTTCTTTTTCTTGGGGATGGTCTTGATCACTGCCTCCTGTACAGTGTCACAAACCTCCATCCATAGTTCTTCAGGCACTCTGTCTATCAGATCTAATCCCTTGAATCTGTTTGTCACTTCCATTGTATAATCGTAAGGGATTTGATTTAGGTCATACCTGAATGGTCTAGTGGTTTTCCCTAGTTTCTTCAATTGAAGTCTGAATTTGGCAATAAGGAGTTCATGATCTGAGCCACAGTCAGCTCCTGATCTTGTTTTTGCTGACTGTATAGAGCTTCTCCATCTTTGGCTGCAAAGAATATAATCAATCTGATTTTGATATTGACCATCTGGTGATGTCCGCGTGATGTCTGGTGATGTCTCTTGCGTTGTTGGAAGAGGGTGTTTGTTATGACCAGTGTGTTCTCTTGACAAACTCTATTAGCCTTTGCCCTGCTTCATTCTGTACTCCAAGGCCAAATTTGCCTGTTACTCCAGGTATCTCTTGACTTCCTACTTTTGCCTTCAAGTCCCCTATAATGAAAAGGACATCTTTTTTGAGTGTTAGTTCTACAGGGTCTTGTAGGTCTTCATAGAACCTTTCAACTTCAGCTTCTTCAGCATTACTGGTCAAGGCATAGACTTGGATTACTGTGATATTGAATGGTTTGCCTTGGAAATGAACAGAGATCATTCTGTTGTTTTTGAGATTGCATCCAAGTACTGCATTTTGGACTCTTGTTGACTATGATGGCTACTCCATTTCTTCTATGGGATTCTTGCCCACAGTAGTAGATATAATGGTCATCTGAGTTAAATTCACCTATTCCAGTCCATTTTAGCTCACTGATTCCTAAAATGTTTATATTCACTCTTGCCACTTCCTGTTTAACTGCTTCCCCTTTGCCTTGATTCATGGACCTAACATTCCAGATTCCTATGCGATATTGCTCTTTACAGCATCAGTGTTTGCTCCTATCACCAGTCACATCCACAACTGGGTGTTGTTTTTGCTTTGGCTCTGTCTCTTCATTCTTTCTGGAGTTATTTGTCCACTGATCTCCAGTAGCATATTGGGCACGTTCTGACCTGGGGAGTTCATCTTTCAGTGTCCTGTCTTTTTGCCTTTTCATACTGTTCATGGTGTTCTCTTTTTACATATGTGTGTGTCTAATCGGTAACATGTTCAACAGTGTTCTTACAACATTCAAATATTCATTGCTATTTACAAGAACTAAGTTAGAGTTGAATCATGCAATAATTTCTTTATGTAGACTCAAAGAAGGCATCTGTAGACCCAAAGTGAAATCTCTGTTGTCTTTGGGAGACTGCTTGTGGAGCTAGGAGTGTCTAGCTACGTTTGTCAGTAGCCCCCATTGGTACTCTTCCCCTTCAATGGCTGTTTATTGAATTCATGGGCTAACAAGGTCACTGTTTTATTAAGTAGAAAGGTTTTTGGGCGGCTGGATGGTCAATAACATTGACCATTCATAAATCAAATAATTAAGTCAAATGAAGCCCACACAACATAGGCTGACAGTTGCATAGAAAGTAACTTCCCATGAGTACTTCTACTGTACAGTGTGTTTCACTAGATTCCAGTCTTTTCTGGGATTAGCTTGGAGAGCTAGTTTTGGATTTTTGAATGTGGAGTAATTCATATCACAGCTATAACTGGGCACTTGTGTTGGTTCTGCCAGAGTGTCATGGGGCTGTCACATTTAGTGAACTATTCATTCCCCAAGGGCACTCCACAAAGTACTTTATTTTAAAACTTTTTACTTTTTATTAGGGTATAGTCGATTAACAATGTTGTGATAGTTTCAGATTGACAGCAAAGGGTCTCAGCCATACATTTACATGTATCCATTCTTCCCTAAACTCCCCTCCCATCCAGGCTGCCACATAACATCGAGCAGAGTTCCCTGTGCTATACAGAACATTCTTGTTGGTTATCCATTTAAAATATAGCAGTTTGGACATGTTGAAGTACCAATGAATCTTCCAAGACTCAGGAAAACCAAGACCACCACCACACATCTCATGTTCCTATAGAGCTTTAGCTGTTTCACGGGGTATTTTCACTGGTCATTTCTGCTATGGAAGAGCAGGAATGTTCTGGGCATATTTTCTTCCCCACCAGGCTCCTCTGTCCATGGGATTCTACAGGTGAGAATACTGGGGTGGGTTGCCATTTCCTATTCCAGGGTATCTTCCCGACTTAGGTATTGAACCCAGGTCTCCCGCATTGCAGGCAGATTCTTTATCATATGAGCCACCAGGGAAGCCTGAAGAATACTGAAGTGGGTTGCCATGACCTCCTCCAGGGCATCTTCCCAACCCAGGGACTGGACCCAGATCTTCTGCATTGCAGACAGATTCTTTACTTTCTGAGCCACCAGGGAAGCCCTTTTCTTCATGGAAAGACCAAAGACAAGGAAGCAAAAACAGAAGGAAAAAAAAACACCTCCCATTAAACTCAATGATATCTTTAGCTTTAAAAATCATAATGATAAAATCCTATATTTCCCATTTATGAAGCATCCATGATGTACCAAGTATTGTGTGGTAATCTTCACCACATTGACTTACATGCTCAAGATGCCCTTACAGAACAGAGAGTGCCCTCATTTTACAGATGACCTGGGTTCTGACTATAAAGTGATAAGACTAGGATTCAAACCTGGATCAGATTATCCTCATAAATATCTGGATAGAAGATGGAGTCAAGGTCAGATGATCTGAGGATGGAGTAAACCATCTTCTCTGCTACACGCATTTCTAGGGCTTAAGACTGAACTGGGAGTGTGAAAGGATGTTGATGGACACGTGCAAGTTTCACTGAGTTCCATGGTACCAAGGGGACAGTAGCTAATATGCAATGTTTAGTAGGTGCTGATCATCATTCTAAGCTCCCAGGTGCATAATTATGCAATGAATCCCTGCTGTGAATTTATGAGCTATGTACTCTATGATCCCCATTATGCCTGCTTAGGTAGCTAGCAGGCTCTTCAGGGCTCCGGATCTTGATGTGCGAGCAGAAGCACTCTGAAGTGACAGGAGAGTTAGACTTTTCTCTTAACTGTCCTTGTGAAATGCCATTTGTTGTAACACTTCGGGCATTGGTTAATAAAATCTAAGACAACAGTCTGAAATATGTGTTTTGAATTTCACATTTGTTTGTTTTAATTACAAGGGCGATTTTTTTTTCAAACTACAGTGTGTTTTTAAATGAATTTTTGAATCCAAACCTCTTCAATGGAAGGGCATGGAATGTAAAAAAATCCTTATTCTTTGAGCAAGTCAGGTAAATGAGGAGAAATCTAAGGGAAGCCACCACTGAACAGAGGGAATCGTTGCTATCAATGGGGCTCAGAGAACACAGGCCTTTAATTGCAACGAAAGGAGCAACACTCCAAATGCTCTTGATAAAAACTGATTGTGTCTCTGAATTCCACGGTAAAGCTCCCCAAGGATGTCTGACAGAGACTCAGAAACCAGTAGCAGTAGATCTAACAATGCCAATAAATTTAACAATGAAGTTATCAATTTACATCCAATAACATATGGTTTAGAATAGAACATCACTGAAAAAATTACCACGAACATCTATCTTCCCCCAAATTTAGATAACATATAACTATCATAAAATTATTTACAGTTTTATTACTAGTCCAGCCATATATGTCCCTTTAGGAAAAATTTAAAAATTGAGACAAGAATAATTTTTTTATTTACCTGATGATTATTCCTACGACTCAGAAAACAAGCACTGGTTGTCGTTTTTCATGGTTTTATTTCCAAGAACATCTGTGTTCTTCTGATGCAGGCTAGCAGCCATGTGATTCCACTTTGGCTAATTACTTTTGCTAGTAAGGAGCTGTCCAGATTTGAAGTCACTTCTATCTCTCTGCTGAGAGTGGCTCGATGGAAGGTCGGGGTGGGGGGTGGTGGTACCATTTTTGCCAAATGGTAGGAAAGAAAATGAGAATAATAAAGGTATTGGTACTTAAAGACAGTCTCTTTTATCCAGAGATCAACTGTTGTCTACAAAGTGATGGAACATGGACTTCTCTGGTGGTCCAGTGGTTAAGACTCTGCCTTCTAGAGTAGGGGGTGTGAGTTCAATCCCTGGTTGGGGAGCTAAGATCCCACATGCCACATGAGCAAAAATAATTAGGTATTATTATATGAAAGGTAACAAACTTTTGATCAGTAAAATGAACATAGAGTGTACTATCATTTTGTTGAATAGGCAGAGATTTTGCCACCTGAAAATTTGAGAGAGAAAAAAAAATCAAAACATAAAACAGAAGCAATATTGTAACAAAATTCAAGGAAGGCTTTTAAAAGTGTTCCTATTAAAAGTATTTAAAAAATTAAGTGATAGAACAAATCTAGGACAAAGCTAGAGCAGAACCAGAGCCCAAGACTTTATATTCTTCGTTGTTTGTTCTCCGTCCTCTTGGTCAGGAATTCCAATTATGGTGGCATATTCTTCAACTTGGCTCAGTCTCTCTTTGTTTTCATCTCAACTCAAAGCAGCAACTTTCTTGCTTCCTATTATGGTTCTCAGAGGAATGGATTTTCTGCAAGGGAGCATCTCCACTTAAGTCTTTTTGTGTTTTAAGCAGAGTTTTAGTTGAAAACGTAGCTTGTGTTTGTATCTTTGGCATTTAGGGTTCAACTTAGCTTAATTTACATAGTAACAAAAGAGGGATGGAGGGGTCATTTGAGAGGACAAGGGGTAGATAAAATACAGACTATCATCTATTGGAGGTCAGAGGGCCATGGACCCAGTGAGGGGTGGGCAGGTGAGATGCGTTTGTAGGGGTGGCATGAGATTAGAAATCAAGAAAATAATTGACATGCAGAAATAAGAGGAATCAAGAAGCCCAAGCAGAGGATCTGAGCTCCAGAGAACCAGGGTCCAGACATTTCTTCCATCTAATTTTGTAATTTAAAAATAGCGATAGGGCGTGGGATTCCCTGGATGTCCAATGGTTAGAACTCAGTGCTTTCACTGCCCTGGATTTGGTCTCTGATCGGGGAACTAAGATCCCATAGCTGCAAAAAAATAGAAAAAAGAAAAAATGGTAATAATAGTGGTAGGATATTGATTTTTATTGAAATGTAATTTTTTAAAAGCTATTTGGACACACTTAGGACTCCCTCTTGTCATCATTTCCCTTGTCAGTTAACATTTATAATGAAGAAATCAAAACTTTGTATATTTGTAATCTTTAAGATTGTTCTTTGAGGTGTAAGTATATTCAATAATATTCTCATTTTATAATAATCCATGGAAATAGGCTGACACTTTAGAATTCAGCATGACTGTGTCAAGAGTGGAAAATATGTTTTCATTTAAGTTAAGAAGAAAAAAGAATTCATGGTCAAATGACTGTTAAAATATAAATAAGAGTTGGAATGAAGAAAAAATCCAGAGAGGGTTGTAAAATGTACTGTGTTGGCAATGATGCTAGTTATGACTCTGATGGCCAGGAAAAATATTATAGTGTTTCTCATGCCATCTAAAGGCTAATATCACAATTTATGGACTACATAGAATGTTGTATTTAAACTCCTGGGAAATTTTAAAGCTGTATATACCAAGATAATACTTGAGGAAATAAAAAGTATAAATACTTGTGTTTTAAATCTTCAAGGTGGCATTAAAGTTGTGAATGTGAAGTTCACAGCCCCCGATCCCCTTTGCTTCAGCTTCTCCTCCAACTCTCCTTTTTCAGAAGTAAAAAGGACAAAAACCACATGCAAAGATTCTGGTAAAAATATTTCTTAAGAGGTAGAGAAAATAAGACAATGTGAAAGGAGGATCAAGAGACCTGGGAGCAAATATGGGACCAGGAAGGAGTGGTTAGGGGGATGTGGTTAGGGCAAAAATGTGAATGAATCCTTAAAGATTTGGGGAACCAGAGAAGTCTAAAGGGGACTAAATGCTAGTAGGAGATGCAGGGATTTTTCTGACCATCCTTAAATGTTTGAGAGAGAAGTGAGGATGTTAATTCCAATTTGGGCCATTCTTCTTTCACTGGGACCCTGATCCACAGTTGTACAGTAAGGGTCAGGGCATAAAGACTGTTAGATCCAAGTGACAGGAGACCACTCCATCCTGACTAGATCTGTGTTGGAGGACAAAAATCCACAGGTTCTGGGATTTCCCTGGTGGTCCAGTGGTTAAGACTTGACCTTCCAATTCAGGAGATACAGTTTGATCTCTGGTTGGGGAACTAAGATCCCACATGCCTCTTGGTCAAAAAACTGAAACATAAAACAGAAGCAATTTTGTAAAAAATTCCATTAAGACTTTAAAAAATTTCCACATCAAAATATCTTTAAACAAGCAGTGTATGTTATCTTAGTTTACTTAACAGCTGTCTAATACTGATGCTCTTTTGTCTCATGTATGGGTAAGGAGGACCGAGATTTGGAGAGAAGGCTTGGGTTGACCACGTGCTGACAGGGTGTACCCACACCCATTCTCCAATAGGCTGGCCCCATGCTCTGACCCCTTTCTTCCCTTTTTAAACAACATTTTAAGAGTTCAAGATTGATTCTTCTTTTTTCTCTCAATCTGAAGCCCCCATCACAAGTCTTTCTCTTCTGCTCTAGAAGATATTCAACAGAAAAGATGGGTGATGAAATGCCAGTCCTATGTGTGGCTTTGCTGGCTGGCTTGTTTGACCTACGGGGCCTTAAGACCTCTGTCTCAGATTTTCCCAAGTGAAAAACAGGCCTAGAAATGTTATTCTCATTCTCACAGAGAGTTAGCAGCAGCAGCAGAAAGGCAGGGCTGCCATACAGATCCTCAGGAGTAGAGCAGTTAGTAGAGTCAACAAGAGTCTAGTTCTTCCCATGATCAGCCTGAAGTCTTCCTCACAGGACCTTAGTAAATGAATGCCTTGGCAAACCAAGGATTGATTGGGACTCTGGTTCTGTTGCTGAGGTAGAATTCAGAATCTAAGCTGTACTTCTGCACTTATGAGAATTGGGGGTGAGAAGGGATGGGGCCAGAAAGGTTCTTCCAGGTGTCTCTGGAGCAGGCAAAGGTCCTTGAGTGAACATGTACATTTGTTGACTGGAGTATCAGACCCTGTAGAATAAACCCTATTCAAATATAGATGTGTGACTCAATGGGTCACTTGTTATATTACACACACAAATTATCCTTCATTAGCTTCTTTTGTTTGGGGTAAATTGCAGTGACAGTAATATGGACTTAAATTCTAGTCCTCTTATCAAACAAATTCAGAATGTACACTCTTGCCCACACTGATTTCATAATAAGTGCCCATCCAAGCATGTTTGTTGCTTGGATGAAAGAGGGGCATTTCTTCCTTTCCAAGCCTTTCTGAAATTTAAGGAGTATTTGGATGAAGGCTAGTGATTCTTTTGATGCCAGGGGTTACTCAGTGCTCATCTGACATTTCAAACTGTTTGGCAAAGGGAAGGCTGTCAGATCTTGTGCTTTTGTTGTCAGAGCTTCCCTGGTGGTTCAGATGGTATAGAATCTGCCCACAATGTGGGAGACCTAGGTTTGATCCCTGGGTTGGGAAGATCTCCTGGAGGAGGCATGGCAACCCACTCCAGTGTCCTTGGGGCTTCCCTGCTGGCTCACGTGATAGAGAACCTGCCCGCACAGACCGAGAGCAGCACCGCACAGCCTTCTGCTGGCAGATCGCTTAGCTTCCCTGCTGCATCTGAGACCAAGGAACCCATAATAAGGTCATCCCATCAGGAGAATAACAACAATTGGAAAGAAGCTTCTTTACTTTTTGTTAGAGCCTTTTCATGACTGACTGGATCCAGAAGAAGGGACATATTGATTCTGTGTCCTTTTGCTGAGTATGGTGGCATGACAAGTGTGACCTACAGGACATACTAGGTAAGATTTTGGTATTGCAACAAAAGCAAACACAGCAGAACAATAGATCAGAGTTCAGGTTGACCTGAGGCAGTCAGTAGGCAGTCCTAGGCATTTTGTCCTGGTAAGGAGAACTGTTCATTTCATTCATAAGTTTCTTCTTCTTCTTCCCCTTCTTCCTCTCCTTATCCTCCTCTTCCTTCTTTCCTCTTTCTCTTCCCTTTCCCTTCCACCTTCTTCTGAAAATGCTTTGGAAACTTTCTCCAAAGGGAAATGTCCTTTCCAAGCCCAGAATTGTTAATCCTTTTGCAGGCCAAGTTTCTGTCTTGTTCCAAAAAGAGAGCATTGACAGTAAATTCGGTGTCTCCTTAAAGTACCCCTTTATTTAAACCTTCAAATGTGTTTCATTTGTTATTGTTGTTTGCTGTTATTTTTAAGCCACAATGCTTACCCATCCTTACACCATCTATTTTGGGCACCCCGAGACGAAGAACTGAAATCAATGCTGGCTGTTGCTTTCTCAATTAGTTCAAGGGTTCCAAGAAGCCCTATGTGCCCTAAGCATTGTCTGTTAACTCGATAATAATGACTTACACACATGTGTAATGTTCATTGATTTTATTGTAAGGAATAAGATACAAACTTGTTTATAAACATTATTAAATCTGTAGTAGCTTTTGGCTCTTTCAATGTGTATTGAGTATAGCGATTATGAAGATATTGTTTTGAAAAGCACAAAGGGATTCTAATGTTGAAAAAAGATGGAAGTCAGTGGGGCAGAAAATGAGATTCAGAAGAGCACCTACCTCTCCAGACCCTCCATCACTTTATCTGGTTCCTCACAGAATTTGTTCCCCTTATGGGAAACGGCCAGAATGGACCAAGAGATCGAATGACTTGGGAAAGAATTTCAGCCCTGTTCCTTCTTTCTTAGCTATATATAACCGTGGTCAAGTTCCATGGCCTCTGAGTGCCTCAATTTTCTCATCTGTACTATGGGGACAATAGTTGTTGTTGTTCAGTTGCTAAGTCATGTCTGACTTTTTGCGACTTCATGGGTTGTAGCATGCCAGGCTCCTCTGTTCCTCACTGTCTCCTGGAGTTTGCTCATATTCATGTCCACTGAGTCGGTGATTCTATCTAACCATATCATCCTCTGTACTCCACCCCCCATTCTCCTTGCATCAGGGTATTTTCCAATGAGTCAGCTCCTTTGCTTCAAGTAGCCAAAGTACTAGAGCTTCAGCTTCAGCATCAGTTCTTTCAATGAATATTCAGGATTGATTTCCTTTAGGATTGACTGGTTTGATCTCCTTGCTGTCACTAGTAGGTCTATTTAAACTGTTTACAATAAGGCTTGGAGTACAATTACTATTCAACAAATAATAGCTACTGTTTATTAAAGATAACAATGACTTTTCTTTAAGAGGCCAAGACTGAGAAATTTCGGTTTGATTGGACAGAACCCCTGTTTATCATGAGTGTCCTTTGCTTGAGCTATGTAATGGGGAGAAAGGGCTTCCCAGGTGCTGCTAGAGATAAAGAACCTGCCTGCCAATTCAGGAGACATAAGAGATGTGTGTTTGATCCCTGGGTCAGGAAGATCCCCTGGAAGAGGGCATGGCAACCTACTCCACTATTCTTGCTTGGAGAATCCCATGGACAGAGGAGCCTGGAGGGCTACAGTCCATACGGTTGCAAAGACTTGAATGTGACTGAAGCAACTTAACATGCATGCATGTGTAGAAAACCCTGCCTTCCCACAAAGGATAAAGTGCTAAAATGATGCCCAAGGAACAAGGCTGATGAAAATATTTAGTTTTGTTCTGATTGAACAAACTCAGCACATGTTTAGTAGTTCCTTTATTTTTAGATTAAAAGGAAAAAGGAGAAGCCAAGCCTTCCAGATAAACCTGCCTGACAGCTTGGGACCACTGACCAGAGAGGACTGCTGATCATCCAGGCTCCCACTGGGCTGCCTGCCTGTGTCCTTCAACCTTGACGACAGGTTCTGGAAGACAACCTGGCAGCCCTCTCACAGTCCATTAAGGCAGCAGATGCAAACAGACTCAGAAGCCAACTGCTGAAATCAGGTTAATTTCAGCCCTGTCCTGGGGCTGCCCACTCACAGCCAATGCCAACTCAACCCAGAACTCTCAAGGTTAGGTCATGGTAAAGCTCTCACTAATGGACATTTCTCAGTAGGATCTGTGCTAAATAAATGCAGAACTGGGCGGCTGGATGGCTTCTGTTTCGAATAGAAATTGCCAGCCTATCATTAGGAGATGGGAGGATGGTTGAGCATAGAAATAGGAGACAAAGACACAGAAGCAGAGTCGGGTGAATAGGGAAATATCTGGCACTTGATCTATGTTCATTTCCTAGAAGATGAAATTGTTTCAGGAACACTGGACTTAATTGGGTTATGTGATTGAAATGTTTATGAAACAATAAGGTTTATTTGTATCTTCCCATTGCAACAGTAGTGTGGACCCATGTGGAGAAGCAGAAAGAAAGAGAGGAGTAGTTCAAGGATCATTTGTTTTTATCTTTCTCAGCACTCTGTTTGGCTTACTTGTTGACTCAAGTTTGTACTTACACTGAGAAAAATCTGCTTCTAGGTTTTCCTCTTGTGATTCACAGTCAAAATAATTTGAACTTAAATTTGGGGAAGAGGAAAGAATTTGAAGGTTGCCATCTTTTTTAGAAAAGCTTTTTGTTTTATATTGGAGTAAAGCCAGTTGAGAATGCTGTGACAGTTTCATGTAGACAGTACTCAGTCATACGTACATGTGTATCCATTCTCCCCAAATTCCCCTCCCATCCAGGCTGCCACACTGAACTTTGAGCAGAGTTCCTTGTGCTATGTAGTAGATGCTTGTTGGTTATCCATTTTAAATATAGCAGTGTGTACATATCCATCCCAAGCTCCCTAACCATCCCTTCCTCCCATTCTCACCCTTGGCAACCATAAGTTTGTTCTCTAAGTCTGTGAGTCTGTTTCTGTTTCATAAATAGTTTATTTATATCATTTTAGAGTCCACATACAAAAGATCTTATATGATATTTCTCCTTCTCTGTTTGACATACTTCATTCAATATGACAATTTGTAGGTCCATCCATGTTGCTGCAAATGGCATTATTTCATTCTTTTAATGACTGAGTAATATTTCATTGTACAAATATACCATATTTGTTTATCCATTCCTGTCAATGGACATTTATGTTGCTTCCATGTCTTGGCTATTGTAAATAGTGCTGCTATGAACACTGGGATGCATGTATCCTTTTGGGCCATGTTTTTCTCTGGAGTGGAATTGGTAACTCTATTTATAGTTTTTAAGGAACCTTCATACTATTGGAACAGTGTTTTTAGTTTTTAAGGAACTGAAGTGACTGTACCAATTTATATTCCCACCAACAGTATAGGAGGGTTCCTGAAGGTTGTCATCTTTGTGGTAACAGTTACACTGCCTCTTAGGGAAAACACCTTTCTATTAGTCTGAAAGGGAAAATAATGTGCTTTTTCTCTCTCATCATTACATTTCTGGTGGCTGTGTTTCTCTGATGGGCTGGTCCTCTATTCCCTCTCTGTTGTTTTCCTTGGTGCTGCCCCAACTTCCCTCCTTTCTCTGCCCCAGCACCCAGTTCAACAAGCTCCGCAAATGGCCATGTGTGCCTTTTCTAGACTGGGCACCTGGCTGAGCACTGGGGTATAGGAGACAAGTATGTCTGATCCTTGTTCATAAAGGGTCCATAGTTCTAGTGGTATAGGACTTGCCTGCCCCTTGGGGAAAAGTCAGGGCAAAATGAGTGGAGGAATCCTGAGAAAACACTCTTTTCTCTGCAGTTCTTACCTACAAAATACCCTAGGCTCATTTGGGCTCATGGCTGGTAAATGAAGGTGACCAGAAGCTTGCTTAACTGGGTATTTTCCAGAGTGATGGTTTAAGTAGCAGTGCTGCCTGTAGTTAAGTGCCTGGGTATTGGAATTAGACAGGACTGGCTTGGAATTCTGGCTTTGCCATGAACCACTGTGTGACCTTGAAAAATATACCTAACCTCTCTGAGCATCAACTTCTGCATATGCTAAAATGGGATAATAATAATGAGTTCATAGGGCTATTGAATGACATAAGAAGTGCAAAGTGGGTAGCACATACTAGGGGCTTAATAAATGGTAACTGCTTTTATTTTATAGCTGTTTATGTTTGTGGATGAATTCTTAGCCTCTGTGAAGGGTCAGACTGTATATAGGGAGCAGTTGACACATGAGCCATGGGTACCTGGGAACTCAGGTGGGTCTGAGGAGGTGGGGGGCAATGATGACCTCTTAGCTTTGGCAGCAGTTGAGTCCTCTCCTGTGGAAAGGAAATGGCCCATTTAGCCAGCTGCATAATCAAACTGCTACCATCAGAGTCTTTTTAAAATGGAGCTTTGTAAATGTGTGCCATGCAGCCTACGGTAATGAGATTCATGCTTCTTCAGTGGTAATCTTCCACCAGACAGCATTTTAAATCTTTTCCTATTTGGTGCACAGAACTGAGTCCAGGATATATATATTTCCAAGTGTCATTTTTAATTTAATGCATGATTGAACGTATTACCACTGGCACAGCTAAATAGTTAAACTAGAATCTATCAATTTGTCCTGAACTGTTGACACGCAGGGTAATGCTACAGTTAAATTAAATTTAAATATAAGAATGAGAGGCAGCTTGGTTTCGTGGCAGCCCTGGGGGCTGCTTTCTCAGTGAGGCCTGGCTGTAGGAGGAAAAGGACGTTTTAAAATATGAGGTGCATCGCTCCCCTCCCCTCCATATGGCTCGGGGAATGTGCTGATTCTCTTGTGTTTCTGGTTGTTTTCCTGGACTGTGTGGCGGAGCAGACCAGGTGTCCAGAGTCTGGCAGGAAGACACTGTGCAAATGTAAAAGCAAATCACAGTTAATAGGAAAAACCTGGTTTGCAAATCATAACAGTTCAGAATGGGAACAGATTTGGGAGACCCCAGAATATCACAGTCAGGGAGACCAGCCAGAGCTTCTATCCAGCTCAGAGGGTCTGGGAAACCTGCCCAAGGATGTCTGAGTTGAGAACTGGGCCCTCAACTCAGAGTAAATGTTTTCTTCTCTGCATCTGAATAGGCTTAATGCAAAGACATGGCCAGGTATGCCCCACTGCTCATTTCTGTGATAACCTGGGCAAGTGAGTGAGCCCCTTGGAGCTCAGTATGCTTGTCTGTAAAATGAGGGTAGACTCACTAGCTGTCTCATCGGGTTGTCAAGACCACTAAGGAAGTTCTAGGTGTGGAATGATTACAATAGCGACCCATACTTGAGAAAGGCCCTGTAGATAGAAACTAGTCTTGCAGCTGTTGTACCAGTAAATATTACTTTACTATTGATTCAACATTTTCTCTGAACTGTTTTCTAGGAGTGGGAACACTCCCACTCCCAAGTGTGTCCTCCATAGCTTGGTCCTCTGGTGTCCCCTTGCAGAAGGATTTGAGATGCCCCATGCATTAGTCAGTCTGCTGGGAGGGCCGTGAGGAGTTCCTGAAAGTTGGAGAGTTAAAACCGGAGACACATATTGTCTCATAGTTCTGGCGATCAGAAGTCCAAAGTCAAAGGGTTGGCTGGGATGTGCTATCTCTGAAGGCACTAGGGGAGGACCCTTCATCACTTTTTCTGGCTTCAGGTGGTTCCAAAAGCTCCTTGACTTGTGCCCACATCGTGCCAGTGTCTAGCTTCATTGTCACCTGGTCTTCTTTTCTTTCCAATGTGTCTGTCTTTTGTGCGTTCCTTATAAGGATGTTCATTATTGGGTTTAGGACCTATCTGGGTAACCCAGGATCTCATTTCATCTCAGATCTCATTGTGAGATCGTCACCTTATCTGCAAAGACCCTGGTAACGTGCCTTCACGTGCTAAGTGCTCAACACATAAAAGAAGTGAAAGTATTAGTCTCTCAGTCATGTCTGACTCTTTGTGACCCCATGGACTATAGCCCACCAGGCTCCTCTGTCCATGGGATTCTCTAGGCAAGAACACTGGAGTGGGTAACCATTCCCTTCTCCAGAGGATCTTCCTGACCTAGGGATCGAACCCAGGTCTCCTGCAATGCAGGCAGTTGCTTTCTCGTCTGAGTGACCAGGGAAGCCCACTCAACACATAACTAAAGCTTTATTCAGAAATTCCCCTTGGATTATTGTAAAATAAGTGATATCCAGGTACAAGGGGCTGCTTCTGGTTTCCCACGTAGCTCGGAACACAATGGCTGCTCAAATGCAGGGATACCCAGAATACACCCACAAATATGGTCTGTTTAAAAATTCTTAAAAGGAAATCAACTCAGCGTGTTTCATTACTGATAAACAGAGCAACCTCTATGTACATGCCTCACATAGAGAAAGGAAGTTTCAGTCACATGCTTTCATAAAAATGACCTAGAAATTTAATAGGGTCCCTGTAAGATGCTTTAAGTCCAAGTTCCTTCTGGACTATTCTGCAGGAAAGTCCAGTATTCAGACTGTGTAGGGAAGGGTGCTCAGTTTCCTTGTTTCTGCGTTGTTTGGATTTGCATCATTCATTACTTTTGAAGCCCAAACATAATGGGTGGAGGAAAAAGAAAAGTAAGGTCCATCTATCCATCTACAGTAGTGACATCAGATGCAGCTGGCTGGCCAGCCCTGCCAGCTCTGCTCGGCCTGCTGCTCAGAGCAAGGGAGGCAGCTGGCTGGCCCCTGGTAAGACTTTGTCAGCTGTGCAGCTGTGAGCCCTGGCTCATTGCTGCTTGAGCTTGGTGTAGACTGCCAGCTGCTGAATCGCCGGTGATTATGCTGAGATGCCCAGCAGATGAGGCACATTCAAGTCATGCTGCTTGTGGTCAGTAGCAGCCATTGTTATCACTGTCCTACTGATGGAGATTTAAGCACTCAGGTGATTTCTTAATTCCTTTGGCCCCTGACCTTTAAGATGATGATCAGATTTTTATGAGCTCTTAGACGCTTTTTTTTTAATTACTCATGATTTTGCCAAACCTGTGTTGTTGATGCCAGCAGTTCTGGGACAGAGCTTGCCATGATTAGAATTCAAGATACTTTTGAAGCTGACTTTCATTTCTTGTTCTTCTTAGATGATGCCAGAACTTGGAGTGTTCTGTATCTTTGAGGGAACTTCAAAACTGAGATACATACTAAAACTCTTGAGTTGGGTTGCTGGGGGATAGGGACACTGGACAAGTTGATAAGAAGGTGGGAGGGGTATAGTGTGTCCTGAAGTGTGATATCAAGGTCACCAGGATAACCATTTATAGCCACCAGGTCAATGAGTTCTGAAATTTGAAACTAGCCAAGAATCATTCTTTTGACTTCAGCCTGTCCTTTTATTGAAGAGCAAGTGCTACTGGGAAAGGCTAGCCAATTCATCTGTTTTCAGATATGTCTACTTGAACATACATGTGTCTATTGGATCATTTGCTGAGATTAGGTTTTGTTGGAAGGGTGCAGGAGGGAGAAAGAGGGCACTGGATGTCTGAATGGGGTGAGGAATCAGGAGAGGGTCATGGGTAAGAGATGATAGACAGAGCGAGGCTACCTTCATGTATTTTCCTAGGCTTGGCACCATGAAGAACGGAGTGATGGGATATCTGGACATCTTGGATGACAGCGACAGTGAGGAAAAAGGTATGATTAGAATTATGCTCCCCTAGAGAGAGACAGGGTGATCCAGCCAATAGCTTAAAATACAGCAGAGTGTTATTTAGGGTCCAGGGCCTTTGTCTTATAATAATTTTTTTCTGGATGTAAAATATAGCCTGATACTTTAAAATATAGTTTTCCTCTCCTACCCCCACCCAACACAGCACTCATAGACCATCACTGGTAGCTTAGTCTCTTTCCTTGGCTCTCCAGATGCCATTTTGGAAGTAGGACAAGGGCTTTCCTGCAAAGTCATGGTACAAGAGCTGATAAGTAGAAAATACAATGTTACACTTATGTTTAAAATAACAGGTATGGACTGTTCTACAGCCAGTGGGTTGTAAATATTATCGGGTTTCCTTTATCCCCTAAGTTAAAACTAGCCTGTGAAAATTTAAAATGGCAAACCTAAAATTACATTATTACAGGGAGAAATAAGATTATTATGGTTTTGATGGGGTCAAACCATGAAATAGAATAAACTTTGTTGGTGAAACTGACTCAAGAATTCAGAGTGCAGGAAATTAATTCCATATCTCAGAGAGATAAGAAAGATTAAGTTAAGCAGGCTCATATTTAGTGATTCATAAAATACAATGAAAAAAAGGGAGGGGGACTTCCTGGTGGTCCAGTGGTTAAGCTCCACGCTTCTACTACAGGGGGTGTGAGTTTGATCCCTGGTCAGGGAACTTAGATCTTGCATTCCATGCAGCTCAGGAAAAAAAATTTAAAAATAAAACAAATATCATGAAATCTAGAAAAATGGTACTGATGAACCTATTTGAACATTGACATCTTAGGATCCTATCAGTGAACTAAAATGGACAGGAATGGGTGAATTCAATTCAGATGACCATTATATTTACTACTGTGGGCAAGAATCCCTTAGTAGCCCTCATGGAGTAGCCCTCATAATCAACAAAAGAGTCTGAAATGCAGTACTTGGGTGCAATCTCAAAAGCAACAGAATGATCTCGGTTCATTTCCAAGGCAAACCATTCAATATCACAGTAATCTATGCCCCAACCACTGATGCCAAAGAAGCTGAAGTTGACCAGTTCTATGAAGACCTAAAACACCTTCTAGAACTAACACCAAAAAACAATGTCCTTTCCATCATAGGGGATTGAAATGCAAAAGTAGGAAGCAAAGAGATAACTGAAATAACAGGCAAGTTTGATCTTGGAGTACAAGATGAAGCAGGGCAAAGGCTAACAGAGTTTTGTCAAGAGAACATGCTGGTCACAGCAAACACCCTTTCCCAACAACCCAAAAGACGATTCTACACATAGACATCACTAGATGGTCAATACTGAAATCAGATTGATTATGTTCTTTGAAGCTGAAGATGAAGGCACTCTATACAATCAGCAAAAACAAGACCTGGAGCTGACTGTGGCTCAGATCATGAGCTCCTTATTGCAAAATTCAGGCCTAAATTGAAGAAAATAGGAAAAACCACTAGGTTATTCTGGTATGACCTAAATCAAATCCCTTATGATTATACAGTGGAGGTGACAAATAGATTCAAGGGATTAGATCTTGTAGGCAGAGTGCCTCAAGAACTATGGACAGAGGTTTGTAACACTGTACAGGAGACAGTGACCAAAACCATCCTAAAGAAAATGAAATGCAAGGGAAAGTGCTTGTCTAAGGAGCCTTAGGGATAGCTGAGGAAAGAAGAAAAGTGAAAGATAAAGGAGAAAGGGAAAGATATACCCAACTGAATGCAGAATGTCAGAGAATAGCAAGGAGAGACAAGAAGGCCTTCTTAAATGAACAATGCAGAACGTCAGAGAATAGCAAGGAGAGACAAGAAGGCCTTCTTAAATGAACAATATATATATATATATATATATATATATATATACAGTAGAATGGGAAAGACCAAGGATCTCTTCAAGAGAATTGGAGATATCAAGGGAAAATTTCATGCAAGGATGGGCACAATAAAGGACAGAAATGGTAAGGACCAAACAGAAGCAGAAGAGATTAAGAAGAGGTGGCAAGAATACTCTGTATCCATACCTGGATAACCATGATGGTGTGGTTACTAACCTAGAGTCAGACATCCTGGAATGTGAAGTCAAGTGGGCCTTAGGAAGCATTTCCATGAACAAAGCTAGTAGAGGTGATGGAATTCCAGCTGAGCTATTTCAAATCCTAAAAGATGATGCTATCAAAGTGCAGCACTCAATATGTCAGCAAATTTGGAAAACTTAGCAGTGGCCACAGGACCAGAAAAGGTTAGTTTTTGTTCCAGTCCCAAAGAAGGGCAATGCCAAAAGTTCAAGCTACTGTGCAATTGCAGTCACTTCATATTCCAGTAAGGTTATGCTCAAAATCCTTCAAGCTAGGCTTCAACAGTACATGAACTGAGAACATCCAGATGGACACGCTAGATTTAGAAAAGGCAGAGAAACAAGAGATCAAATTGTCAACATTTGTTGGATCACAGAGAAAGTTAGGGAATTCCAGAAAAACATCTACTTCTGCTTCATTGATTACACCAAAACCTTTGACTGTGTGGATCACAAAGAAATGTGGAACATTCTTAAAGAGATGGGAGTACCAGACCACCTTACCTGCATCCTGAGAAATCTGTATACAGGGCAAGAAGCAACAGCTAGAACCCGACATGGAACAATGGACTGCTTCAAAACTGAGAAAGGAGTACATCAAGGCTGTATACTGTCACCCTGCTTATTTAGCTTACATGCAGAGTGCATGCGTGCTAAGTCGCTTCAGTCACATCTGACTCTTTGCGACTCTATGGACCATAGCCCACCAGGCTCCTCTGTGCATGGGATTCTCCAGGCAAGAACCCACTGGAGTGGGTTGCCGTCCCCTCCTCCAGGGCATCTTCCAGCCCCAGGGATGGAACCTGCATCTCTTAAGTCTCATGCGTTGGCAGGCAGGCTGTTTACCACTAGCACCATCTGGAAAGCCTCTACATGAAGAGTACATCATGTGAAATGCCAAGGCTGGATGAATCACAAACTGGAATCAAGATTGCAGGGAGAAATATCACCCTCAGATATGCTGATGATACCACTCTTAACAGCAGAGAGTGAAGAAGAACCAAAAAACCTCTTGATGAGGGTAGAAGAGGAGAGTGAAAAAGCTGGCTTAAAACTCAACATTCAAAAAAATAAGATCATGACATCTGGTCCCATCACTTCATGACAAATAGAAGGGGGAAAAAAGATCTGGCCTCTAATTTAGAGGTTATTTATTTTTGGACAATTATCACTCAAGATTGGAACCTGTAATCATTAGCCTGGGTTAACCTCAGTGTTTCTTTAAAAGTAGTTATTGAAGAAAACTATGTTTCTTCCCTTAAACTTATAAACCCTGTTACAGGAAATTGAATTTACTCCCTAATAACTAAACTCTGTATGATTTTACTGGCCATAGTAATATAAACCAGGTTAAATTTCTCTTTTCAGAAAAATTTTTCATAATCCAGAATTTCCTCCTTGAGTTAGCTATACAAGTCAAATAAGGTTTTGTTTATGTCCAAAACCACAAATTCTCATAATTTTGCAACTCACCCCCCTCCCCAAGATAGGAGAGAGCTCTAGTCTTTCTTGGGGGTCTCTCCTCCAAGAAATAGGATAATAGGAGAACCCTGGAGAGTTTATAAGGGCTAAAATGGGACCTGTCAAGCCTTGTTCTTAAACCTGCATGAGAATCCTATGCCTCCAGGATGCTTTCAGCCCTCAGAACCCAAGACACTGATACCTGGTCCTGAGACTGTCACTGAGGAAATGTGGGAGATTGAGAAAATTCAAATATTCCCTCTTAAATCAAACACAAGATGGTTCCATTGTCCATCTGTGTCCAGTGAGGACTCTGATTGAATTTACCTAAATTCAAGTAGAAAGTCAAGGTTATGTAATGAATATAGGGCTCTCACGATAATCACCTAACATGCTCAGGGCAATCATGTTCTAGATTTGTAGTATCAGAATAGCTTGGCAAATAGTGTGTATATACGTTGGGGTGGAGTGAAGATTTCTTTCAGGATTCCTGTGTCCTTAGAATTCTATGTCACTTACACATTCTGAATTCTTGAATAATACCCATTAGGCTTCTTAAACCTACAGGTGAAGTTTGCTTAAGTTAATACCTTAATTCTCCTGAGGTATCCAGTTCTGCAAAACAATTATATCAAGACATTTTTTGCTTGTTTTGAGCTGCTGAGGATATGCTAGGCTGGAGAAATGTGCATTTGACAACCACTGAAGTTGAGTTTTTGGCTCATTATCTTCAACTGAGGGCTTCCCAGGTGGTGCTAGTGGTAAAGAACCTGCCTGCCAATGCAGAAGATGGAAGAGACACAGGTTCGATCCCTGGGTTGGGAAGATCCCCTGGAGGAGGGCATGGCAACCTGCTCCAGGATTCTTGCTTGGAGAATCCCTATGGACAGAGGAGCCTGGTGGGCTACAGTCCATAGGGTTGCAAAGAGTTGAATATGAGTGAAGTGACTTAGCACAGCACACGCACGCCCTTGGATGGGGCTTGTTATGGGACTTTTTTAAGGTCAATGTCTCCATCCAGTCCAACCAAGTTCTGTTACATGTTTTGG
Source organism: Cervus canadensis (assembly GCF_019320065.1). NCBI lineage: Eukaryota > Metazoa > Chordata > Mammalia > Artiodactyla > Cervidae > Cervus > Cervus canadensis. The sequence goes on along the minus strand of NC_057395.1, from coordinate 31,029,791 downwards.
ATCTCATGGTATGTGGCTGAGGGTGTGTATCATATTGCTTTACACTAAGTGCTCTCCTATTTGGAAGAATCTCATTATCGCTCCTCTGTCATGAAATGCTGTTGATAAATTGATCCTATCAGTTACTCATTGGGTCCTTTATTTAATAAATAATGCCTGCACTATTCTTGACCATTAGTCCAGAATTAGTCAGCGTGCACTTTTTATGCTTTAGGGATAAAACAGGAAAACAGACATGCTTTCAACTATCACAGAGCTCAATCTAGCAGGAAAAACAGACATTAAGCATATAATTATGACTATTAAATGCATAATTACAGGTATGAGAAATGCTGTAAAAGAATTCTGGGTGCTATGGGAAGGTTTAACAGGCAGACCTCAAAGTTGGGGAAGTCAAGGAAGATTTTTTTGAGGAAGGTGAAGCTGAAATAGGATGGAAGCATTTACATATGACTGTGTGGCAGGGATGCAATTTTTACTGGGTTTTAGGATGTGCCTGAGTCCCAGTTACTGTGCTCTAGTGGCCACCTGAGTTGGCTATAAAGCTGTTTCACTTGTCTCTGCATTTCTGGGGTCAGTGATTCAATGGGCCATGCGTGAAACTATGAGACTGTGCCCAGACCAGGAGCTAGAGGGAACCTTAAAGCTTTCCTTCAATGATGAGTCATGTTCATTATGGATTTTAATCCCTTGAGTATCCTGAGTTTCTGGATAGTCAATGAAGAAATTAAGAGCCTTTCTTTCTACTCTAGTACTAATGATTAGGGTGATTTAGGTTTCTACTCTCATCAGTTCCAAGGGGAAAGTTATATAATGTGGGTCTCACTAATAATGGCTTCTAGTCAAGGGCTCCCTCCATGAACACAGCCCTACATCCTTCCCAGCTCAGCCAAAGATTCTCGGGGTCTTCTCCATCTCATACTACTTCAGAGTGACTCTGAGAATCCTTTCCTGGATGTCCCAGAATGATCCTCCTGTTTTGCTCACTAGACGGCTTCTCCACTGTGCTGATACTTTCCGTAGAGTGCCAGGCGGTGCCTCTGAATAATTTGACATTAACCTGAGTCTAGATTCTCTTGTTTTGTTGAAACAAGGTGGCCATGTGCTCTGGGTTACCAAGAGCATCCATGCTTGTAGTCTTCTTTCCCTTGAGTCAAGGTGAGTGTTCCAATTTACCACAGTCAACCCACTGCTTCTCTGGAAATTGTACAATGCCCCTGGGAGAAAGGGCTTCTCAGGTGGCACTAATGGTAAAGAATCCGTCTGCTAATGCAGGAGACAAAAGCAACACGGGTTCCATCCCTGGGTGGGGAAGATCCCCTGGAGGAGGGCATGGCAACCCACTCCAGGATTCTTGCTTGGAGGATCCCACAGACAGACGAGCCTAGCAGGCTACAGTCTGTGGGGTCGCATAGAGTTGGACACGACTGAAGCAACTTAACATGCAGGCACGCATGCCTGGGAGAAAAAGAGGGAACCGAGAAGCAATATAGATGATCACACCCAATGCTGCCCACGTTTGGTTTCCTTTCCACTCCTGCAGCCCCTAACACACTTCTTGAGTGGCAGTGTGGACTGTTGAGCCCCTACCACACTTCTTGGGTGGCAGTGTGGACTGTTTAGCTTGGAGAAAGAGGTTTTGACCCAAATGAAGGACCTCATGTCTGTGAACTCAGGGCAGATAGTTCGGGGGAGGGGAAGCCCTATCTTATGACACACAAGTTTAAATTTTCCAAAGCTCTGTGTGGGAGTGGCTGTTATAAATCCTGTTATCTGTTGATGGGATTTGAGCCTGAAACGCCCACGTGCTGCTTTGAAATTTTCCTCCATCTGTTCATTTCTGCAGAGCTTATTTATTTATTTAGGACAAGAGAATTGGCCTAGTAATGTCCCTAGCTGAAGAATTGGGATGGCAGATCTGAGGAGAAAATAGATAACTGTTTGCTGGGGGGTTCCTGATGTGTGTCTACCTAGGTCCCCTTCCTCTGGTATCTTCAGATTAAAAGGTTCTGGTGATTCAGATTAGAAGATTCAATTCATGGTTGATTAGTAGTAGAAGTTAGCAGCGGTGACTCGTCTATTCTCAGCGTGGGGAGTCCTACAGAGTAACAGTGGGGGTGTCCACAGAGGCCACTAGAAACTGAAGTGAGTGGCTTTCATATCACAACATTGTGATAGGCAAGGACTGTTCACTAGGCTGTGGAAAATAAGATCAAATAACTATTTAGGGACTCAGCTTGGACTTGACCCAACTTGTACCTACTTCAGGAAGGAATTTGATCCTTAATTTGCCTTTGGGAAACTTCCCATAATTTTTTTTTTTTTTCCCTAATTCAACCTCTGGAGTTTTCTTCTTATCTCCTTCTTGGTTATGAGTCAAGTACATCCCAAGGCTTCCTTTCCCAGAATCACTTCCTTCCCCTTTGATGACAGCTGGGGTTTTGGCCCCAATTCCCACTCAGGTTTTTTGACCCATGTCTGTTGCGGACAAAATGTTGTGAACAAAAGCTCTCAGAGCCCTGACCCTTCCTCTCACCTCTCTGCTGTCCTTGGCCACAATTCTTCTGCAGACCCAGAAAAAATTGGAGCACTATCTTGCAGTTATTTCATAATCATGAAGCACTTCTTGGATGTTTATGCCTTTAGCAGATATTCACTGAGTGTCCCATATGAACAGAATACAGAACTGAAAATGTACACAAAGTTTTTGTTCTCAAGGACCTGATGGCTGAGTGGAAAAGACCTATGTAGAACAAGAAACTATACATACACTCATAATTTTCCATAGTGTAAAGTGTTGTGAAGAGTGAAAGGGAAGTAATGAAAACTGGGGACCTGAATGGGTTGAGGGCTTCCCAGAGGAGGTGACTTTCTTCCTGAAGTCATGGCTTCTCTATTTGCATTTCCCCCCACTATTTGCACTATATTTAGATTCTACTTCTGTTAAGGGTGTGATTGAGAATTAAAGCAACTCTTGTTCTATTAAAAATGAATTTGCTTGGGTAATTCTCTCCATCCCTGTTACCTCTGGTGCTTGATTACTGAGATCAGGAAAATGCAAGACATCCACGGATAAATTATTTTGTAACATCATGTTTACAGAGTGTGAGCAACTCACTTGGAAACTTTAGGCATTAGTCTTACTTGTGATGTGATGAAGTCCCTGGGGAGGGAATAGACTAGGTAGAAAGCTAAAAGGAAGACTTAGCTGACAGTTAAGACACCAAGCAGTCAGAAGAGGTAACCCTCTCTGCCGTTCGTTTTGGTAATCCCAGCTGCCCTATGGGCTGGGGGTTTATGTAAAACAGAATGTGTGACAATGGCTGGCTTGGGGATCTACCACAAAAATATTTGAGACTTGCTCCTTGGGAACCCCAGTCCTAGATGAATGTTTTCCCAAGACTCCACAAAAAGTCATAGATAGGCGATGAGGGTCCCCATATCAACCACTTGGGATGAGCCCAGGAATCTGCATTTCTGCTGCCTTCCCAGGTGATGCTGCTGTTGCTGATCCTGCAAGCCAACTCCATAATCGCTCTCCTGGTTTCTCTCCCTGGTCCTGCTCCTCAGATTCCTCATTTCTCATATGGACACTGGCTTTTACCCACATTTCTCATCGTTGTTTCTCTTTTCTGTAATTCTACCAGCCCTAACACCAGCTCAGCTCACACTTTGGTCATTTTGAAATGAGTGAAACAAACAAACAAAAAGATATTCTCTTTGCCTTTCCATCTAAGGCTTAGGGGAGCACACAGGGCTACCCCATATCCAGAAAATAGATCCTTTTTTTTTCTTTGTCTTTCATTGTCTCCATTAGATTGTTTCAGCCTTGTAGCTTTTTCATTGCTGCACCTGCTTTCTTTCTTACAAATGCTTTCAACCTAAAACAAACTGGTTATGAAACGAAATTGCACATCTACATGGGAACACGTTTATAATGAATTTTCTTTCCAGTTTACTGAACCATTTTTGGATTTATTTGGCAGTGAGTTTGGAGATCTCAGAAGAGGATGTAGAATCAGTGATTTATGCATTGTAATTTGGATGGTGTAGCAGGATTACAGTTCTGATGATGTCACACATCAAGGCAATGTGTTAATGTTTGCATTTCTAGTAACATTTTAAAAAGTAAAAAGAAATGGGTAAAGTTAATTTTAATAGTATATTTCATTTCTTATCTAAAATATTATTATTTCTACACATAATCAATATAGAAATTGTGGGCTTTTCTAGTGGTTCGGAGGTAAAAAATCCACTTGCCAATACAGGAGGCACAGCTTTAGTCCCTGAGTTAGGAAGATCCCCTGGAGAAGGAAATGGCAACCCACTCCAGTATTCTTGCCTATGGAATCCCATGGACAGAGAAGCCTGGTGGGTTACAGTCCATGGAGCCACAAAAGAGTCAGGACACAACTTTGCTACTAAATAACAAGAACAAGAACAACAACAACAACAACATTGTTTTGTACTAAGCCTTTGAAACCCAATGTGCATTTCATATTTATAGCCTATTTAAATCTAGACATTTCAAGCACTCCATCACCATGTGTGGTTAGTGGTTTCTAAATCATTGTTTTCCATTTCCTCTTTGACTGCCTGGATTTAAATACAATTGGCTCTCGGTATCCCAGGGTTTTGAATCAGCAGATTCAACCAACCGAAGATCAAATCTGCAGATGTGAAACCCCTGAATACAGAGGGCAGACTGTACACACTGTTTTATATGAGACATGAGCGTCCCTGGAGTTAGGTATCCGTGGGGATCCTGGAACCAATCCCAATCAGATGTCAAGGGGTGACTGCAGTGTCATTTAAAAATTAAGGCCTTTCAATATTGATGTCTCTGACATCTGTGTTAGAGTGAGACTAGTGTCTTATAAGCATAAATGGGACATCCAAAATATATATCAATATAATGGGTCAAAGACGAGTTTTTTCTCATTCACATAAAATCCAAAGTGAATATTCCTGATCAGCAGGTCGCTCTTTTCCAGGCAGTGATTCAGGAACCCTGCTCCCTTCTGTTGTGGCTCCTCAGTTTTCAACACGTAACTTTCACAGTCGCCATGCTCTTCTGTATCATGCTTTTTTCAGCTGGGGGTAGCTGGCCTGTGAGTGATGCATATTATGTTTGTGCATCATTGCTTGATATGTCTTACTGCGAGGAAGTAAGACATAGCTGTGTGCTCAGGAGAAAAGGGAAATAGATTCAGATTGGTGACCATCTAGCTAGTTTTCACCATAGTTTCAAAGGATCTAAAGGGTTTATCTCTGGAAAGAATAGAGGGAAGAATGTTCTTGGCAGGGGAAAAGATACACACAAGGCTCTGAGGCAAGAAAGAGCTTGACATGTTTGAGGAGCTGAAACAAGAATAGGGTGGCTGAAATACTTACTGGGGAAGCATAGTAATGTTTTCTAAACTCTTTAGACTCTTAGGTTAATTTCTCTTTCAGTAATAGTCTGGCCTATTTTTATGTATGTCCAAAAGAGAAATAATAAAATAAATACTATGATCACACACACACACACACACACAAAGAATAGGGTGGTTGAACCATGGTGAGCAGGAATGGAGCAACTGAGAGAGTGGTGAAGAAATGGGTGGGGGTCCAAGTAGGAGAGCAGTCTGGGATTGTTAATTTTTTGTTGTCATAAAATACAGGTAACATCAAACTTAACAATTTAACCATTTGTAACTATATCATTCACGCATTTAATACTTTCACATTGTTGTGCAACCATAACCACCCTCCATTTCAAGAATATTTTTTGTCATCCAAAACTGAAATTCTGTACCGAATTCCCCCTCCCTCTAGCCTTTGGGAACCACTAGTTTACTTTCTGTCTCTGTGAATTTGACACGGTTTTAGGAACTTCTTATGAGAGCATTCATATAGTATTTGTCCTTTTGTGTCTGGCTGATTGCTTCTAGCATAATATCTTCAAGGTTCATCCATGTTGTAGCACATATCAGACTTTTATTCCTTTTTTAAAGACTGAATGATATTCCCTTGCCCTTGCACACATATAACACATCCTGTTTATCCATTCATCTTCCATCAGTCGGCCTTTGGGTTGTTCCACCTTTCAGCTATTGTGAATAATGCTGCTTTGAACGCCAGTGTACACATATCTGTCTGAGTTCCTGCTTTCAATTTTTTGGGCTATATACCAAGACAAATTGCCAGATCATATCATAATTCTATATTTAATTTTTTGAGGAACCACCATAATGTTTTCCTCCATGGCTGCACCATTTCGCATTCCCACCAGCAAGGTGCGAAGGGTCCATTTTCTCTACATTCTCCCCAGCATTTATAATTTTGTTTTTCTTTTAAAAATAATAACCATAGTAATGGGTATGAATGGCACCCATAGTAATGTTATCTCACTGTGGTTTCAATTTGCATCTCTCTAATGTTCAGTGATGTTGAGCCTGTTTTCATGTGCTTATTGGCCATTTTTGTCAGTCTTATTTGGAGAAATGTCTGTTCAAATTTTAGGCCTTTTTTGAATTGGTTTGTTTAGTTTTTAATTGTTGTTGAGGGAGTTAGGATTTTATTCTCAGTGCAATGGAAAGGCATCGTGGCACTCAAGCAAGGAAGTGATGTTTTAGGGAGAACCTATGCCTTTCTCAAAGGATTGTGTGAAGTTCTCCAGCAACACAGGCTGCTGGGTCCAGAAGCAGTGTGGGTGGATATGGATGACATCACTAACCACAAGAGTCTCTGTTCACTATGAGCTAAAAATGTCACGTAATTAGGGCAGAAGGCTTAGGTTCTGTTTTTCCTCCCACAAACTTCAGCAATGTCCTATATTTCTATGCTGTTCCCATAGTGTCCCATATTTTCATATACTGAGACTGAGATGGGGTGGGGGTGGGGCAAAGCTCTGAGTCTGTGACAATGATTCACTCTCCAGGGCCCATGTAGTCCTGTGAATTTTTAAAAATTGACTTATCTTAGTTGATTTTAAATGTTTCAGATGTACTTTTTCAGATTATTTTCCATTACGGATTATTGCAAGATATTTAAATTTATTTATTTTTGGCTGCATTGGATTCTTCGTTGCTGTATGCAGGCTTTCTTTAGTTGTGGTGAGTTGGGGCTACTCTCTAGGTACAGGGCTCAGGCTTCTCATTGCAGTGGCTTCTCTTGTCCTAGAGCACAGGGATCCTCAGTGACTGCAGCTCATGGGCTCTGTAGTTGTGGCACATGGGCTTAGTTGCTCTGCAGTATGTGGGATCTTCCTGTAGCAGGAATCAAATCCATGTCCCCTGCACTGGTAGGCTGATTCTTAACCGCTGGACCACCAGGGAAGTCCTATTGCAAGGTATTGAATATAGTTCCTGTGCTACACAGTAGGTCCTTGTTGTTTATCTATTTTACATATAGTAGTGTGTTTGTGTTAATCCCAAAGTCCTAGTTTATCCCCCCTGTCCCTTGCCTCCACCCGGGCCTGTGATTCTTAAAGGGCCTGATGAGGGAACTCAATTAGTTCAGGCACTGATCTTGGTTGTTGTGATTACAGCGAAGAAACCTGTTCCTTGAAAAACTGGTGATATTATCAATTCATTTCACACCAGCCCAACAGAAACAACAGAGTCTGAGTAAGAGATCAGTGACAGGGAAGCGATAGGGCTTCTGCAGTCCTGAGAGCTAGCTCCCCTCATTTGGTTTTGTACATCCCATTATGTTCAAGTCAGAATTCGATATTAGACTTAACAGAGCACTTGACAATTTTATCAGTTTATCAGAGTAGGACACGAGCAACTGAGCACGCATGCATGCCCTGTGCTATACAGTAGGTTCTCATTAGTTATCTATTTTATTTGTAGAGATGTGGATGGATATGTTCTTGTTTACCCACTAAGGCAGTGGTTCTCAAACCTGAGTGTGTTAAAATTGTCTGGTGGTGCTGGTTCAGTCACTAAGTTATGTCCGACTCTTGCGACCCCTTGAACTATATAGCCTGCCAGGTTCTTCTGTCCATGGGACTTCCCAGGCAAGAACACTGGAGTGGGTTGCCATTTTCTCTTCCAGAGGATCTTCCTGACCCTGGTACTGAACCTGTGTCTCCTGCATTGCAGGCAGATGCTTTACCACTAAGGGCCTGTTCAAACACACAGTGCTGGGCCCAGTCTCCCCAAACTTCTGACTCAGTAGGACTAGGGTGGGCAAGAATGTACATTCCCAAATGCCCAGGGGTTGCTGCTGCTGCCAGTCTGGGCCTCCCTGTTGAACCCTCACCTGAAGACACTAAGCCTAGCCCTGTAGAGTCAGAAAGCCAGCTGATTTAGGGTTCTTCAGTTAGTGGTGACTCAGCTACTGTTCATCGTGGCCTGGTGATAGGCAGCCACATCCTCTGGGGAGGTTTCCTTCTGCACTGCAGTATGCAAGGTGTTCGTGTGGGGGGTAGGGGTGATGAACACAGACATGCCAGTCCATGACCCTGGGGATTCTTCAAAGCCCACTGCTTTTCTGTGCAGACATTGTAAGTAGAAAGCCCCAGGCCCTGATATGGCTGGGAGAAAGTTACCTACTCTTTCTCTCCTGTTTGTTTCATGTGATGAAAAGGGACAATGCTATTGTCTCTATTGCTCAGCAGTACACAGGCATTAATTAACACCCGTGAAAATCTTTGATCTCATTCAGGCAGCTCATTAAAAATACATTAATTGAACATCCACCTTATGAAACCTTTGTTCTACATACTGGAGATAGAGCAGTGAACACAAATCAGTCCCTGATCAAGTTAAAACTTTTTTTTCCTAGTGGCAGAGATATGAAAAAAACAAATGGAAAGGTAAATATGTGCTATGTTGGATGGCAATAGATACTGTGGGGGAAACAGGGTAGAGTATGGGAGACAGGATGTGGTGAGAATGGAAAGATTTGCCCTTTGTGTGTTTGTGTGTGTGTGTGTGAGCACATGTACATGCATAGTGGTCAGGGAGGTGTCTCTGAGAAGATGGCACTTGGGCATAGACTCTGAGGAAGTGAGGGAGTGAGCCACCTGAAAATCTGGAGGAACAGTGTGTTAGGCAGAGGGAACAGCATGTGCAAAGGTCCTGGGATGAGAGTACTTGACATTTCAGGGAAGAGCCAAGAAGCTAGTGTGACTAGTGAGGAACCAGATTAAAGAGGAGAGGGTGAGAGAGAGTCAGAGAAATAACCAGGACCAGCTTGCATAGGACCTTGTAAACTATTCTAAAGAGATGAAGTGGGCATCACTGGAGGGTTTGGGGCAGAGAAGGGGTACAGTGGGATTTACATATTAAAAGGTTTTTCTTAGCTGCCAGTGGCACTGTAAGGGAGTTATGGGGGCCAGGCAGGAAGGAAGACCAGTTAGGATGCAGATTCAATAACCAAGATGAGTCATAATGGTTGATGGGATCAGGATGCAAAAGGGGTGATCTTGAAGGAAAAGCCAACAGTATTTATTCATTTAGACTAGGGGGAGGGGGAGAGAGAGGGGATACAGGATGGCTCCAGGTTCTTTGAGTCCAGCAACTGGAATAACAGAATTGCCAGTAATTAACTGAGCCCGGGGAAACATGCATAAGAAGCAGGCCCGTGGTCTAGCTGAGCACACAGGAGAGAGGAAAACAATATAAGATGTAAAGGGAAATCACTCAGATCCTACAACCTCAGCAGAGGTTTTATTTTTATTTTATTTACTTTTATTTTTTGTAATTCTTTCCATTTTCTATTCCTATTCATTTGTAGTTTACACAGAGGTGTAGGTAACATTATTGAGTAGTTAAAATATGACAGTTAACTGTAATAAGCATTTCTCATATCACACTGAATCCTTGAAAACTGCCCAGAATAAAGACCACAAAAGCTTAGACAGGTTGAGTAACACCTAGCTAGTAAACAGAATTCAATTTCACCCAGAACTAGAGTTTCACCCAGAACTAGAGTTTCACCCATGACTGTCTGACTTCAAAAATCCAAGTTATTCCCTATTGCACTACATTTCTTTATTATGTATGTATATAAAACCCAGAGAACCCCAAGTGTTACAGCTTTTAGAGTCATTGTCTCCTTTCTCTGGTGCTGATGGAGTTTCTCCCCTTCCACAAGATTCCTGCATCCTTTTCAGGGATCACTTTCCCTGGAATGTCTGAAATAAAGTTTAGACCTCCAGGGCTAAACGTGTAATCCACCATGAGGTTTATTGACTTGTGACAGTGGGGGAGAGAGCTCCAGGGAAACCAGAGTGTCTCATCACACAGAGGAGGTGATGAGGTTGTCAGGACTGGGGGAGACAGTGGGATTTACCTCAGATTCAACTAAATCAATGTCATGGTTTCAAAGCAAAGTAGGGCTGTGTGTAAAGGAAATAGCATCCTCCTGGGCTAAGGGAACAGACTCAGATTTTTTTTGGAAATGACAGGGTTAAGAGAAACATGGGTGGTTTATCCAAAATCCCTTATCTGAGGCTCTGCACCTGGGTTGGAAATTCAGGCTACTTCGTCTGTGTCCAGGATGACTGGGCTCTCTCAGCTAAGAGCGGGATGTTCCATTCTTATGAAAATGATTTTGGACAGGAAAGTTTCTGGAAATTTATAATTTTAGAGAACACAGTTTCTCAGGTCTATGTCTTTTTTTAAATTTTTTTAGAAATAAAGTCTTTAATTTACAAACATTTTACATTTACAGGAAGATTATTAAAGAGATTTGCCATAATCTGCCTACTTATTTGCCCCTATTATTACCATTTAACTTTATTATGATACTTTTGTTACAATTAATGAACAAATATTGATTTTTAAAAAAATTTTAAATTGGAGGATAATTGCTTTACAATGTTGTATTAGTTTCTGGTGTACAACAAAGTGAGTCAGCCATATATATATACATATATCCCCTCCTTCTTGTACCTCCCTCCCACTGCCCCATCCCACCTCTCTAGGTCATTACTGAACTGAGCTCCCTGTGCTATCCAGCAGGTTCCCACTAGCCATCTATTTTACACACGGTAATATATGTATGTCAGTGCTACTCTCAGTTCGTCCCACCCTCTCCTTTCCCCACTGTATCTCTATTCCTGCCCTGCAAATAGGCTCATCCGTACCATTTTTCTAGATTCCATATATATATATGTGTGTGTGTTAATATATGATATTTGTTTTTCTCTTTCTGACTTACTTCACTCTGTATAACAGGCTCTAGGCTCATCTATCTCAGTAACACTGACTCAAATTCATTCAGGGCTATGTCTTTTTGCTTATTAACAAAAGTGCTCAGAAGGAAGCTGACTTCTCTGCTCTGTGCCCTTATTCCTGGGGCTCCTGTTTTTCTTGCAACCCAGGCTCACTCTGCCACGGTCCTATGTCTCTCCAACCCATGAGTTCCACTCACATCAGCTGCTGGTACTTGTCTGTGCATTTGGGGTCGTGGTGTGGGATTACAGTACCATGAAGGTGACGCTGTGATGTTTCACTGCCAAGATGACAGTCTCAACAATCGTTTCCTACCTCAAGGAAATTGTCCACTAGCAAGCCCTGCTTACTGCCCTTTTCTTAGACTTCTCTGCCCTCCTTGGTTTTCTGAGTCTCCAAGTTTTCCTCTTTTCTCCTGTTTTGGGGCCTCCACCATTCTGAAAATTATGGGGGGAGTCATTAACATCCCCAAAGCTGCCCTCTTTGAAGAGGGATGTCTCTGATCCCCCTTTTCATATGCACAGGACCTCACATAGGAGAGTGAACGTAAACAGAAGTGAGTGAAGGGGTTCCATTTGCCTTTAGGAAGGACATCTGGATGCATGCAGATGAAGCACCAGAGGCAGGGAAGCCAGTGAGGAGGCAATGTGGACAGTGCATCCCCTGAGAGAGCCTGAACTGAGGAGGATTGAAGGGAAGCAGAAAATCACATCCCCAGAAAGGCTGGAGGATGGCTGCGAGTGACTGCAAGGGAACCTCAGGTGAAGTGGCCAGGGCCTCCCTGAGAACAGGAGCTGAGGGGAGGGAGAGACTCAAAGTCTGTAAAGATAGGAGCAAATGCCTGACCCTAGGGGGCTACTAGGAGACACTCTCTACTACCCAGGTCATGGCTGGTCCAGGCAGATGAGAGAGACCATTTTAGGGTTGTTTTCTGGTTTTCTGGGGGCTTGTGCATCTGACCTGGTAGGTGGACCGGATGGATTATTTTACCCTCACTTCACATTTTCACTTCGTCAGCAAAATGGACATGCCCGTCAGGGTGTACCTGATGCTCTCCATTAGACTGCCTCGGGCCGTGAGGGCTGTTCAGTGGTGTGTAAGTGATAACTGTAATAGCTCTATTACAATGCACACTCAAGAGTAAACCGTCCCATTAATCTTCACTGCATGAGGAAAAAAGCATCATTTGATGAGATACTAGAAGAATTTGCTGGAAGAAATGCCCACAACATAGTGTGAGGATGAAGAACAAAAGAAGCTCTGTTTTTTTTTTTTTTTTTAAGGTGACATCACTGATTCCAACAGATACTAATTGAGGATTTACTATGTGCCAGGAACTGTTCTAGGCACTACATAGAGCAGTGAATGAAGAAAGCAAGACCCCTTCTTATGGAGCTGATATTTGGTGAGGGAGACAGGCAAATAACAAGTAACAAATAAGTGAGACAATTGAATTGTGGTAAGTGCAGTGAAGACAGAGGATTCATGTTCCTGAACTCAGGTTTGGCTACTTGTCATTCAGGAATCCAATACTGAGAGACAAGTGTTGGGTAAAAGGAAAGACAGCTTTTTTGAGGAGGCTCACAACCCTGGGGAGAAGGTGGGCTCATGTCCCAAAGAGCTAACTCCCCCTTGTCCATCAGGGAGCCAGAGTTTTGTTGTTGTTCAGTTGCTCACTCATGTCCGACTGACTCTTTGTGACCCTGTGGACTGCAGCACGCCAGGCTTCCCTGTCCTTCACTATCTCCCAGAGTTTGCTTAAACTCATGTCCATTGAGTTGATGATGCCATCTAACCATCTTGTCCTCTGTCACCCCCTTCTCTTCTTGCCCTCAATCTTTTCCAGCATTAGGGTCTTTTCCAATGAGTTTTTAAAGGAGAGTTTCAGGGGTGCATATGTGGGGGAGGGGGTTGTATGCCGAGCAGTACAGTGAGCTCTGACAGTCACCTTGAAATTGATTGTGCAGCAGTATGACTAGCACCATCTTGATTGTTTTAAGTACAGTTAATCTTCAGTTCCAAGGTCAGTTTGTTTCCATTTCCTTGAGGCCAGCTCTTGGAATTGTGTAAGACGGAGCACTTTATGTCCCATCTACAGTCTGCTCTTCACGCTGTTATCGTCTCCCACCTGGTGAGGGTTTCAGTATCTGCAAAACAGCTCAAAGGACATGGCTCAGAATTTTTGTGTAGCCTTGAGGAGAAACTAAAGGTCCTTGACTATGTTTAATGGCTGTTATTGTTTTGTCTTATTTGACTGTCTTCCTTTGTTTCTGCATTTCTCATTTCTCTGATTAAATTTGTTCTTTGACTGAAGTTTTCCTGCAGCAGGCAGGTGGAAAACATGGTGGTTGAGGCCAGGGTGGGGAATCTGCCCTGGAAAGGCCCCATAGGATGCTGGTCTGTAACATTAACAGGGCAACATGATGGAGTATATTAGGATGGTCAGGGCAGGCCTTTCTGATAAGGTGATGGTGAGGCTTATTCATCTGGCTCAAACCATGGAAGTCTCCACTGATGGCAAGTTGAAAGCACCAGTGATCTAGGCTTCAGGCAACTTTGATTAGGAATACCATCAGAACTCACGTAACCACCTTCTTGCAGTGGCCTCTCTCCACGTTCCTAATTGCCTAGAAGTACAGGCTGCTTCGACCTTGATGAGACATGGATGTTTTGAGAAGACAGCAGACTGCATCTGGTGTAATACTGTTGTTATCAGCTTAGGAGATGAGAGCATGGAGGGTGCAACCTCCCTGGGTCTCAGGGCTACCATGGGAGGAAGAAGGGCAGGAGTGGAGGGCTTTGGACCCCCAGTGCTGGGTGCTTCCTGCTCCAGCCATGGACCCTGGACTGTTTTTCTTTACTTCCTTTTCTCACATCATCTTATGGACCTCCTAGTCATGTTATCGACTCTTATCATCGTCTCCCTTACCTTCTCTTCACGACATCATATGTCCTGAAGAGAAGCTGTACCTAAGGCTAAAGAGAGAATTTATTACATTATAGCCTACCACTTTTTAGAAAGACCATGCAGGGATCGACACCAATCATGCAGAATTAAAGTTATCCATATGTGTTTGTGGATGGACCATCTATGTATACATACATGTTCATGTGTGTATATTACCACTAGCACCTCCTGGGAAGCCCTATGAATATATATTTAAATATATTTTATATATAAAATTTGAAAATATATTTTATATATAAAATTTGAAAATATATTTTATTCCATATCTTACATCTATTTTTTTATCTTGTGATAAAGTATCAGCTATGAGGTCCCTATAGAAATGAAACATGAATGTGACTGTCCTTTGACCTTGAAGTCCAATACAGACTAACTAGGACAGGATGATTTTGGTGGAAGAGGAACAGTGTCCCTGCTCTTTGTTCATGAAGGTCACAGCACTGGAGCTGGGGTGGCCAGGTGCTTGGGTCACCCTTGGCCAACCTGCCTCTAGCTGCCAAGGTCCATGGGATCAGAGTCCATCTCTGGCATGTGGTGCTGTTCCAGAGCTGCTACAGCTCACGGAGCCCCATGCTGACTGTGCTGATCCCGCAAGACCTCTGTGAGCTCTTTCATTCTGTTGCTCCCTGAGGCTGGCTGGGAGCAGATGGCGTAGACAGGCCCTAGACACTGGGGGAAGAAGTTGTCTGCCCAAAATCATCCCCCTCACTGTGGCATGAAATACCCTTTGTATTAAAGACCAGCAAGTCAATTACTTAATGTATTTACACTGAAGTATAGTTGACTTAAAATATTATATTAGTTTCACATGTATAGCAGAGCGATTCAATGTTTTTGTAGATTATATATTGACTATAATTCCTAATATGTGATATCCTTATTTATAGCTTATTTATTAGTAGTTTGTATCTCTTAATCCTGCACCCCTATCTTGCCCCTCCTCCCTTCCCTCTCCCCACTGGTAACCACTGATTTGTTTTCTATATCTGTGAGTCTGTTTCTGTTTTGTTATATTCATTAATTTTAAAATTTTGTATATGTGATAACATATAATATTTGCCTTTCTCTATCTGACATATCTCACTAAGCCTAATACCCTTCAGGTTCATCTATGTTGTTGCAAATGGAAAAATTTTATCCTTTCTTATGGCTTAGTAATATTCCATTATGTGTGTATTATCTTCTTTATTCATCTGTTGATGGAGACTTAGGTTGCTTGCATTTCTTGGCAATGAACACTGGAGTTCATGTATCTTTTTAAAATATTGTTATTGTTTATTTTGGATATATACCCAGGAGAGGAATTTCTGGATCATGTGGTAGTTCTATTTTTAGGTTTTTGTTTTTTATAGTGACTGCATCAATTTACATTCCCACCAACAGTGTATACGTGTTCTCTTTTCTCCACACCCTTGTCAATACTTGTCATTTGTGGTCTTTTTGATGATAACCATTCCAAGAGGTCGGAGGTGATAATCTCTTTGTGGTCATTTCTAAAGGTGCTGGACAGGGAGGGGGCAGTTTCTAGATAATCTTCTGTGCCCAGGGGGACGAGGTTACTTATGGGGAACCCATCTCCTCTTTCCTGTATTTATTCATTTGACAAATATTAGTGGGAATACTATGTGCAAGGCACTATTTAGATGTGGGGATAGAATGGTAAACAGAAGTCCTCAATCTCACAGAGCTGATATTCTAGCAGGGATGAAGGAAACAGTGAAGAGATAAATAAGTAAAATGAATAGTGTCATAGATGATGATAAGTACTTTGGAGGAAGATATGCAGAGGGAGGTAAGGAATCCCAGTGGGAGGGGGATTCATGATGCCCTTTTAAGTAGAATGGTTAGGAAAGCCCATGGGAAGGGAAAGAGGTTATGCAGTTCTGGGGGGTGGGGTGGGAGGTGTTCCAGGTAGAAGGACCAGTAAGGGCAGATGCGGAAAGTGGGATTCTGAGGGTGACTGGGGACCAGCGCGGAGGCCACGTGGCTGGAGTGGAGGAGGTGGGGAGAGAGGAGGGGATGGGGTTAGAGGCTGGAGGGTATCAGCTCAGGTACGGCCCTGTGCTCTGAAAGCACCAGATGTGGACACCATTGGTGCGGACACCATTGCAGACTTTTGAGCTGGGGAGCTACATGGTCACACACCGGAAAGTGTTGCGTTGGGCACTGTGTTCAGGATAGACAAAAGTGTAAACTGTAGATCAACTGGGAGGCTCTGGCTGTGACCCAAGTGAGATATGACAGTAGGGACCCTGCAAAGGGGGTAGGTCTGTGCAAGGGATGATTCAGGGACCCTGAAGACCAGAGCTGTTTTCTCCATAACTTGGTCTATTGTAGATTTTGCTATAAATCTCCCTGGCATACACACTTGCTTCCAGAATCACTGATAAGACCACTGGAGAGGGCCTGTTGTCTCAGGCTCTGGAGCTTAGACCATGTGTCCCTCCCTCCACCCCCCAACTCCCCCCACCCCCCACCACCACACATGCCATGGCCAAGCAGCACCTCATCACCTCCTGCACAAGCAGAACAGGTTGAAGGCTCGTTGATGAAAGGGCTGGAGGTACTAGCTCTCCTTACCTTTTCCTCATCCTCAACACCTGCTCAGCTCTGGTCTCTGTGACCTTGGACATGCTGCTAAATACATATATTCCCTGAAGACCAGCTTTTATGGGGAGGATGTTTGAGCTGTGATTTCTGTGCTTGTTCAGACCAGAGGCAGGAACCCTGAGTTCATGGAAGGGCATCTGTTGGACGGATGCAGATGGACGTGGCCGTGGCCCGACCCCTGCGCATTTGCTGGGGTCCAGAGGGGCAACTCCTGCCCCTCCCCACCTGTGGACAGGAAACCACAGATGGCTGGGCAATTTCATGTTCTGTGATGTTTTCAAAGCTCCCTGTGTGGTGTGTGCAGCCACACTGCTTGCTTCCAGGAAACTGCCTCCAGTGTGGGGAATTTGTCATTTGTATCCAGCTCCATTAAAAGCTTTGTAGTAGTACAAACCCCAGGCAGAAATGGCCTTTCTCTAAATGCCAAAAAAATCACTGAGTTCAAATGTACTGTGTTTATAAAAAGAACTCAGGCGGAGTGATTTTTCACACCTGGTGCTTCCCCTGTTCACTGTGAACGTGACAAAACATTCTGGTGACAATGAGATCATTTGCCCTGACTATCTTCATGGTCTATTTCCTTAGAAAAGATTATTCTTTGTTGCTCTTTAAAAAATTGTATTATGAGTTATTTTGAAAAGATGATTTTTTTTTCAATGCACAGGAGATACCTTTCTTCAGATTTGGCTTTTTTGGGGGTTTAAGTTTAGGAATGCTATGCCTTAATATCTACAAGATGATAAATGCATCTGCCTTTTCATGCAGAATTTCCACTTTGGGGATTTATTTTGTAAGTTCACGTCCCTGTATATGAAATAACATCTTAAGCATTGTTTGTAGTGACAAAGAGAAACTTGTTTAAAAAAACCCCACAATGCCACGCCTTCATAGCAGGACCCTATGCCATGTAAAGAGGGATCAGGGTGTGCTCTTTTTACCAACATAGTACGATTTCTAGGATATGTGATTTAGTGGAAGAGCTAATTTTTGCATAAAATGGAGGAAAATAAGCATATATTTGTACTTGCTTGCATAGCATAAAGAAACACTAGAAGGGAAAAGAAATGGATAAAAATTATTCCTTTGGGGGCAAGAGAAATGGAGTGGATGAAGATGTGATGCAGTGTATTTATTAAAGTTTTGGTGCTACAGTCATCATATATTTTATCCCCACAAATTTTTTACAAGAAAGATACACCCAATCATATCCAGGCTCCAGTGGCTCGTCACTTGGCTTCTGACAGTGGTGCAGGGAAGTGCAAAGAGCTTTGATAATTATGTAATTTTTAAGCACCAGCCAGTGGAAGGCGGGGGTTGAGAGCAGGCTCTGGGGGAGGAAATAAGACCCAGGACCTACCTGAAGGCATTTACAGCCTAGCAGAGGGGACAGGTAAGTAAATTGCTGGTGATAACACATTGCACTGAGAATCACATGAGAGGAAAGTACAGGATGCTGTGGTGCTTGGAGGAGGACTGGAGAGGAACATGGAACTCCCATAGGGGATGGGGCTGGAGACAGAGGTGAGAAGGAAGGAGCTGGAAAGAGAAAGAATGGAGAGGCTCAACGGGGCAAGGAGAAGAGGACATAGTGTGGAGTTTGGTGTGCTTAGGGAAATGCAGGCAGTTCAACACAGCTGAAATGGAGTGGGTGAAATTGACAGGGGAATGATGGGACGTCAAAGACAGAAGAGAAGTGACCCAATCATAAAGGTCCTTTTTTGTCATCCTATGACTGATGGTGCTTTTGCTACCAATACCTTTCCTCCCTTTATCCAATCTTCTATTTGTGGTTAGCATATGGGTTCTTGGACTCAACATTACCCAGCCTCCTTTGCAAATGTGTACAGCCATGTGACTACATTCTGGCCAATGGGATGTAAATGGAAGTGATGTGCACCTTCTAGAAAGTGCCTTCAAAGGATGGAATGTGCCTTTTCCCTTCTTTTCCCCTTTCTTCTGGATGAAATGCAGATGTGATAGCTAGAGTTAGAGCAGTCATTTTGGACCTAATGGAAGACACTTAAAGAGATGAGTAGAGCACTGAGACTTAAGGGCCTATATTTATGTAAGAGAGAAGTTATCTGTTCCTAGCAGTTAAATCTAATACTAATTAACCTGGGTTAATTAGTAGTTATTCCTCAGTAGTTTAGGATTATGTTTCAAATATACCCAACTTCACTTTAATAGCTTTATCTCAAGTTAGGAACCCTAAGTTTAGTCTGTAAATATTTTTGGTCTGCACAATGTCTTTGAGTGAACATCTCTGTAATCTTTCTATCTGTTAAGTATGTGACTTTTGGATAATTGAAAACCCATCTCCTTCTAGCTTGATATCATGTATTTTAATCAAGTATTGAAGAATGGCTAACAGGGTGGACTGTGACACCAAACTCCTAGCATTTGAATCCTGCCTGTGTCACTTACCAGCTGTGTGACTTAAGATAAATTTTTTGTTCTCAATAAATCCCAGTTTCCCACTCTCTAAAATGAGGAAACAGATAGTCCTTCCTTCATAGCCTTGTTGAGACAATCAAATGATAAAATTTAGGAAGAGCAATTAGCACAGTGCCTGATACTTGTAACCACCTGATACATACTAACTTCTAATACTAGCTAGGGTCTCCCATCCTTGAGAATCTTTAGGTACATTTCAAATAGTCTCATCAACATACCCAAAACTCCCCTCCAAGAGTCACATGAGGCCCCCTTTCCAAGCTGGATAGCTCTTAGAAACCGCTGAATCTCTGCTTCATTTTCTGAGACTGGCATTCCCAGTCAGCTCTCTGCAGCATCCTGGGCTCTACACTAGCAGCCAGGTTATTGGCTCCACCTAAAAAGAGAAAGCATGTCTGTCTCCTCATGGAGAAGTCCAGGGACCCATGTCCCCAAATCCTGGAGGCACCACTTCATTTTTTGATATGAATGCACTCCCTTAATTGTGCCTGTGCAACCATATGTGCCAGTGCTTAGGCCCCCAAGCAAAATCTCTCTCTGGCCAATGTGAAGGGTTTCCAACTCTACAGGGAAGCTAGGGCAATATATAGTCAAGAGGGAGGGGGAGAGTTTGCATGGCCACACATTCTCTCATGTTTCCAGAGGGGAGCCATCTCTGACTTATCTTCATTGTCTGTGAATCTGTGAACAAAGCAACTTGTGCCAGAGTATCTCAAGTAAGCTTCCTCCTAACTGTTTCTTGTGAGCGTGCATGCTAAGTTACTTCAGTCGTGTCCGACTCTTTGCGACCCTATGGATTGTAGCTCACCAGGCTCCTCTGTTCATGGGATTCTCCAGGCAAGAATACTGGAGTGGGTTGCTGTGCCTACCTCAAGGGGCTCTCTTGACCACATCTCTTATGTCTCCTGCCTTGGCAGGCGGGTTCTTTACCCTTAGCGCCACCTGGGAAGCTCAGCTGTTTCTTAGCAGTTCACAAAATACAGTGTTATGTTAATGATACAAGTTAATAACAAATGGAACACTCTCCGACATAAATCACAGCAGGATCCTCTATGACCCACCTCCCAGAATATTGGAAATAAAAGCAAAAATAAACAAATGGGACCTAATGAAACTTAAAAGCTTTTGCACAACGAAGAAACTATAAGCAAGGTGAAAAGACAGCCTTCAGAATGGGAGAAAATAATAGCAAATGAAAAAACAGACAAAGGATTAATCTCAAAAATATACAAGCAACTCCTGCAGCTCAATTCCAGAAAAATAAATGACCCAATCAAAAAATGGGCCAAAGAACTAAACAGACATTTCTCCAAAGAAGACATACAGATGGCTAACAAACACATGTAAAGATGCTTAGCATCACTCATTATCAGAGATATGCAAATCAAAACCTCAATGAGGTACCATTACATGCCAGTCAGGATGGCTGCTATCCAAAAGTCTACAAGCAATAAATGCTGGAGAGGGTGTGGAGAAAAGGGAACCCTCTTACACTGTTGGTGGGAATGCAAACTAGTACAGCTGCTATGGAGAACAGTGTGGAGATTCCTTAAAAAACTGGAAATAGAACTGCCATATGACCCAGCAATCCCACTCCTGGGCATACACACCGAGGAAACCAGATCTGAAAGAGACACGTGCACCCCAATGTTCATCGCAGCACTGTTTATAATAGCCAGGACATGGAAGCAACCTAGATGCCCATCAGCAGATGAATGGATAAGGAAGCTGTGGTACATATACACAATGGAATATTACTCATCCATTAAAAAGAATTCATTTGAATCAGTTCTAATGAGATGGATGAAACTGGAGCCCATTATACAGAGAGAAGTAAGCCAGAAAGATAAAGACCAATACAGTATACTAATGCATATAGATGGAATTTAGAAAGATGGTAATGATAACCCTATATGCAAAACAGAAAAAGAGACACAGATGTACAGAACAGACTTTTGGACTCTGTGGGAGAAGGCGAGGGTGGGATGTTCAGAGAGAACAGCATTGAAACAGGTATACTATCAAGGGTGAAAGAGATCACCAGTCCAGGTTGGATAGATGAGACAGGTGCTCAGGGCTGGTGCACTGGGAAGACCCAGAGGGATGGGATGAAGAGGGAGGCGGGAGGGGGGATGGGGATGGGGAACACATGTAAATCCATGGCTGATTCATGTCAATGTATGGCAAAAACCACTACAATATTGTACAATATTGTCAAGTAATTAGCCTCCAACGAATAAAAATAAATGGAAAAAGTAAAAAAAAAAAAAAATAGCAAATGGAAAGGGTAACTAGCATTTATCTAAGGCCTTTTAAGTACCAGGCACTTTATATATGTCATCTCATGTAATCCTCACACCAAAGCTGAGAATGGTTAGCCCAATTTCTGTAGAAGAAGGAACTGGGATTCAGAAAGGATAACTTGCCTGAGGTCACCCAGATAATATACAACAGGGCTGGGATTTGAACTCTGGTCTGCCTGGCACCGAAGCCCTTTCCCTCTGCTGAGCTACAGCAGAACCTGGGTAAGTAGCAAACATTTGTCCGTAACACTCTCCCCCCAGTATTCCACTGACAGTCATCTGTTACCCACAGGGAACTGCAGTTGTCTACAGCAAACCTGGTCCAGATTAGGGGCCTCAGCAGGTGACAAGACACTCTGAATAACATCATGAATGAGGAAATAGTGCAGCTTATTGCCTAGGCTGGAGGGCAGATCATTGACTGACTGCCAACTTTGGGGAAAATCGGCTGTTTACTAGAGATATATCAAACAAGGAATATTTCAACATTAAGGTATATGAATTTTGGCAGGGAAAGATTTGATGACTTAATGGTGAGCACTGGAGGCTAATTTGGAAATAGCAGATAACTCCGTCTGTACCTAAAACGGTAGGCTGTGTTATTAAAATGGAGTGCCGACGAGCCTGGAGACAGTGTTATTTAAATTGGATGGGATAGAGGCCATTCAGTCCCAGATGATGGCTTTTATGGCTGCTTAGGATTCATGATGTGTTGGGCCTGTTCAGGTCAGTGGCCTGGCTGTGTGCATGGCACCTCCTAACGGATCAGTGGACTGGAGGCAGCTATCAGCCTGCTGGATGGGTCCTCTGGCTTCAGAAGGGGACATTAGAGAAGCTTACAGATGAGTCCCCCATCTGCCTCTGGACTCTACACAGCCAATGCTCAGTTACCTGAATGGAGGACAAGAGCTTGGCCGATCTGCAGAAAACTGCATTTTGACCATCGTGGCTGATGTACCTACCTGGGCATGTTGCCAAGGTAGGAAGGCCAAATAACATTTGCTTCTCCCAGCCCCACCTACAGTATTGTTGCAGGAGGAGGGCAACCAGGCAGCCTCAGTGTGACAAGCTAAGTGATTGGATGGTGCAAGCATGGGCAGCTATGGATGGGGTTATACCAGTCCAAATGGGTATCAACCTGTAAGGCATCCTGAGGAAGCTACAGTTCCCACATTGGACAGGAGAAGGCAATCCTGAGAGGGTCTCTGGATGCCAGTGTGTGGCTACTTCCCTACTGGCCATTGGGGCTCCTACCAGGAGGCAAAGGGGCATTTGCTTACCAGGATGCCAACATTGTCACCAGACTGGTCATCTCCCTTGCCATAGCTGCCCATGTTTGCACCATCCAGTTCAAGAAGAGAGAGGGAGAATGAACAAATGAATTTTCCCATCCTTCACTTTTTTTGTTCTATTTAGACCCTCAAGAGATTGGGTGATGCCCACCCAGCCAGGCTGAGGAGGGTGGTTTGCTCAGTCCACTAATTCAAATGCTTATCTCTTCTTCCCTCAGTCCACTTATTCAAATGCTTCTTCTTCTGAAAACACCCTCACAGGCATAATGACGCAGAAATAATATTTTGACAGCTATCTGACTTTGCTCTTTTTGGCCTTTTGTATTTTCTTAATGAATTTTAGGATCAACTTGCCAATTTCTAAAAAAAGAAAAGAAGTAAAATTTTGGGAATTTGATTGGGGTTGCATTAAACTCATAGATAAATTAGGAGAATATTTGATGTTTATAATACCATGTCCTACAATCCATGTACATGTCATACATCTTGATTCATTTACTTTCTCTTTATTTTCTCTCAGTAGTGTATTTTTAGTTTGCATTGTAGAGTTTTTGCATGCCATAGTGGCTATTGAAGGTCTGAGTTGTTTCAAAGGCAACAAAAGAATAAATTGAGAAGCTGAATATTCTTTTGAATGAAAGTTGAA
Organism: Cervus canadensis; assembly: GCF_019320065.1. NCBI lineage: Eukaryota > Metazoa > Chordata > Mammalia > Artiodactyla > Cervidae > Cervus > Cervus canadensis. The sequence continues at coordinate 31,006,347 of NC_057395.1, read as the reverse complement.
ATGTTTTTCAATTAGCTCAGCAACCACCAAACTACACAGCCTTTACCACAGCAAGAATCTGGAGTGAACTTCAATCCTCCTTTCCAAACAAAAAAGTGGACTATTGTAGGTTGAATTGTGTTTTCCCCCCAAAAGGTATCTTGAAGCCCACACGCCCTTTTCTTGGATGCAAGATAGTCTGAGAAATATAGTTTTTGACATTTGAGTCTCTGTGATGCAAGAAGGCACACGAGCAGTGAAAGTGGTGTTGAGTGAGACAGCTTGTAGCCCTGAATAAGAGGTTAGGATGTTTACTGCCTTGGTTTGTGTCTGGAAGAGAAAACCATCCAGATCAGCTCAGAGGGTCTTCCCCATCTCAGAACTTCTCCATAGTGCCTCCTTTTTGCATACTGTTTAGTTCTACCCACCTCTCACTCCCTGGTAGTCTTGGATTTTGAGATTTAACTCTTTCCTGCCCTTTCCTTTGTGAAGGTGACATTAGTACCTGGTTTCAAAAGCTCTGACAATTCATAGTATCTATTTCCCGGTCCATAGAAACTGTTGGTCAGTCTGCCTTCCCAACATGTTCAAGGCAGAAGCCGATTCTTGAAACCTCTAAGAGCCTCCTCTCTTTGCTATCACTTTTGTCCTCGGAGTTCTTTTCCTGGGACTGGCTGCAGTTCTGTCTAACAATAGCACCACATGGCATCCTGCCTCTCACTCTACTTCCATCAGCAATACATTCTTCTCTCCTCTGGTGCAGCTGACTGCCGGGTGCTTTTGAAATAGGATCAACAACACATGCTGCTACTTGGCATCAGTACACACTCACACATATGTAATGTGTGTGGTCTAGCCACTCTCTTCCACTATGGCAACTGGGGCACAAGCCTTGTGAGATCACCCTGGCACAGTCCACAGCATCCAGTGATGTGTGCATGGGCTCTGGAAATGGCACCCACATGATCCAGTGAAGAAGAGTGACATTGTCATGGTGCCCAAACCTGAGTGCCATCTTGCCCCTTCTCTTCAAGTGTTGAGCGGATTGCATTTGTATTGCTTTGGTAGGAGGTAAAAAAGGGCTGGGGAGTTTCATAAGCTTCTGTGACTGTTGGCCCCACATTCTCCTGAAGAGCGAGCTGTACTGAAAGCTGCTCTCTGATCTTTCCTAAGCTCTTTGACAGACATATATTTGCTGCTACAGCTGCTCAGATCATATTTATTTTTGGGTGAAGGAGAGGCTGGCACTTGTACTTGACAACAGGATGTGATTGGTTGAATCAAGCTGGCTATCGTGTCCTTGATTCCTCAACTTGAATTAGTTTTCTACTGTGTATGTCAGTCAGGGTCCAGGCAGGAAACAGATGGACTCCTCCAATGAAATGATTGCAGCGAGTTAATTAAGGCAATTTTTATAAAGTGGAGGGAGTAGTTTAGGGGTACCCGCAAGAGACTGTGAAGCATCCTTTGGTGGGCTGAAAGGGCCAGAGCAGGGAGCAAGTCTGAGAACTCTGGAGAGAAGGGTTGTAAGGAGATGGCTGCCTGCCTGTGCTCTTAGTCTCAAAGAAACAGCCACTCCATGGCATCCAGCAGGGAGGGGCTGGTGGAACACAGCCTCAGCTTCTTCCTGCCCTCCTGTCTCTTACCCCTCATTGAGCCAACCAGCCAGAAGCCAGAGGGCAAGGAGCTCCCCTGCAGCCTACAGAGATCAGTGGGTTCAGTGACGGGTACAAAGTGGAAGTGGAGAAATAAGTAGAAAATCACCAACAACTTCACTGGAACATACTAGAATGAATTTCCCCCACTGTGCTTGGGCACAAGAAATGCCTCATTGCTTTAGTTTTCTAAATTGAGGCAAAACTGGCTCAAGATACCATTATTATCATAAGTCACAAATGAATATCAGTTACTGAGAAACACCCCTGTATGACACTGGGTTTTAAACTGTCCTGGCTCTTATGTGACTGCGGGAAAAGCTGTAAGCGCCCTTTCTGTAGTAGACGCCTGTGTTTTTGCCAGTTTGTTCCTTTGTTTTAGCACATAGCCTCTCATGTTCATACAGGAAATGACTTCCCCCTAGTTGTACATATACTGATTGTGGCGGATTGTTAACCAAGTGCCCTGCCCTTCTTTGGCCAAGGGGTAGGCAACCAACCCACCAAGCCAGTCACACTCAATTTTCTGAAAGTTTGAATTGGAGCTGAGTACTTGATACCTAGACGAGGTGGTGCTAGTGGCAAAAAACTTGCCTGACAATGCAGGAGACATAAGGATGCGGATTCCATCCCTGGGTCAGGAAGATCACTTGGAGGAGGACATGGCAACCCACTCCAGTATTCTTGCCTGAAGAATCCCATGGACAGAGGAGCCTAGCAGGCTATAGTCCATGGGGTTGCAAAGAGTTGAACACAACTGAAGCAACTTACACACTTGCATTTGATACCTGCACAGAAAATAGTCAGAGAAGGCAATGGCACCCCACTCCAGTACTCTTGCCTGGAAAATCCCATGGATGGAGGAGCCTGGTAGGCTGCCGTCCATGGGGTCGCTAGGAGTTGGACACGACTGAGCGACTTCATTTTCACTTTTCACTTTCATGCATTGGAGAAGGAAATGATAACCCACTCCAGTATTCTTGCCTGGAGAATCCCAGGGATGAGGAGCCTGGTGGGCTGCCGTCTATGGGATCGCACAGAGTTGAACACGACTGAAGCGACTTAGCAGCAGCAGCAGCAACAGGAGAAAATAGTGGAAACCGAAGCATCCCAATCATGGAGCCCTAAGGAGATGGTCATCTCTTGTTACCTCGATAACCTGAACTTTGCTGGTTTCTGTCCTTTTGGACACCTGGGTTTTCAGTTTTCTCTCTGATTCTCTGAGATGACCTTTATAATTACTAGCATTGTTCTTGTTGCTTACAACCCAAGCATCCTTATAGCTACACTATTGTTGGCATGGCAACGTCTGCTACGTGGTAACTTTGCTTCCCCTGTTTCTGACCTCCCAGCAGCACTGGGAGAGCTGCAGGGAGCTCTTTGCCAAGGTCTTCCTCCAACCACAGGCTTTACCAGAAGGGACCTTTGTCACACTTATAAACTGCAGGCTTGGTGTCCAGCCTGTCATTAGGTGTCCAGGGAGCATCCTGGGGAAGAGGGAACATCCCCACGACTTGTGCAAAACCCATCCCTTTGTACCCCATGTTCCCATCCTTCACTTCAAGGAGTTAAGACTGGGTTGGGCCAGTTCTCTGGAATCCAAATCTTCAGTGCTCTCATCTCTTGGACTAGTGACCTCTCTTACCTTGGTAGCCCACATTAAAAATAATAAAACTTAACTCCTTGCAAACAAGATAATTCTTGATTTCTAGGGTTCAAAACCTTGGACTGTCTTCTTAAATGGTCAAGTGCTGGGAAAATCCATTATTTTGCTGTGAGAAAACTTTAGTATAAGACCAAAACAAAACAATACACAAAAAGTTCGTTTCTCAAATGGTTAATACTGTACCATTACTCTCTATATTTTTGACAGAATGAATCTAAATCTACACTATGTATATCTGGGGTATCTTTTCACTTTCTCTTTCCTCAAATATAATTGTCATGAATATAATTTACTACTAAACTAGAAGGTATTTCTGTGTATGCAAATAAATTATATTTATCCATAATTAAGTATATGTCATTATATATAAACAGTATCTCTTTTGAAACTGTTGGAAAAATGAATGAAATAATACCTACAACAAATGACTCTCTACTAATTCACTGGCACTGGTCATTAATGACCTTAGTCAACATAACTGAGACAAAACTCACGGTTTTGTCTTAATTAAGAATTCCCTCCCTGTACCCATTTTTCATCACTCATGCGTCATGGCTACTGATCTCAGCACTGTTCCTCCCCAGTCTTTCTGGTAAACCTCCATGTCTAAACTATATCTCACCACCTGTAAGAAAATTTCCAAAATTGATTGGTATTTTACCTTTACTTAATATGAATGTATAATATAAATCCAAATACATGTTCACTTTCTACCACTTGTATGTATTTATGTCTGTGTTATATCTATGTCTGTTATTGTAACTCCAGAAAGAATGAAGGGATGGAGCCAAAGCAAAAACAATACCCAGTTGTGGATGTGACTGGTGATAGAAGCAAGGTCCGATGCTGTAAAGAGCAATGGTGCATAGGAACCTTGAATGTTAGGTCCATGAATCAAGACAAATTGGAAATAGTCAAACAGGAGATGGCAAGAGTGAACGTCGACATTCTAGGAATCAACGAACTGAAATGGACTGGAATGGGTGAATTTAACTCAGATGACCATTATATCTACTACTGTGGGCAGGAATCCCTTAGAAGAAACGGAGTAGCCGTCATGGTCAACAAAAGAGTCCGAAATGCAGTACTTGGATGCAATCTCAAAAACAACAGAGTGATCTCTGTTTGTTTCCAAGGCAAACCATTCAATATCATGGTAATCCAAGTCTATGCCCCAACCAGTAACGCTGAAGAAGCTGAACAGGTCTGTGAAGACCTATAAGACCTTTTAGAACTAACACTCCCCAAAAAATGTCCTTTTCATTATAGGCGACTGGAATGCGAAAGTAGGAAGTCAAGAAACACTTGGAGTAACAGGCAAAATTGGCCTTGGAGTACAGAATGAAGCAGGGCAAAGGCTAATAGAGTTTTGCCAAGAGAACACACTGGTCATAACAAACACCCTCTTCCAACAACACAAGAGAAGACTCTACACGTGGACATCACCAGATGGCCAATACCAAAATCAGATTGATTATATTCTTTGCAGCCAAAGATGGAGAAGCTCTAGACAGTCAGCAAAAACAAGACCGGGAGCTGACTGTGGCTCAGATCATGAACTCCTTATTGCCAAATTCACACTTCAATTGAAGAAAGTAGGGAAAACCACTAGACCATTCAGGTATGACCTAAATCAAATCCCTTTTGATTATACAGTGGAAGTGAGAAATAGATTTAAAGGACTAGATCTATAGACAGAGTGCCTGATGAACTATGGACAGAGGTTTGTGACATTGTACAGGAGACAGGGATCAAGACCATCCCCATGGAAAAGAAATGCAAAAAAACAAAATGGCATTCTGAGGAGGCCTTACAAATAGCTGTAAAATGAAGAGAAGCTAAGAGCAAAGGAGAAAAGGAAAGATATTCCTGTTTGAATGCAGAGTTCCAAAGAATAGCAAGGATAGATAAGAAAGCCTTCCTCAGCAATCAATGCAAAGAAATAGAGGAAAACAAGAGAATGGGAAAGACTAGAGATCTCTTCAGAAAATTATGGATACTAAGGGAGCATTTCATGCAAAGATCGGTTAGATAAAGGACAGAAATGGTATGGACCTAACAGAAGCAGAAGATATTCAGAAGAGGTGGCAAGAATACACAGAAGAACTGTACAAAACAGATCTTCACAACCCAGATAATCACGATGGTGTGATCACTCACCTAGAGCCAGACATCCAGGAATGTGAAGTCAAGTGGGTCTTAGAAAGCATCACGATGAACAAAGCTAGTGGAGGTGATAGAATTCTGGTGGAGATATTTCAAATCCTAAAAGATGATGCTGTGAAAGTGTTGCACTCAATATGCCAGCAAATTTGGAAAACTCAACAGTGGCCACAGGACTGGAAAAGGTCAGTTTTCATTCCAATTCCAAAGAAAGGCAATGCCAAAGAATGCTCAAACTATTGCACAATTGCACTCATCTCCCACGCTAGTAAAGTAATGCTTAAAATTCTCCAAACCAGGCTTCAGCAACACGTGAACCGTGAACTTCCAGATGTTCAAGCTGGTTTTAGAAAAGGCAGAGGAACCAGAGGTCAAATTGCCAACATCCGCTGGATCATCGAAAAAGCAAGAGAGTTCCAGAAAAACCTATTTCTGCTTTATTGACTATGCCAGAGCCTTTGACTGTGTGGATCACAATAAACTGTGGAAAATTCTGAAAGAGATGGGAATACTAGACCACCTGACCTGCCTCTTGAGAAACCTGTATGCAGGTTAGGAAGCAACAGTTAGAACTGGACATGGAACAACAGACTGGTTCCCAGTAGGAAAAGGAGTGCATCAAGGCTATATATTGTCACCCTGCTTATTTAACTTATATGCAGAGTACATCATGATCAACTCAGGACTGGAAGAAGCACAAGCTGTAATCAAGATTGCCGGGAGAGATATCAATAACCTCAGATAGGCAAATAACACCCCCCCCCCCTTATGGCGGAAAGTGAAGAGGAACTAAGAAGTCTCTTGATGCAAGTGAAAGAGGAGAGTGAAAAAGTTGGCTTAAAGCTCAACATTCAGAAAACTAAGATCATGGCATCTGGTCCTGTCATGAAGTGACGGGAAATAGATGGCGAAACAGTGGAAACAGTGTCAGACTTTATTTTTTGGGCTCCAAAATCACTGCAGATGATGATTGGAGCCATGAAATTAAAAGACATTTACTCCTTGGAAGGAAAGTTGTGACCAACCTAGATAGCATATTAAAAAGCAGAGACATTACTTTGCCAACAAAGTTCCGTCTAGTCAAGGCTATGGTTTTTCCAGTGGTCAGGTATGGATGTGAGAGTTGGACTGCAAAGAAAGCTGAGCGCCGAAGAACTGATGCTTTTGAACTGTGGTGTTGGGGAAGACTCTTGAGAATCCCTTGGACTGCAAGGAGATCCAACCAGTCCATCCTAAAGGAGATCAGTCCTGGGTGTTCATTGGAAGGACTGATGCTGAAGCTTAAACTCCAATACTTTGCCCACCTCATGCGAAGACTTGACTCATTGGAAAAAGACCCTGATGCTGGGAGGGATTGGGGGCAGGAGGAGAAGGGGATGACAGAGGACAAGATGGCTGGATGGCATCACCGACTTGATGGACACGAGTTTGAGTAAACTCCGGGAGTTGGTGACAGACAGGGAGGCCTGGTGTGCTGCAATTCATGTGGTCGCAGATTCAGACATGACTGAGCAACTGAACTGAATTGATGTTTGTCTGTCTCTAATCTATTTCTCTATCTATCCATCATCCCTATGTTTACATAAGCAGAGATTTTGCCCATGTGTTAAAACTTAATTACGAATAAGAACTTATTTATAAGCAGAAGAAACAGGTGGGAGAAAAACTATTCTTTGCCCTGAACATGCCAATTTATTGAACTTCAGACAAATAGAAATAATTCTCTTGTCTTCTTTTTGAAGAGAAGGAATTAAAACCATCTATCATAATTTAATGGTAACAGATTAGAACTCTATACTGACATGGGAATCATAAGAATTATACAAAAGAGCACCATGCTATAGGCAAGCAAAGTTGATCTAGGATGGACATATTGTCTTAAAAATGTTAACTGTCTAAGAATAAACAATTAGTAAAAATTTTGGTAGCCTGGAAGACTGAAAAATTTCTTTAATTACTGAAAATTCAAGTTGGTATTGGGAGAAGAGAAAGAATACTGTATTGTGATTTATGATTATGAATCATAAAATGCACAATTTCAGTGCAAAAGAGAATATTTGTTAGGTTTACATTTTATGTTCCAGGAAGCAGAATGATTTCAGTTTCTTGGTGATTTATGTCCCTTAAATACCTTTCAAAGAATACTTATAAATTCATGTATGTCTGCAGAAGTTGATGGGACCTACAGAAAAGACTTCTAGGCACAAAATTTTTTCTTTACTCAGGTGTCTCACAAATTGGAATTCTATTAGAGACAATACTTTTGTATTATGTTTTATCCACATTTTCATGATTTATTAATGTTGCAAACATAAACCACCATCTTCAGGAAACTGCAGAACATAAAGATGCAGAGGTCTTAGCTCTGCCTAAGACTTTATAGCCAATAGGGCTCCCTAGCCATGTTAAATAAGCAACCATATGTAGCAAAAAAAGAAAGTATGCTTCAAAAGCATATAAATACAGTAGTGAAGGAGAGAGCTTGAGGTATTACCTTGAAAAAAGGCCTACAGGGGTCCTGAAGCTGATGGTCCATAAGCCTGCATGGGGACTTGAAGAATGATGGATCCAAAATCACTAATGGAATTCAAACTTGTTAGGAACAAATGCCCTGACATTTGAAAGCTGGCCTTTGAGGTGGAAAGTGTGGACTCACTGTATACTTTGAGCCTCTGAGTCCAGAAATAAGGGTGTGAACAGGGAGTTTGACTTGTTGAGTTGGTAGTGGTTTAGTTACTAAGTTATGTACAACTCTTGTCACCCCATGGCCTGTAGCCCACCAGGATTCTCTGTCCATGGAATTCTCCAGGCAAGAATACTGGAGTGGGTAGCCATTTCCTTCTCCACGGGATCTTCCTGACCTGGGGTTTGAACCCAGGTCTCCTGCATTGCAGGCAGGTTCTTTACTCACTGAGATACGAGGGAAGCTGTTGAGTTGGAGTTTGCTTTAATGCCCCTCTCTCGCTCCAGGTCCCTGCTTCTTCCTTTCAGAACCGTTAGAATTCAGTCTGAGAATACTTCTTGCCACCCTCCTCTACCTCATAGACTTGTCCCCATTCTAAGATGTCAATGCACTGACCACCTAAGGACCTGGGAGAGTTGAGCATTGATCCAGATCACTTTCATCTCATCTCACTGGTCCCAACCCCATTACAGATATTTCAGTGATTTTCACTTTTTGCCCACTGTATATGTCCCTAGAATTTCCCTGTCCCCACATGAATCCATGACAGCAAAAAAGGGTGAATCAGAAAGGAAAAATCAATTATATTACTTTTATAATAAGCTTGTTGCCCTAAGCCTCCCAGGTTATCAGTGCTGCTGGTCCTCCGGGCTCTAAACCTTCAGGTCAGTGTTTTATATTTGTGTTAAGGAGTTGTATCTGGAATCAGACTAGGAAGGGATCTGAAGCACAGCATTGGTCACTGCAGCAACAAAAAGGATGCTGCCTGAGTTTCCACACTACCAGCCAGTATTGATGACTCAGCAGTACTGATGCCTGCCTTCCATTCAAGGTTGTAGTAATGACAGATTTGTCCTGGGCAGGGAGCCAGTACACCGCCTGACTGGCAGACACCTTTGCCCAGAGTTCTTTCATTCTCTCCCTACATAGAAGGGCCCTAGTGGTCCTGGGAAGAAGCAGTCCTATGACCCAGTATGTAAATGAACTCCTTGGAAGGGATTTTGGGGACTTGGCAGTGCTGCCTCTTTGCAGGTTCTAAAAAAGGGCCAATCTTCCATAGAAAACTCTTTTAGAAAGTGTGCCAGCCTGGGAATGGCCTTATAGGGTGCTAATGAACAGATAATGAGGACATAAGGAGCCCCGTCTGATCACTTTGATGGAAAATGAGAGAGGTGGAGAGAGATTACATATAATTAGTCTTTATCTTAATCACATTCTAGCTGCATCCTCAGACGTAATCCCAACAGTAGCTACATATGAAATGGACAAAACTCTAGTAATTAGGTAGAATTTCCAACATTTATATATATTTCTCATTATTTTTTCATTTTCTAATTTCATCTCTCTTTTTTCCTTGATGAATCTGGCTAAGGGTTTGTCAATTTTGTTTATCTTCTCAAAGAACCAGCTTTTAGTTTTATTCATCTTTACTATTGTTTCATTTCTTTTTCATTTATTTCTGCTTGGATCTTTATGATTTCTTTCCTTCTAATAATTTTGGGGTTTTTTTCCTTCTTATTTTTCCAGTTGCTTTAGGCGTAAAGTTAGGTTGTCTGTTTGATGTTTTTCTTGTTTCTTGAGGTAGGATTGTATTGCTATAAACTTCCCTCTTAGAACCCATAGGTTTTGAGTTGTTGTGTTTTCATTGTCATTTGTTTATAGAAATTTTTTGATCTCCCTTTTGATTTTTTTCAGTAACCTATTGGTTATTTATAAACATGTTGTTTAATCTCCATGTGTTTGTGTTTCTTACAGTTTTTTTTTCTTGTAATTGATATCTAGTCTCATACTGTTGTGGTTGGAGAAGATGCTTGATACAATTTCAATTTTCTTAAATTTACTGAGGTTTGATTTGTGACCCAAGATGTGTTCTATCCTGGAGAATGTTCCATGTGCACTTGAGAAGAAGGTGCATTCTTCTGCATTTGGATGGAATGGCCTGAAGATATCAATGAGATCCATCTCATCTAATGTATCATTTAAGACTTGTGTTTCCATATTAATTTTCTGCTTTGATGATCTGTCCATTGGTATGAGTGGGGTGTTAAAGTCTCCTACTATTATTGTGTTATGGTCAATTTCTCCTTTTATGTCTGTTAGTATTTGTCTTATGTATTGAGGTGCCCGTATGTTGGGTGCATAGATATTTATAGTTGTTATATCTTCCTCTTGGACTGATCCCTTGATCATTATGTAGTGTCCTTCCTTATCTCTTGTTACTTCTTTATTTTAAAGTCTATTTTGTCTGATACGAGGATTGCTACTCTAGCTTTCTTTTGCTTCCCATTTGCATGGAATATATCTTTCTATTCTCTCACTTTCAGTCCATATATATCTTGAGGTCTGAAGTGGGTTTCTTGTAGACAGCATATATATGGGTCTTGTTTTTGTATCCATTCAGCCAGTCTGTGTCTTTTAATGGAGCATTCAAACCATTTACATTTAAAGTAATTACTGATATATGTGTTCCTATTGCCACTTTCTAATTGTTTGGGGTTGATTTTGTAGATCTTTTTTCTTCTCTTGTATTTCTTGACTACATAAGTCCCTTTAACATTTGTTGTAAATCTGGTTTGGTAGTACTGAATTCTCTTAACTTTTGCTTGTCTGAAAAGCTTTTTATTTCTCCATCAATTTTGAATGAGATCCTTGCTGGGTACAGTAATCTTGGCTGTAGATTTTTTTCCCTTTCAGTATTTTAAATATATCCTGCCACTTTCTTCTGGCCTGTAGAGTTTCTGCTGAAAGATCAGCTGTTAAGCATATGGAGTTTCCCTTGTATGTTACTTGTTGCTTCTCCCTTGCTGCTTTTAATAATTCTTTCTTTGTGTTTAGAGTTTGTTAGTTTGATTAATATGTGTCTTGGCATGTTTCTTCTTGGGTTTATCCTGTATAGGACTCTTTGTGCGTCTTGGATTTGATTGACTATTTCCTTTTCCATGTTGGGGAAATTTTCAACTCTAATGTCTTCAAAAATTTTCTCATACCCTTTCTTTTTCTCTTCTTCTTCTGGGACCCCTATGATTCGAATGTTGGTGCATTTGATATGGTCCCACAGGTCTCTGAGACTGTCCTTGGCTCCTTTTGTTCTTTTTACTTTATTCTGCTCTTCAAAAGTTATTTCCACCATTTTATCTTCCAGCTCACTGATTCATTCTTCTGCTTCAACATTCTGCTTTTGATTCCTTCTAGAGTATTTTTAATTTCAGTAATTGTGTTGTTTGTCTCTGTATGTTTATTCTTTAACTCTTCTAGGTCCTTGGTAATTGATTTCTGCATTTTCCCCATTTTGTTTTCAAGGTTTTTGACCATCTTTACTATCATTATTCTGAATTCTTTTTCAGGTAATTTTCCTATTTCCTTTTCATTTATTTGTACTTCTGTGTTTCTAGTTTGTTCCTTCATTTGTGAAGTATTTCTCTACCTTTTCTTTTTTTTTTTTCTACCTTTTCATTTTTTGAAAAATTATTGTGTTTGAGGTCTCGTTTTCCCAAGCTTCAAGGAAAGTTGAATTCTTTCCTTGAAGAAGGTTGAATTCTTTCTTCCTTTTGGTTTCTGCCCTCCTAAACCAGTCCATCCTAAAGGAGATCAGTCCTGGGTGGTCATTGGAAGGACTGATGCTGAAGCTGAAACTCCAGTACTTTGGCCACCTCATGCGAAGAGTTGACTCATTGGAAAAGACCCTGATGCTGGGAGGGATTGGGGGCAGGAGGAGAAGGGGACGACAGAGGATGAGATGGCTGGATGGCATCTCCGACTCGATGGGCATGAGTTTGAGTAAACTCTGGGAGTTGGTGATGGACAGGGAGGCCTGGCGTGATGCAATTCATGGGTTCACAAGGAGTCGGACACTACTGAGCAACTGAACTGAACTGAACTGAAGGTTGGTCCAGTGGTTTGTGTGAGCTTCACATAGGGTGAGATTTGTGCTGAGTTTTTTTGTTCGTTTGTTTGTTTTTCCCCCGATGGGCAAGGCTGAGTGAGGTGGTTGGTACTCCTGTCTGCTGATGATTGGGTTTGTATTTTTGTTTTGTTTGTTGTTTAGATTAGGCATCCTACACAGGGTGCTACTGGTGGTTGGGTGATGCCGGGTCTTATATTCAAGTGGTTTTCTTTGTATGAGTTCTCACCATTTGATACTCCCTAGGGTTAGTTCTCTGGTAGTCTAGGGTCTTGGAGTCAGTGCTCCCACTCCAAAGGCTCAGGGTTTGATCTCTGGTCAGAAACAAAGATTCCACAAGTGATTTGTTATGGCATTAAGGGGGAGTAAAAGAAATATCCAAAAATGAGAAACCAAAGCTGAACCCTAGACAAATGGCAGTTACAAAATCAGGCAAATAATAATTAAAATAATGGAATATACACATATACATTATACACCCATGAGCAAAGTGAAAACAGTCCAACAAAAATAAAGTACAGTAGATTGATTTGGCAAACAAAGGAAATAAAAAATTATATTTACCAGTTAAGAACAAAACTAACTTAAGCACAAACTGGAAAACAAAACTAAAGCAAGGTGCGAAGTGGGGAATAAAGTAATGAAAACAAAGCTAACAAATATGTTGAGAGGAAAGGAAAGAAAGAAAACAAAGAATAGATCTGCAAAGTTAAATAAAGGTAGATGAAGAAGATTTATATACATTAAAGATTAACTGCAAGGGGAAAAGAACAATAGGAAAGGCAAATGCAGGAATAAATGTAGAAAAAAATAATAAGTTTAAAAAATTAAAATTCTGAAAAAGAGAAGAGAGAACAAAATGGAAGAAGAAAGAAAAAGGCGGGGGGGGTGGGGGTGGCGGGAGGGGCAGGGCAGGGAGGAAAACTCCACAGAACTGCAAAAGCCCAATGTAGAGGCAGAGGTTTATAACAACAATAGAAAGTTTGACTGAATATACACATATACATATACACCCATAAGCAGAATCAATACAGTTCAACAAAAATTAAGCGCAATAGATGGACCTGGTGAACAAAGGAAACCAAAAAATTACATCTACCAGAGCAAAATTAACTAAAGCACAAACTGGAAAACAAAACTAAAGGAAGGTGCCAAGTGGGGAATAAAGCCATGAAAATAAAACTAACAAATATGTTGAGAGGAAAGGAGAGAAAGGAAAGAAAGAAAGAATAGATATGCAAAGTTAAATAGAGGTAGATAAAAAGAAGATTTATATACGTTAAAGATTAACTGCAAGGGGAAAAGAACAGTAGGAAAAGCAAACAAAGGAATAAATGTAGAAAAAACAATAATAGGCTTAAAAAATTAAAATAAAAGAGAAGGAAAAAAAGAGGAAAACTCCCCAGAACTTCAGAAGCCCAATGTAGAGGCAAAGGTTTATGACAACAATACAAAATTTGACTGAGGAAAAAGAAAAAAAAGACAACTCAAAAGCTTAATTGGATTTCTTAGTGCCAATAAAATCGACAACTACAATGGGGCAGGAAGAGGAAAAAAAATCCAAAATCTGCAGAACAAGTAAAAAAATAATAATAAATGTTTTTCTTGAGTCACTGCTGTTGGAGTCCTTCCCCATGCTGGGAATCACAGTCCAATTTACCTCCCTAGGATGCCCTCTAACACTCTACTGATTCTCTGTACCGCTGTGGGGGCTGCTCAGATTTTAATCTGGTTCTACTCCTGTGTGTTCTTGCCTCCAATGTCCACAGCTATTAGAGCTAGTGCATTTTCTTTTGTGGGAGCTCTCAATGGCCTTTTATATATTCCATACACACAGAGTCTGCTTAGTTGATCATGTGAATTTAATCTACAGCTTGTACAGCTGGTGGGAAGGTTTTGGGTCTTCTTCCTTAGCCGCACTGCGCTGGGTTTCAATTGTGGTCTTATTTCCACCTCTACATGTGGGTCGTCCACTGGGGGTTTAGCTCCTGAGGCTGCCCTGGAAGGCTTGGGTTTGCTCCTGTGAGGGCCAGGTGTGGAGGTGGTGCAGGTGCTTGGGTCACAGGGGTTCTGGCAGCACCAACTCAGGGGAGTTGGCAGGTAGGGTAGTAGGAAATACAGTGCTCTAGAAGGGTATGGCAACCAGTATTGGCCAATACTCTCCAGTATTCTTGCCTGGAGAACCCCATCTCTGACAGAGAAGCCTGGCAGGCCACAGTCTACAGGTCGCAAAGAGTTGAACAGGACCGAAGCAACGCTGTGCGCATAAACACAAGACTTTCCCCCCACCACCCCGTGGCAGCTCTGCCCCAGGGAGAATTGATTGTGAAGGTGGTGCAGCTGCTTGGCTTGCAGGGACCCTGGCAGTGCCAAGTGTGCAGGGGACACGGACTGCCTCCACCGCAGGAGTTATGGCCCTATCAGAGTCTTTTTTCGAGCCTCTTGTAGCTGGCGATCAGAAGGCCTCCTTGGCTAGTCTTTCTCCTTAGCTCCGCCCGTTCAGGCACTTAGAGGGATCCCTTGCCTGGGGTCCTTCTCTGTTGTTTGGCGCTCTATTTTCTCATTCTGTGAGAACACATGTGAATAGAAGCATTAATATTTAATATAACTACACAGTTGAGACCATTTCACAATAAATGACTGGAGGAGTCTGAAATTTACCATCTTATTGACCATTTTGGGCATTTGGTATTAATTATTTTATGTTGAATATCCTCTATTTTTTTTTTTTCAGGAGCTAATTAGGCTGTATTTCATTTGGGAAACCTCACAAGGGAAGGGCTCTTACCTGTAGACATTTTGAAGTTAATTCTTTTTTAGCTCTTATTCTAGCAAAAATAGGGAGTGAAGATATTCCCATTGTTTTCTCATTCTCTCCCCAGCTGTCCTTTGTTCTTGTGTTAGGCCCAGCTCAGGGGCTCCTTGGTCCTTCTGACAGCAACCAAAAGAAAGAATGAGGAGTTGGCTGCCAGCATCTGGTTTGATTCTCAAATATTTAAATTCCATGTTAGTGCTGGTCCTGCCCATACACAGCCCTGGGAGAAATCATTACTAAGACAATAGTTAATGTGATGAAAGAACAGGGGACAAACATGGAAATAAAACACTTAATGGCAACTATTTTGTTAAACAATGCAATATTATTTGAGAGAGACATTCCATTTTCTCTCTTGGATTATTAATATTTTTAGGTTAATTTCCCTCTGTTTTGTATATTGCATGACTTGAATAATTTTATATTTAGAAATATTTTGGAATGGAAACCTTTCCTATATTGCATATGGTGAAACTTAGCTTCCCTTTTAATATCTTTAGTTTTTGTTTTTTTTTAAGATTTCTTGTGTGGACCATTTTAAAAATCTTTATTAAATTTGTTACAATATTGCTTCTGCTTTATGTTTTGTTTTTTTGACCACAAGGCATCTGAGATCTCAGCTCCCCAATCAGGAATCGAACTTGTACCCCCTGTATTGGGAGGCAAAGTGTTAACCACTAAACTGCCCGGGAAGTCCCATCTTTAGTATTCTTAAACAGACTTCTTCTGGAGAATGCGAATAGAAATATTTAGTACATTCCTATGAAATGCCAATATTGTTCTCTCTTTAAAAAATTAGTAAATATTTATAATATATAAAAAACTCTTTCTTAAAAAAATAATGTGTTAGTGGTGAATTTGGTCATGGTCATAGAAGCTAGACCTTTGAGAATGATTACTGAGATTCATTTTAAAACACCTTTATGTTCTCTCTTGTATTAAAACACATCACAAGGGAATGTTTAGTCTTCATTCTCCTGTGAGGGAGAAGTTGGAAGTCAACCCTGAAAGGTACATTCACAGAGGATTGCCATGATGGAACTTGTCTACTCAACTTCACAGCAATGCTGAGTTTATAAACCTCAAAGTTTCTTTGCTCCCAGCTCTTTGCTTGACTTTTCCATCTTGACATTAGCTCAAAGTGAGGAGTAAAGGATGATAACTTCAAGTTGTGAGTTCTGTGTCTTCAACCTGTTGACCTGATAGGGCCCAATCCTGTTAGTTCCTGTGGGATGGTGATGAATTTGTCATTTCTTGTCTCCTTGCAGAAATTTCCCCTTCTGTCTCATGTTCTGATTTCCAGTGTACAATTAAGGCTAAAACTCTCTCATCTTTGTTGTTGTTGCTTGGCTGGCTGACACCAGTGTTCTTGGGTGATCTTTGGTTTGACACTACTGGATAGCATGGTTTGCTGTTTGCAGATGTATGCATTGCTATAAGTAAATTTGGGCACAAAAGATTTAGAAAGAGAAGAATCCACTGATAGCATAATTTACAAAGAGATCAGTAGTTTTGAAAAAGTATTCATCATAATACTCAGTTCTTAAATGGCTCTTTGTTGTGGTGCGAGGGCTCTGCTGCCCTGCAGCGTGTGGGATCTTAATTTCTCTACCCGTGATGAAAGCTACATCACCTGTACTAGATAATGGATTCTTAACCACTGGACCACCAGGGAAGTCCCCATTGTGCTTGATTTTTAAAAAGTGGGATCTGTCCATCTCTGTTCTTTATCTACTTTATCAATTAGAAGCAGAGTCTCTATCTTATTTGTTGGATTTTTGTAAAGATAAAGCTACTTTCACAAGTATAAGCAACAGGGCATATTAAGACAATAGTCTAGATAATCCAAGCCCCAGATTACTTTGATATTGCCCAAAAATTGTAGGAAAAGTATACCTGAATCCATATTACCACCTACCTTGAGTTTTCACATATAGTTTTGGGAGTTTTTTCATCATCAATTATAAAAATAAATCACAATAATAAATATTTTTGGCCAGATTTCAGCCCTGTTCACAATTCTATTTTTTTAAATAAACTTGAAAAATTTTTAGAACAGAGTTAGATTTGTAGAAAAATTGAACAGAGAGTTCTCTTTATAGTCTACACACAGTTTCCTCTACTATTAATGTCTTTATTATAACATAGTGTATATGTATGGTATATTTGCCCAAATTAATGAATCAATATTGATATATAAATTATCATATCAATAATAAGATAAAGTCCATACCTCATTTAGACTTTCTTTGTTGTTACAAAATGTCCCTTTTCTGTTTTAGGTTCCCATCCAGGATACCCCATTTTGCTTACGTCTTATGTCTCTATAGGGTCTCCTTGGCTGTGACAGTTTATATAGACTTTTCCTTGTTTTTGATGACTTTAACACTTTTAAGGTGCACTGGTCAGGTATCTTATAGAATGTCCCTCAACTGGGGTTGGTCTGGTGCTTTTCTCATGGAAGGACTGGAGTTAAGGATTCTGGAAAGAGAGAAATTAGTAGAAACAATCTGCCACTTTCAGGTGGTTCAGACAGTAAAGAATCTGCCTGCAATGCAGGAGACCTGGGTTTGATCCCTGGGTTGGGAAGAATCCCTGGAGAAGTGAAAGGTTACCCACTCCAGTATTCTGGCCTGGAGAATCCCATGGACTGTATAGTCCATCTGGTCACAAAGAGTTGGACATGACTGAGTGACTTTCACTTTCACTTTTCATCACATTGCATCAAGGGTACATACTGTCAGTATAACTCATCACTATTGATGTTGACCTTGATCACCTGGCCAACGTGTAGTGTATGTCAGTCAAGGACTCTTTCAATAGGCAAATCCCCACTGCATACTAAAAAGACAGTAAAGAAATTTCTTTATGTGTCACCTGTTAGGACACAGTTTTACTTGAAAGAAACTGTACCTATAATGTTAATTTTGGGCAGTGAGAGATTGCATGAATATAGAATGAAACAAAACTACCTATAATTGACAAAACAATTGAATTTCTAATAAAGTTTCATTTGATTTTTAAACGTTTGCAAGTATGAAAAAAAAACACAAAAATTGCATCTAATTGTTCTGAATCCTATATTGTAGTAAACACTAGACTTTTTACTACTAAAAGACAAATGCTAATGTAATTTATTCATTAAAATATTTGAACATGTTGCTGTGCTGGTGTCACAGAGATATATGTTAGAATTACAAACCAAGGTTTTACTTTTTCTTACCTGTGGGCCTATTATTTGTAGGAAAAGTAGGGATTAGGGAAACTACCAGACATTGGGAGAAGAGTCAGGTCATTAACAATGTTAAAAGAAATGATAACTCATGGGCTGTGTAATATGACTATGAAACATTGTCTGCATAAAAGTTAGTTGTTGATAACTGGAACTTCCATCAACCAACCCAGATGCAGTCATTAATCAATGTTACATACACAAACAAAGAAGACTTATTCACAGGGGAAATTTGAAATATGTCAGCAAAGCATTTTCTCCCCATCTTGCTTCATTTCATGCTGGCCAAATATTTAGAATTTCCTCTTCTTTGCTCTCTAGTGGATCAGCCATTGGCCTGTATCCATGAGAAGGCAATATGCCCAGTTGAACAGTATATCCAGTACTTTTAAGAATATCCCTGGAGATTAATTTCATTTGATCATTTACAGGAGAAATGTTTAGTGAAATAATATTAACACTCTGTAGGATGACATAATATACAAAACTACACTTGCCTGATGAGATGTTTAATAAAATTGAGCACCAGTTCCCAATCAGACCTATGAAAAGAGGGAATAAGAATATTGTTCTTCAAATGAAATAATATTTGTGGCAATGTGGATGGACCTATAGATTATCATACTAAGTGAAGCAAGTCAGAAATAGGAAGACAAATGCCATATGATATCACTTATATGTGGAATCTAAAGTATGGCACAAAGAAATTTATCTGCAAAACAAAAACAGACTCCCAGATATAGAGAACAGATTTGTGTTTGCCAAGGGGGAAGGGATTGGGGGAGGTGATTGGGGGAGGGATGTGTTAGGAGTTTGGGATTAGCAGATGCAAATTAGTATATATAGGGTGGATAAACAACAAGGTCCTACTGTATAACACAGGTAACTAATAATATTCAATATCCTAGGATAAACCACAATGGAAGTGAAAGTCACTCAGTCATGTCCAACTTCTTGCGACCGCATGGGCTATACTGTCCATGGAATTCTCCAGGCCAGAAATACAACTTCAAATGCAGTAAATCCATGGTGATAAAGTCTCCTTCATTTAGATCACCTAAATATATTCAAATATGAAGAAATATGAATCTTTTCTTAGAAATAAGAAGAAATAAGACAGATTCTTTACCAGCTGAGCCACAAGGGAAGCCCAAACCATAATGGAAAAGAATATTAAAAAGTACATATATGTACAACTGAATCATTTTGCTGTACAGTTGGAATTAACACAATATTGTAAATCAACTATATTTCAATAAAATAAAAATGTAAACATTCTTTATATGATAAAACTGTCCATTTAATATCATAGGTAAAAATCATACTGAGCTTACATATATTCAGAATTATTCACCCTCAACCTGATACAAAAATAATTCAGTACAATTCAATTCTTTTATTCAATAAAATTATGTATTTAGCAACTATTTCCTAATGCTGAGGACACAGTAAAAAGCAAAATAGACAGAGCCTTGCTTTCTCAGAGCCTAACATATTTTAATCTCAGGTTGTATGGGAAGAAGGTAGAAAGATGAGAAACACATGCATAGATGCAATGTCGCATGGTGAAAAGTGCAATGGAGAAAAGTAAAGCAGGAAAGGCTTAGGAAGCACAAGGAGAGGAAGTAATTTTAAATAGGGGAGTCAGGGAAAAAGCATCACTTAGAATCTAACATTTGAACAAACACGTGGAGGTGGTAAAGGGGTGAGCCATCCAAATACCAGGGAAGAGCTTTCCAGGCATCCGTAGTAGCAAGTGCAAGGGCCCTGAGGCAGGAATATATCTGATATGTTCAAGTAATAATAGCATCTCCTGTAACTGGAAAGAATTTAATGAGTACTGAAGTCTTAGGTTGCACAGATGGAAGAGGCAGGCCATCTAGAGCTTTGCAAAGAAGTATCAAGAATCTGTCTGCAATACAGGAAACATAGGTTTGATCCCTGGGGTTGGGAAGATCCCCTGGAAAAGGGAATGGCAACCCACCCCAGTATTCTTGCCTGGAGAATTCCATGGACAGAGGAGCCTGGTGGGCTACAGTCTATGAGGTCACAAAGAGTTGGACACAACTGAGTGACTAACACTTTCACTTTTCATCAGGATTTTGGAAGATTTTGAGCAGGAATGTGACAAAATCTGACCTAACATCTTGAAAATCACTCTAATTGCCCTTTTGGACTGTGCTAAGGAGGCTGTTGCAATAATCCCTGTGAGAGGGCCTTGTGGCTGAGATAGAGCGGTGATGCTAGGAAGGACTGGGATTCTGGAAGTGTTTTGAAGGTACAGTCAGCAAGTTTTGCCTACACATAAATGTGGATGTGAATTTCTTTTCAGCATGAATAGCAGGATGGAGTGGCTTTCACAATGGCTATTTTTCAGAAATTTCTATTTTCTTGTCCACATAATAACGTATAAAAAAGAAATGAGCTTTAAAAGGAACTCCATTAGAAAACTATGGTTATATACTTAGAAGAGCTAAAATAATCAACCAAAGCTATTAGAGATAATAGAACAGTGAGAAAAACTGCTGGTCAAAAGACAGAATCACGCAGAGAAGTCCTATACTCTAATGCCTTTATTATCCAGCTAAAAATATAATAATAAAAGACTTCCAATTTATGATAGCCAAAAAATTGAATTATGTGTTGATTAAACTTGTGTGATAGTATATAAAACATATTAAAAAAAAACTACAAAATTTTCATGGTGGACCAAAAGGCCTGAATGTGTAGAAAAATACATCCTTTTCGGAGAGGAAGGTTGAGTGAAGGTGGCAATTTTTTCTGTTTGTAGTTTTAAGACACCTTATGGCTCAGACAGTAAAGGTTTTACCTGAAATGCGGGAGACCAGAGTTTGATCCCTAAGTCGGGAAAATTCCCTGGAGAAGTAAATGGCTATTTACTCCAGTATTCTTGCCTGGAAAATCCCATGGTTGGAGGAGCCTGGCAGGCTACAATCCATGGGGTTGCAAAGAGTCAGACACGACTGAGTGACTTCATTTCCCTTCACTTCTTCAGTTGAAATACCAATGACGTCACTGGTGTTTTAAAGAGTTCAAAATAACTGATTCTATAGTATTCTTGGAAAGATAGACAAAAATATGAAAGTGTTAATGAAGAACTAATAATGATAAAATATATTTTTAAAAAATAACAATAATTGAGCTGGTATTAGAAGGAAAAATACAGATCATTGAAATAAAATAGGGCATGCATAAATAATTTTTAGTACATATGTAAAGATAATACATGGCAAATAAGTATAATAGAATTATATAGAACAAACTTATTCTATACATGCTTCTGGAGTAATTTTATTTCAGTGTGGCAAAAGACAAATTTACCTCAAAAATTAAAATAGAAAACTAAGTCGTATACAAAGAGATAGTTTATTTAACCAAAGACAGAAATCATTTTGGATTATTAGAGAAGTTATAAAGAAAAAAATGGGCAAAGGTTTTAAAATAAAATTCAAACTTCTGTACAATTAAAATAAAACAAAGATAAAATAGCAGCAAAATAAAGAAAAAAATTTTAAGTTCTTGCAGGAAGTCCAAGTGTCACATGCACAGTTATTGAATGTTTTACAAATTTACCTTTACAACAGATAGAAATTTAATAGATAAAATATGTAAACAGCTTATAAAATCCCCAAAACCACCAGCAAATCTCCAATAGACAAATATATGTGTACATATATATATATATATATACACAAATGGAGAATAAACAAGTCTCACAAGAGAAAAATTGCTTAACCTCATTTATCAGAAAATAAATAGAAATTAAACTCATTCCAGAGTAAATTACACACCTATTAAATCAGTCAACATCAGAGGAAGTGCTGATGAATCTTGAAGCTGCCTCTTGCACTAGAGATGACGCTGGAAATTGATTCATTTCAACAGGGCAATATTTTAGGCAACATGAAACTAATTTTAGCTTTATTCTAGTAATCTTAGTATGGGGAAGTGTGTGTATGAAAATAATTTAAAAGGAAAGCAAATGTTATCTGTATAAAGCTGAGTTACAGTGGTATTACCTTCAATAGTTACAACAATAACTAGAGAGCAAAAAAAACAAATATTCATCACTTGATTATAATGATGAAGTAGCCTATAGTTCAACAATCTGATGTGAGCTGTTTATTATGAGCCTAAGGTGAGGAATAAGAAAAGTAGTTATCAGATAAGGATTATAGTAGAAAATAGCAAAACACAAAATTTTGACTATGATTCAAATATCACAGAAGGTTTACCTGTGCTTAAAGATGAGAGATGTTACTATGAAAGATAGTTGAGTCTTGGTAAAGGAGTCTTGGTAAAGGACTTTGTGATGTAATTTGTGTAGAATTTTAAAAAATCAACATTAAAGAATTAACAGGAACATCTGCATATACTAACGGATGAATTGGAGGTATTTGGGTGTTACAAGAAAAGTACTGATTTGCCTGTTTCCTATGCTTTGTCTTCTTTACACAGTATTGCTCATTTCATTTTAGAACTGGTGTGGCAAAAATGTCAAGGCTGTTGGCACCTGCATTCTGTTAGCCCTTTGGGAAGGAGAGTCCTGGCTGTAGGTGGACTGGTGGAGTAGGTGGGTTGGTGAAGCTGACCAGGCCATGGTGCTGCATGGACAACATATGTCCTAGGGTTTGGGGACAGGGTTGGAGTCTTGTGGAATTAGAATGCTGGGCAGAGGACAAAGGCAAAACCAGCTGTGTGGATCCAGCCAGCCCAGCAAGGAAGTGGCTTATGAAGGCATATGTATTGGCACAATACAGAATATCATGGACTCCTTTCTCTGGTTTAGAGCTAAGATGGACTGCATTTGCTGGTGAGTGGCATCTGAAACTCCCCTGGGTGGCCCAGGGAGGCCAGCAGTGGGGCTACCATCCACAGTTGTACTTCAGAGGAGTAGGCAGAGAATTTTGTTTGAGTCTGGGTCTGAGCAACAGCAGGACAGGATGGGTTCTGGGCTCAGGTCCCTGAAAGACATTAGGGAGAGTGCCCAGGTAAGCTTGCCCTTATGTAGGCCTTGTATGGAGTGGTCATCCACTCTGGAACCTTGTGCGTTCATGTTAGGCAGCAGCTCCCACTGAGAGGCCTGGCATAGGGGAGGAGGGTGTAGGCGTGAACCATCCCTCTGGGACCAGCATCTCCCAGAGCACATTGTCCTGGTTGAAGCAGAAGAAGAAAGAAAGCAAAAACATGGGAACTCTCTACTGAGATTAAAACCTTTGAACAAAGGTGCTTCAAGCCCTCCTTAGCAGATTAACATATCACTGTTTCTATGCCTCCTTCATGTTTTCTCAACATTTCTATGCATTTTCACCTTTCTTTTTATTTCATGGGAAGATACAGCCCTCTGCCCAATGACAGCCCCTCTGTCTGGGAATCCATTCTCCTTCGATTCTTTTGGGCTTTGTATGTCCTTTGTCTTTTCATCTTGCTGGCTTCTTTAAAATATACCTGTGACTCTTCTGCTTTCAGCAGCAACAACCAACAAACAACGATGTCTTCTCCTAACCCTATGAGCTCCTCAATCTATACCTTTCTTCTTGTCCATGAGCTGATCATGCCCTCTTTGAACAATTACAATAAAACTTCTATCTTCCTCAAATTGGGACACATGGTTTCGAAGGTATTGGCCTTCTGTGGACCCCTTTGTCTGGCAAAGCAATAAAACAATTCTTTTCTACTTCACTCCCCAAAAGACAACTTTATTGAGGTAAAATTGACATGCAATAACCTGCACTTTTTTGGTTGCACTGGGTCTTCATTGCAGCTCACAGGTTTTCTCTAGTTGTGGCAAGCAGGCTCTCTAGTTCCAGTGCACGGGCTTAGTTGCCCCATGGCATATGGGATCTTAGCTCCTTGAACAAGGATCAAACCCATGTCCTCTGCATTGGAAGGCAGATTCTTAACCATTGGACCACTAGGGATGTCCAAACCTGCACATACTTGAAGAACACAATTTGAAAGTTCTTACACGTTTACACATCCTTAAGATCACCGCCATCGTGAAGATAATGACACAGTCATCACCACCCACGTTTTCCTCATGCCTTGTGTTAATCCCTCCCCTCTGTGGACCCTTTGCTATATGTTCACTCCTTCCTACACCAGTCCTATTCCCCAGGAAACAACTGACCTGCTATCACTATGCATTAGTTTAAACAATCCAGAATTTTATATGAATGGAATTACATAATATGTATATTTTGGTCTAGTTTCTTTCATGCACTGTAATTATTTTGAGATTAATCCACATTGTCTGTATTGATAGTTCATTCCTTGTCTTTGTCAGGTTGAGAAAGTTCCTTTCTACTACTAGTTTGCAGAATTAAAAAAAAAATCAGGAATAGATGCTGAAATTTGTCATTTGCTTTTTAAATACATCAATTGAGGTAATTTTATGTTTTTTTTTTCTTTTTTAGTTTGTTATTATGACAAATTACATAGGTTGCTTTCAGAATGTTAAACCAACTTTGTATTCTTTGGATAAGCTTTGGCTGGTCATGATATATTATCTTTTTAATATATTGTTGGGTTCTAGTTTCTATAATTTAGTTTAGAATGTTTGCATCCTTGTTCATGAGGGTTACTTAATTTATAATTTTCCTTTCTTATATTGTCTTTATCTGATTTTGATATCAAGGTAATGCTGACCTTATAAAATGAGTTCAGAAATATTTTCTCCTCTTCCATGTTCTCAAATAACTTATAAAGAATTGTTATTTCTTCTTTAAATATTTGCTATAATCAGTGAAGCCATTTGGGCCTGATTTTGGAGGGGATAAAGGGTGGGAAGTTTTATTTATTTCAAATCTCTCTTCTTTCTATTCATTTTGTATTTCTGAAAAAGTCTTTATAGCTTTTGCTTTTGAAAGTCACTTTTGTTGGATTAAAGAATCCTAACAGTTTTCCTTTAAATTTATTAAAGGATGTTGCTCTGCTGATTTCTGATAAGAAATCTAATGTTACTTTTACCTTTGTTCCTGTGTGTGTGACATAGGTTTGTTTCACTCTGGTTGCTTTCAAAATAGTTTCCTTGTCACTGATACTGTGCAATTTGATTACAATGTGACTTGGTGTAGTTTTCTTCATGTTTCTCACGCTTAGAGTTTGTTCATCTGTAATGTTTAATTTGGGGAAGTTTTAGCCATTATTTCTTCAAATATATTTTCTGTATTTGCCTTTCTTCAGGGATATAAATTACATGTACACTAGGCTGATAGAAGGGACCCTACAGTTCACAGATGCTCATTTTGTTTTATTTAGAAAAAAATTTTTTATCTCTTTCAATTGGCATAGTATATACATTTTCAAGTTCACTAATTTCTCTTTCTTTAATATATAATCTCCATTAATCCAAACCAATTTTTTTTTCTATTTTTGACATTGTAGTTTCTAATCTCTGAAAGTTCAAATTGGTTCTATTTTGTATCTTTCATATCTCTACTTAATTTTTTTAACATATTCAATAAAATTACAATAACTCTTTTGATGTTCTTTTCTGATAACTTTAACAAGTGTGTTAGTTCTGGATGATTTTTATTGATTTGTCTGTTATTTAATGGTCATAGTTCCCTACTGCTTTCCATACCTGGCAATTTTTATTACGTGTCAGGCATTGTAAATTTTGCCTTCTTGGGTGCTGGATATTTTTGAACTTATATAAATGTTCTTTAGCTTTGTTTTGGAACACAGTTAACTTACATGTCTTGCTATTCAGATTTGCTAGGCACTGATCAATCTATGGCGAATTATTCCTTTTTTCCCAGGTGGTGCAGTGGTAAAGAATCCACCTGCCAATGCAGGAGACACAGCTTTGATTCCTGGGTCGGGAAGATCCCCTGGAGGAGGAAATGGCAACCCACTGTTGTATTCTTGCCTGGACAATCCCATGGACAGAAGGATCTGGCAGACTACAGTCTATGGAATTGCGAAGAGTTGGACACAACTGAGTGAGTGAGCATGAGCATCCTTGCTACTGAGGCAAGAACTTTTTGAGCATCCTACCTAATGCACCATGAATTAGGCTTTCCTGACTGGATGTATGAACAGGTACAATTCCTGGGTCTGTGTGAGAACTCTGTCCATCTTGGTCCCCCCTGACTCTCAACTTTGTCTCCTAAATTTGGGGAATCTGATTCCACTTGGGATTCCCTCTCCTTTCTGGGGCCCAAAACACCTTTAGCCAATAATCTGAGACAGTTATAAGGCAAATTGTGGATCATTGTCCTTTGTTGCCCTGCTTTCAGTATCTTAAAAAATATTGGTTCATATATTTTGTCTGTTTTTTTGTTTGTTTATTTTCGGTGGGAGGGTAAATTTTGTCCCTGTTACTCCATCTTGGCTAGAAGCAGAAGTTCTTGGAAATATATTTAAATCCTCTTAAAATACAAATATTTACATGGCTGCCATTAGAGTATATGTATCATTTTATGGTCAAATCAACATTATGTCTCAGACAGACAGTTTCTATATTTCTAAATAGCTTTCATAATTGCCCTTTTAGTAGATGCAAAATATTCCACAGTGTGCCAAATTTATTTGAGAGCAATTTATACATTAAAGAACGATTGGTTCCAAAAAAGAATTTCAGATGGCTTACTGACAAAAAGGCCTACTAAATAAGAGTAATACACTATGAATTAAAAAGAAAAACAAGGTTGAGGAAAACCAAGAAAGTAATAATGCCAACTATGATAATATCTGCTTTAATTGAAAGTAAAATTAGGCTTCAAGTATTCTGGCAGCCAAAGGTGCCAACTGTGATGAGTTCTATTATTTTCATTTTATGGATGTAGAGGAGATTTAAGGGAACTGACTGTTATTTAAGGCCTACTGCGTTCTGCTTAACCAAAGGTATAATAACATTTGACTTGATTTTCACCTCATCCTCTTGGCACCTACCCTGTGTCACAGAGCAAATGACAAGAGTAGCTTTCTGATTTCCAAGAGGAAAATGTCATAGCAAAGATTCTGGGGCTAAAGCCACCGGTCATTCAAACTATCTCAGGAGGGACAGACATTTTCCTTGTACTAAATTCCAAGAGAAATTTGTTGCATGGGGCAATTTACACACGCAGCAGTGAGTGACTCAAACATCAGAGTCTACCCAACAGCTTCACACTAAGTACAGAAGAGGTTTTTCTTGGCTTTTTTTTTTTTTCTTTGCAATAGATTTTGCTTGGGGTGACATTAAACTGTGCTTTAACTGACGTGCTCTTAGGAGGAGCTACACTGAAAGGAGGGCTTCCCAGGTTGCTCAGTGGTAAAGAATCTTCCTGCCAAGCAGGAGGCATGGGTTGGGAAAATCCCCTTGAGAAGGAAATGTCAACTCACCCTAGTATTCTTGGCTGGGAAATTCCATGGACAGAATTTTTCCTGGCGGGCTACAGTCCATGGGGTCACAAAGACTTGGATATACTGAGTGACTAAACAGCAGCAGCAACACTGAAAGGAATTACTATGCAGATTTCTTGAGATGTTACATTAGCCAAAGATGGAACTTAGTTACTTAGAGGAAAGGATTGCTGTTCTCCAAACTTTCTATTTTGCTGATTTTGATTGCTCTTGGTTAAGGTTTTACAAAGATCTATAGAGCTCATATCTTTGTTTCTTTCTTTGTTTGATAAGGGTTTGTTTTATACTAATTGATTTTTCTTCTTCAGACTACTCCATTATTCTTCCCAGTTTAATCTCTACATCTGTAACTCGACTAAAAGCTCCAGGCATCTTTGTGGAGGAACCATTATGTTTGGAACTCTGAGGTTCTCTTTCTTCTCCTCTGTCAGACTGCTAGTTTTCTTCACAAAAGCCCCATGTTCTACCCACCCCTTCTAGTGTGCTGTCCTTGACCCTTTCTTCTTGTATTTGACATTTTAGCATCCTTATTGGTGGCCAGTTTAATATTATTGAGCTCCTACTGATCTGTGCTTGATGCTTGGAGCTATGGGATTTCACAGAGAGAAATGGTGCCTGATTCTGATGTCAGGTTGTTCATTCTCTAGTAGGAGGATAATAAAGGAAAGTGAACAATTGTTGCAAAAAAAACAGTAACTTAAACGTTGTACAAACGGCAGAGGCACTCATGGCACCACTGGATCCAGCCGCATTCACTCCACTCCATCTTCCCACAGCATTTGAACTTGGGTGGACACTGATATTAAGCTGCAAACTTTTTTGTCTCTTTTCCAACTCTACCCCTTCGTTTCTACATGGTCACCTCCAGAGATCAAGTCCTGAGCCTTTGGAGTGGGAGCACTGACTCCAAGACCCTAGACTATGAGAGAACTAACCCTAGGGAGTATCAAATAGTGAGAACTCATACAAAGAAAACCACTTGAATATAAGACCCGGCATCACCCAACCACCAGTAGCACCCTGTGCAGGACACCTAATCTAAGCAACAAACAAAACAAAAATACAAACCCAATCATCAGCAGACAGAATTACCACCTCACTCAGCCTTGCCCATCGGGGGGAAAACAAACAAAAACTCAGAACAAGTCTCACCCTATATGAAGCTTACACAAAGTACTAGACCAACCTTAGGAGGGCAGAAACCAAAAGGAAGAAAGAATTCAACCTTGAAGCCTGGGAAAAGGAGACTTCAAACACAGTAAGTTAAAAAAAATAATGAAAAGGCAGAGAAATATTACACAAATGGGGGAACAAACTAGAAACACAGAAGTACAAATAAATGAAGAGGAAATGGTCAAACTACCTGAAACAGAATTCAGAATAATGATAGTAAAGATGGTCAAAAACCTTGAAAACAAAGTGGAGAAAATGCAAGAATCAATTAACAAAGACCTAGAAGAGTTAAAGAATAAACATACAGAGACAAACAACACAATTACTGAAATTAAAAATACTCTAGAAGGAATCAAAAGCAGAATGTTGAAGCAGAAGAATGAATCAGTGAGCTGGAAGATAAAATGGTGGAAATAACTTTTGAAGAGCAGAATAAAGTAAAAAGAACAAAAGGAGCCAAGGACAGTCTCAGAGACCTGTGGGACCATATCAAATGCACCAACATTCGAATCATAGGGGTCCCAGAAGAAGAAGAGAAAAAGAAAGGGTATGAGAAAATTTTTGAAGACATTAGAGTTGAAAATTTCCCCAACATGGAAAAGGAAATAGTCAATCAAATCCAAGACGCACAAAGAGTCCTATACAGGATAAACCCAAGAAGAAACATGCCAAGACACATATTAATCAAACTAACAAACTCTAAACACAAAGAAAGAATTATTAAAAGCAGCAAGGGAGAAGCAACAAGTAACATACAAGGGAAACTCCATATGCTTAACAGCTGATCTTTCAGCAGAAACTCTACAGGCCAGAAGAAAGTGGCAGGATATATTTAAAATACTGAAAGGGAAAAAAATCTACAGCCAAGATTACTGTACCCAGCAAGGATCTCATTCAAAATTGATGGAGAAATAAAAAGCTTTTCAGACAAGCAAAAGTTAAGAGAATTCAGTACTACCAAACCAGATTTACAACAAATGTTAAAGGGACTTATGTAGTCAAGAAATACAAGAGAAGAAAAAAGATCTACAAAATCAACCCCAAACAATTAGAAAGTGGCAATAGGAACACATATCAGTAATTACTTTAAATGTAAATGGTTTGAATGCTCCATTAAAAGACACAGACTGGCTGAATGGATACAAAAACAAGACCCATATATATGCTGTCTACAAGAAACCCACTTCAGACCTCAAGATATATATGGACTGAAAGTGAGAGAATAGAAAGATATATTCCATGCAAATGGGAAGCAAAAGAAAGCTAGAGTAGCAATCCTCGTATCAGACAAAATAGACTTTAAAATAAAGAAGTAACAAGAGATAAGGAAGGACACTACATAATGATCAAGGGATCAGTCCAAGAGGAAGATATAACAACTATAAATATCTATGCACCCAACATACGGGCACCTCAATACATAAGACAAATACTAACAGACATAAAAGGAGAAATTGACCATAACACAATAATAGTAGGAGACTTTAACACCCCACTCATACCAATGGACAGATCATCAAAGCAGAAAATTAATATGGAAACACAAGTCTTAAATGATACATTAGATGAGATGGATCTCATTGATATCTTCAGGCCATTCCATCCAAATGCAGAAGAATGCACCTTCTTCTCAAGTGCACATGGAACATTCTCCAGGATAGAACACATCTTGGGTCACAAATCAAACCTCAGTAAATTTAAGAAAATTGAAATTGTATCAAGCATCTTCTCCAACCACAACAGTATGAGACTAGATATCAATTACAAGAAAAAAAAACTGTAAGAAACACAAACACATGGAGATTAAACAACATGTTTATAAATAACCAATAGGTTACTGAAAAAAATCAAAAGGGAGATCAAAAAATTTCTATAAACAAATGACAATGAAAACACAACAACTCAAAACCTATGGGTTCTAAGAGGGAAGTTTATAGCAATACAATCCTACCTAAAGAAACAAGAAAAACATCAAACAGACAACCTAACTTTACACCTAAAACGACTGGAAAAAGAAGAACAAAAGAAACCCAAAATTATTAGAAGGAAAGAAATCATAAAGATCCAAGCAGAAATAAATAAAAAAGAAATGAAAGAAACAATAGTAAAGATTAATAAAACTAAAGCTGGTTCTTTGAGAAGATAGACAAAATTGACAAACATTTAGCCAGACTCATAAAGAACAGAAGAGAGAAGAATCAATTCAACAAAATTAGAAGTGGAAAAGGAGAGGTTACAACAGACAATGCAGAAACAAAGTGTTATAAGAGAGTATTATGAACAACTACATGGTAATAAAATGGAAAACCTGGAAGAAATGGACAGATTTTTAGAAAAGTTCAATTTTCCAAGACTGAACCAGGAAGAAATAGAAATTATGAACAACCCAACTACAAGCACTGAAATTGAAACTGTGATCAAAAATCTCCCAAAAAACAAAAGCCCAGGACCAGATGGCTTCACAGGAGAATTCTATCATCCATTTCAGTTCAGTTCAGTTCAGTCGCTCAGTTGTGTCTGACCCTTCATGACCCCATGGACCACAGCATGCCAGGCCTCCCTGTCCATCACCAACACCCAGAGTCTAGTTAAACTCATCTCCACTGAGTTGGTGATGCCATCCAACCATCTCATCTTCTGTTGACCCCTTCTCCTCCTGCCTTCAATCTTTTCCAGCATCAGGGTCTTTTCAAATGAGTCAGCTCTTCGCAATCAGGTGGCCAAAGTATTGGACTTTCAGCTTCAATATCAGTCCTTCCAATGAACACTCAGGTCTGATCTCTTTTATGATGGATTGGTTGGTTCTCCTTGCAGTCCAAGGGACTCTCAAGAGTCTTCTCCAACACCACAGTTCAAAAGCATCAATTCTTTGGCCCTCAGCTTTCTTTAAGGTTCAACTCTCACATCCGTACATGACCACTGGAAAAACCATAGCCTTGACTAGACGAACCTTTATTGGCAAAGTAATGTCTCTGCTTTTTAATATGCTGCCTGGGTTGGTCATAACTTTCCTTCCAAGGAGCAAGCGTCTTTTAATTTCATGTCTGCAATCACCATCTGCAGTGATTTTGGAGCTCCCCAAAATAAAGTCAGCCACTGTTTCCCCATCTATTTCCCATGAAGTGATGGGACCGGATGCCATCATCAACCCTTTAGAGAAGAGCTAATATCTGTCCTTCTGAAAGTCTTTCAAAAACTTGCAGAGGAAGGAACACTTCCAAGCTCATTCTCAGAGGCCACCATCACCCTGATACCAAAACCAGACAAAGACAACACAAAAAAAGAAAACTACAGGCCAATATCACTGATGAACATAGGTGCAAAAATCCTCAACAAAATTTTAGCAAACAGAAATCAGTAACACATCAAAAAGCTCATACACTATGATCAAGTTGGGTTTATTCCAGGAATGCAAGGATTCTTCAATATACACAAATCAGTCAATGTGATACACTATATTAACAAATTGAATGATAAAAACCATATGATAATCTCAATAGGTGCAGAAAAAGCCTTTGACTAAAATCCAGCACCCATGTATGATTAAAAGTCTTAAAAAAATGGGCATAAAAGGAACCTACCTCAACATAGCAAAGGACATATATGATAAGCCTACAGCAAACATTATTCTCAGTGGTCAGAAACTGAAAGCATTCCCCCTAAGATCAGGAACAAGACAAGGTGTCCACTTTCACCACTATTATTCAACATAGTTCTGGAAGTCCTAGATACAGCAATCAGAGAAGAAAAAGAAATAAAAGGAATCTGGATTGGAAAAGAAGAAGTAAAGCTCTCACTGTTTGCAGATGACATGATACTGTACATAGAAAACCCTAAAGATAGTATCAGAAAATTACTAGTGCTAATCAGTGAGTTTAGCAAAGCTGCAGGATACAAAGTCAATACACAGAAGTCACTTGCATTTTTACATACTAACAATACAAAATCAGAAAGAGAAATTAAGGAATCAATCCCATTCACCATTGCTGCAAAAAGAATTAAATATTTGGGAATAAACTTACCTAAGGAGACAAATGAACTGTATGCAGAAAATTATAAGACACTAATGAAAGAAATCAAAGACAACATAAACAGATGGAGAGATATTCCATGTTCCTGGGTAGGAAGAATCAATATTGTGAAAATGACTGTACTACTAAATGCAATCTACAGATTCAGTGCAATCCCTATCAAATTACAACGGCATTTTTCACAGAACTAGAACGAGAAACTTCACAATTCATATGGAAACACAAAAGACCCCGAAGAGCCAAAGCAGCCTTGAGAAAGAAGAATGGATCTGGAGGAATCAACCTTCCTGACTTCAGATTATGGTTGAATAGGACTTCCCTGGTGGCTCAGATGGTAAAGTGTCTGCCTACAAAGCAGGAGACCCAGGTTCGATCCTTGGGTTGGGAAGATCCCCTGGAGAAGGAAATGGCAACCAACTCCAGTACTCTTGCCTGGAAAATCCCATGAATGGAGGAGCCTGGTAGGCTACAGTCCATGGGGCCACAGAGTCAGACATGACTGAGTGACTTCACCTCACTTCACAAAGCTACAGTCATCAAGACAGTATGGTACTAGCACAAATACAAAAATATAGACCAATCGAACAAGATAGAAAGCCTAGAGATAAACCCATGCACCTATGGGTACCTTATTTTTGACAAAGGAGGCAAGAATATACAATGGGGTAAAGACAGCCTTTCTCTAAATGATGCTGAGAAAACTGGATGGCTACATGTAAAAGAATGAAATTAGAACACTTCCTAACACCATACACAAAGATAAAATCAAAATGGATTAAAAACCTAAATGTAATTTCAGAAACAATAACTGTACAAAAAAGATCTTCATGACCCAGATAATCATGATGGTGTGATCACTCACACTCAGCTAGAGCCAGACATCCTGGTATGTGAAGTTAAGTGGGCCTTAGGAAGCATCACTATGAACAAAGCTACTGGAGGTGATGTAATTCTGGTGGAGATATTTCAAATCCTGAAAGATGATGCTGTGAAAGTGCTGCACTCAATATGTCACCAAATTTGGAAAACTCAGCAGTGGCCACAGGACTGGAAAAGGTCAGCTTTCATTCAAATCCCAAAGAAAGGCAATGCCAAAGAATGTTCAGACTACCGCACAATTGCACTCATCTCACACACTAGGAAAGTAATGCTTAAAATTCTCCAAGCCAGGCTTCAGCAATACATGAACCATAAACTTCCAGATGTTCAAGCTGGTTTTAGAAAAGGAAGAGGAACCAGAGATCAAATTGCCAACATCCACTGGATCATCGAAAAAGCAAGAGAGCTCCAGAAAAACATCTATTTCTGCTTTATTGACTATGCCAAAGCCTTCAACTGTGTGGATCACAATAAACTGTGGAAAATTCTGAAAGAGATGGAAGTACCAGACCACCTGACCTGCCTCTTGAGGAACCTGTATACAGGTCAGGAAGCAGCAATTAGAACTGGACATGGAACAACAGACTGGTTCACAATAGGAAAAGGAGTATGTTAAGGCTATATATTGTCACCCTGCTTATTTAACTTATATGAAGAGTACATCATGAGAAATGCCGGGCTGGAGGAAGCACAAGCTGGAATCAAGATTGCCGGGAGAAATATCAATAACCTCAGATATGCAAATGACAACACCCTTATGGCAGAAAGTGAAGAAGAACTAAAGAGCCTCTTGATGAAAGTGAAAGAGGAGAGTGAAAAAGTTGGCTTAAAGCTCAACATTCAGAAAACTAAGATCATGGCATCTGGTCCCATCACTTCATGGGAAATAGATGGGGAAACAGTGGCAACAGTGGCTGACTTAATTTTTTGGGGCTCCAGAATCACTGCAGATGGTGATTGCAGACATGAAATTAAAAGACGCTTGCTCCTTGGAAGGAAAGTTATGACCAACCTAGGCAGCATATTAAAAAGCAGAGACATTACTTTGCCAATAAAGGTTCGTCTAGTCAAGGCTATGGTTTTTCCAGTGGTCATGTACGGATGTGAGAGTTGAACCTTAAAGAAAGCTGAGGGCCAAAGAATTGATGCTTTTGAACTGTGGTGTTGGAGAAGACTCTTGAGAGTCCCTTGGACTGCAAGGAGAACCAACCAATCCATCATAAAAGAGATCAGACCTGAGTGTTCATTGGAAGGACTGATATTGAAGCTGAAAGTCCAATACTTTGGCCACCTGATTGCGAAGAGCTGACTCATTTGAAAAGACCCTGATGCTGGAAAAGATTGAAGGCAGGAGAAGAATGGGTCAACAGAAGATGAGATGGTTGGATGGCATCATCAACTCAATGGACATGAGTTTGAGTAAACTCTGGGAGTTGGTGACCGATAGGGAGGCCTGGCATGCTGTGGTCCGTGGGGTCATGAAGAGTCAGACACAACTGAGCGACTGAACTGTACTGAATGCATATATACAGAATCTAGAAAAATGGTATTGAAGAATTTATTTACAGGGCATATATGGAGAAGCAGACATAGAGAACAGACTTTTGGACATGGGGAGAGAGGAGGACAAGGGTGAGATGTATGGAAAGAGTAACATGGAAGCTTACCTTACCATGTATAAAATAGATAGCCAACGGGAATTTGCTCTATGACTCAGGAAACTCAAACAGTGGCTCTGTGTCAATGAAGAGGGATGGAATAGCGCAGCAGATGGGAGGGAGTTTCAAATGGAAGGGGATATATGTGTATTTATGGCTGATTCATGTTGAGGTTCGACAGAAAACAACAACATTCTGTAAAGCAATTCTTCTTCAATAAAAAATAAATTTTAAAAAGATGGTAAAGCAATTAAAATTGCTATTATTGCTCTATTCCAATTAAATTTTTTTTAAAAATAATAAAAAAAAGTTGTATAAACAAAGCACATTTGAATGCTCAAATGGAAAAGACAGAAAATGTTGCATCAAGGTTATAATTCTTGGTATTGAAAGTTATGTAAACCTATATACTTTCACCAGAGCCAGTTTTTGCAGCTCCCGGACTTGCTTCGCCCCTATCATGGCCTCTGGAATTTAGCTCTTTGCTTGGTGGGGAGCCCAGCTGCTGTCACTGTCATTTCACTTCCTAGCACAGCCAGCCATCCCAGCATCCTTCAGAGTGTTGGCCAGACTTTGAGCCAGCTTCTATCACATACACTGAGGAAGGACCCTTAGCAGCCCTGGTGCCTACAAAGGTGGGACTGGCCCAGAAAGGTGAAAGATGTCCTTTCATTACTGTGCTCGCATGTTATGCCTTTATGTTATGTGGATGGCTACCTGAAGGTCAGCTAAAACTCTGAAATGTAAGGGAGTTCATGACCTGTAGAGCCCATTTAGCAAACAAGTCAGCTGATGGACAGGAGCAGGCTGGTAACCCCCTCACCCACTCTGATGGACCATCCCAGGGAATGAAGTCCTGTGCCTGTCTGGTCTCCATTCCTCACTACTGAGCATCTGTACTGTGACCAGCTGTAAAGGTACCGTGTGGTATCCACTCTCATCCCCTCCCGTCTCCTTCACTCTTGCTGCCCTGAGATGACATATCCCAATAATGTCCTCACGCTTGAGGCGTGTTGCTGGATGTTCTTTCTATGGCAGGGACTCAGGGTGAGGCTTTCCAAGCAAAGTGCAGAGAGAGGGAGGCAGGTGTGCTGAGGTCTGGTGTCAGTGGCTGGCATGCAGTCTCTCGCCCGCCGGTGTCCTGGGCTTCTCCATACAGGAACTCCTCCGGCTGGGCCCACTGTGGGATACACAGTTCCTCTGCCCTTGTCCACCAGCTGCAATAGCCAGATAGTTACTTTTTTCCTTATGCTTTCTATAATTTCCAAGTATGTAATCCACATGGAATCATAAACCAGAAGTCATAAAAGAGAAGTTCTATGTATTCCCTTAAATTCCAACTCAAAAACAATGACGTTCTAGAAGCTAAAAGTAACCTCTCTCTGCTCTGTGATGCCTGAACTGTTTTTAGGTCACTTTATAGCATTTATCACAGACTGTCTTGTCTCATAAATGATTCTTGGGTATCATTGCATCTACCAGATGAAAAGCCACTTGAGGGGAGAGATTATAATTGAGTTTTGTACCTTCTGCAAAGCCTATCACAGAATACAGCATATAGTAGGTACTCAACAAGGATGAGCTGAATACACTTAGCAACCCGTCCACAAGGTTAAGAGAACCCGCAAATATGTTCCTTAAATCATTACTATTATTATGGTTAATTTAAAATTCTTTTATGGAACCCACCAACAAATCTAAAATGTTTAGCAGCTCAGTACAAAGCCACACTCAGATCATACTGTGAATTTTCAAGCACCTGACAGTGGAGATTGATTCTCAGATGTTCCCAAGGTCAAGGACATTAGAATCCAATCCAACAATATGGAAGAGAGTTTTGACCCATTGGATCACCATAAGAAACTTTTCATTCACTCCAGAAATATTAATGAAGTGAATGAAAAGTTTCTTATGTCCATAGGAACATTTAAAGGTTATTGATTTCTTTCCCCCAATTTTTATTTAGAAAATTGATTTCCATTTTCCTATACTTCATACTGTGTAGTTAATTCCAAAGAATTTT
The DNA here is from genome assembly GCF_019320065.1 of Cervus canadensis. Lineage (NCBI taxonomy): Eukaryota > Metazoa > Chordata > Mammalia > Artiodactyla > Cervidae > Cervus > Cervus canadensis. Next base: position 30,969,117 of record NC_057395.1, on the reverse strand, counting down.
TGTAGTCATTACAGCAGGTGAATAAAGGGAGAAATCAGAAAAGGGCATGAGAAACTTGCCAGAAGTATTAGTAATTGCTATTTTTAGTTGAAAAGGTGGACTCCACAAGAAGATATAAGCTTGGCAGTACTCATAAAAAAGAAAAAAAAGATGACTTAATTTTCTTAAATCTTTGACTCTGGGAAGCCCTTATATAATAAGCCTGGGCCGACTTCTTCTTCTTTTTTTCCATTGACATCTTCCCAGGAAAATGCTGCACGATATGATTTTCAAGGCTAATTTGCTTTTTTTGTCTTAAGCACTGTCCCTGGCTACAAATTATCCTTCCAAGCCTCCGTAAGATAGAGTCTCCTTCAAAATTCCTAACAGGCAGCCTGGTGGAGAGATGGGAGGGAAAGAAGGGAGGGAGGCAGAGAGGGAGGGAGGGAGAGAGAGGTAGAGGGTGTCTGTCTGCCGTGTACATGTGGTGCAGGCAGGGAGATCAGAACGCTCACAGAACAGGCAGTGTAATTACATGGCCCTCGGAAGTATGCTAGCCCCACGGGGAACTCGGCTTGCCTGTCTACTTGGGGAGGAAAAGTAGATTTGGGGATGGTGGAAGGGGTCAGTTCATAACTGACTTCCTGCTTGGTTCTGGTGAGAGCATCTGCTCATCTCCAGTGACTGCCTGATGCTCGTGGTCAGGCTCTGCTCTCTCGCTCCCAGAGACTTGATTTTGCAAAAGGGAACACACCTTTCTGCAGGAAAGAAGACTCTGACCAGACTGCGAGCGGTAGGTTGACATCCAGCTTGTTTATGCAGCAGAATTGCTGAGAGATGCAGAGAAGGCGGGGAGGGGAGGTTATTCAGGCTGCCTGATTTGTCTGCAATAGGAAATGTTTTATTTTAATTGTCAGTTAAAAGAAGAGTTGCTGCCTAGGCTCAGGTGCCAGTGAAGCATCTCAGCTTTTATAATTGCGTTTGATGTGGTTTCTGTGCTTGCACGGCTTAGGGAAGCTAGGCAGGGTTCACCTTTAAAAAACCTGCAGCTTCCTATTTTTCCTCTTTTTCTCCTCCCTCTCCCTAAGCAGAATTCTCACCCCTTCTTGCCAACATCTCCTTGACCTCCCCTGCCACCCCATGTGAAATGTGGCCACTCAGTGTCTCGAGCCCTTTTGCACCTGAGTCTGGATTTTTTGCTGTTTTGCTGTAGGTTTCTGTGGATACTGTGCAGTTGCCCAGGGCCCAGGCGGACTGAGTGTGCAGGAGGTTCGTGTATGGGAATCGGAGACCATGGCAGTGCAGCTGGTGCCAGACTCCGCGTTCAGCCTGCTGATGGTAAGTGCTCGGGAGGAGGTGGGGCCCGGGCAGCGCCCAGCTCCAGCCTCTCTGCATCACACACCACACACCATGGGCTGCTGCTCCTGCTGCTTCAGTAGCTGCAGACATGTTCAAAATCTCTGCTTTATCCCACACGCTGTTCTGAAATGATTTCTTAAGTAAAGAGTCTCAGCCATGACAAAGCACTTCCAGGGAAAAGAAGCCTTAGATTTGCCATTTTAGAAACTTGTTGCTTAATGCTATTTTGAGAGATGAGTTTGCAAACAGGTGCTGAGAGCCTCCGGAAATAGATTCCCACCAACGCCTCCCCCTGGATTTCAGCATCCTCTCCCTGCCCCCCAATGTGCCTTTTTTTTTCAATCTAAATCAAGGTAATCAGGTTTGTTTGTTTGTTTATTTACGTCTTCTCCTGGCAACCGTGCAATTTTTTGCCCACGCCGTGATGGAATAGGCCTTTCATTCCAGGTGCCCGTGTGTCTACTCAGATTTCCCCGTAAAATCAGCCCATGGGGTCGGCTTGTGGCCTTTTGTGGCAGTTGGGCTGCAGAGCTGGAGAAAGCTTATCTCCCAACCACAATTGAGGAGACGGTGGCAAGCTCTGTATGGATCACTGACCTACTTTCAGTTGCTCTGTGATTTCTGTTATGTTAAAAAGGCCTCTGCTCTTAGCATATTTAAACAAACAAGGCCAGTGACATTGCCTTGTTTTTACTCAATTGACCTTTTGCTGGACTCTGGATTCAGGGTTTGCTTCTTCTGTCCTGTGGCTCCGCCCTCCTCCTCACCGTGTAGCCCACGTGTCCTGGGGATGCTGACGGAAGCAGCCCGCATTAAGCTGGGTATGTGAATGGGTGTCACAGTGACACGGGAGATTTTACACACAAAGCATAAGTACTTCGGCTGTGTGCACTGGCCTCTCCTTTCCGATGGAGAAGGGGAGATGCTGTTTTTTGGAGACCTGGGGAGTTTATTAAGGCTGCTTGGAAGATGAACAGGCTGGGAGCCTATCTCCTGGGTGGTGAGCCAGGTCAAGCTAGGAGACAGATCCTTTGGTTCTGCCTTATCCCAAATGTGGTTTAGGCCACAGAGGTACTTGAAATAATTGAGATCTCATGAGCCTCTGCTGGCTTCTGATGTCACTGGGGCAGAAGGATGGGAAAGAATGAAAGTTGTTTTCTGGAGAAATTACCCTTTGTACATTTTCCTTCCATCATAACTTCTATTGTTTGGTGATGCTTTAACCTCCATCATCTACCCATGGCCACAGAAGTGGATGGTGGGCATTTTGAATGTTTGTGACCGTGGCAGGCACTGAAGTGGCAGTAATTGTGAGGAGCAGGGGACTCCCAGGAAACTGAGAGTCTGGGTTATATGCCAGAAAAGTAGAGATGTAGCACGCTCACATGTAGGTATGCACATATATATTATCTGATATTGTTTAAATAATACAGAAATAAATTCTGCATTGTGCTAATGCAAAGCAGAAACTTGTTCTTGAGAAATGGCCTGCTTGCTTCCAGATTTCTGCTCTGAATTCTCTCTCAGGCTTCTGAGCACTGAGATATCTGTCTGTTTTCCTGGAAGCCCTAAAGTTGCATCTTTGGTACCCAAACAGCTCAACATCCTGGTCTAGCTGCTTCTGATACAGACACACGCAGGTTCTCCTGGTTCCCAGATATTCCTGGGGCTCCCAGATGTTACGGTCACCAACCCGGAAGTCTCTGCAGCTCAAACTTTATCCTCTCTTTGTCAGCGGCCTCTGCCCTCAGATCTCTCCCCAGAACTCACCTCCTGCCCAGATTAAAGGACTGTGTGCACTTCTCACTTGGAAGCAGGGGGAAATAGCTCTTGACACTGTGATGGACCTTTAGATTAGAAAACCCTGGAGCATTGTGTGTAATCGGAGTCAATGCATGTTTTCTGGTTCATGTGTTGTTCGTGGGAATTTTCCCCTATGGACTTCACTGCTTTTTTTCATCTTTAAGGGTAAAGCCTTCAAGCAATTATTTCCCTGACCAACTACATGATGAGTGCAAAAATTATCAGCAAGTCCAGAAGGAAAGAAAGAAGGAAAAGAGGCCGTTTAGCAGAGTTGCTTTGGCTGTGAGTTGAGGAAGGAAGCCATAAACATTATTATTTATTAGCTAATCAATCAGCCAATCAGTTCCCAGTATTTATGGAGTGCTCAATGACTGAGGGAAGAAGCATAGTGTAAGATCGAGAGTGGAAGCCCCCCACCCTCCCAAACACCCAGTCTGGGGGAAGGTCAATATCAGGATGCCTGATTGCAATTCTGGTTCTGTGCCTTGGAGTCACTGGGCTGCAGGGAATCCCAGGGGTGAGGGGAGGAAGGGGGAGCATAGGTCCACGCCCATTGCTTTTGGATAAGGAGTTGGCCAGAGGTTATATTCAGTGTAGCCTCTAAATGGTTCAGGGCAGATGTTTATTTGGCAGTGTAAATGGCAGCAGAGTCTAGAGGTGGAAAACCCTGTGTTCTGTTCCCGGCTCTACCATTCACTGGGTGATCCTGGGTATGTCGCTTCCCCTCTCTGTGCCTTAATCTGAAGGGGTCATGCTCATCACCAGGATTCTTTACAGCTCTGTTAGACATGATTTCAGACCCCTTGGAATAGTATTAAATATTTAGAAGAGGGCTCCTAATGCTTTATTCAGCATCGTGTCTTATTTGCACCTTTAACATGTGAACAATAGTGCTTTTGGAAATGTGTTCCCATCCATGTGGCTTTTACGCCAGGGTAAGTATGTTTCATACTATTTGCTGGAATGGGTGAGCATTAGGATTCATTCACATTCTGCTGTCAGGAGTCCTACCCCATGGAAGTCTGATTTATATTGTTGGACAAGAGCAGATGACTTTTGAGAAGTGCCTAGTTGCCTTTGTAACGTGGGGCTGGGTTTGGGCATCTGGGTGGGGTTCTGGGTTGTACTGTGTGGCTGATGAGATTCCACACAAGATGAAGGCCCTCAACAACCAACGAAGGGTGATCTTGGAGAGGATGGGTGCTAGTGGTGGGGACAGTCTCCCATGCTGTGGAAAAGCCCATCTTTCCAGAAAACTTGGGAAGCAAGTAAAGATATGTGTTTGTCACACTGTTAGGAGCTTTCAGCCTGATGTGAGTAATTGTAGAGCAGGAAGCTCATTTGCTGAAGTCATGTGAGTTTGGAACACACTAAAGCCGGGGATTCATTGATTATTTTGTAGTGACAGGATAGAGATACACAACCAAGGGGCTACCAAAATGACATTATGACATTTTAGCTTTGAGATTCTGAAAGTTCAGACACTGATTAAAATTATTTTTAATGTAAATTAGCCAGCTTGTCAATGCACATCATGTTTTTTGCAAGCAAAGTGTCTCTATATATATTATCTCATATAATCCCTTCAATAATTTTATTTTTAAGACAAAATTGTTAATCAGAATTTGGGAACCTGTCAGTGGTCACACAGCAAAAATTGATGGTGCAAAGTCTCAAAATTGAGGTCCTCTGACTCTTAAGCCAGTGCTCTGATACCATTTTAAAGCTTGAGAAACTGGCCACCAGGATCTTCTGACACTTTGGATCAGGCCCTTAGGGGGGCCTCACCTTGGAGCCCTTTTGCATTTTCCCTGTTTCTAGGTGGGTAATCCTGGCTTCCTGGTCATCATTATTCTTTTCCATGTAGACATGTAAAATCAAAAAGTGGCATACCACAAGTATGACTCAAGACATCTGGTTTGACACTAGCCAAATGAAGTATTTTTATATCTGTCAAAGACTTGCTGTGTTTTCAAGGTCCCATTCTCTCGGACTCTGTTTCTAAGAAATTTCTGTTCTAAGAGCCACATTTTACAATAGGAAAATTAAATATGTAAAAACTCTAATCTAATAAGTCAGATGAATTAGCAGGTGGTTATTCTCAATGAATGAAGAGTGTGAATTAGACTATCCAGCAGGTTCTTTCCTTTATAAAAACTTGATTTTATATTTCTGAAATTCTCTCTAATAGAGTCACTCCTTGGTTTGTTTTAAATAGATTCCAGTTGATAATCTGCTGTCTTATAGCTTTATTTTTCTCATTTCATTTCATTATAGACTCTTCTATCTTCAACCACTTTCTTCATTTGGATATTTTCTTTTTAATTAACCAAAAATTATTTGCTGAGTATATGCTCTGTCCAAAAAGAATAAAAACTGGTCACTGGCTTTAGTGGACTTATAATCTAATTGGAGAGACAAGATAGAGATATGTGGAGACTCTATTACGCATTCACAGGATGACTTCAGAGAATGACATAAGGACTGTAATAATACAGTGCATAACCATTACCAAGTGAGCTCTGGGGTATGCTGAGTTCAAAAACCCTGGGGTGCACTGATTGTCAGAATGGAGGAACTGATTAAGTTAGGTATAGTGTTGAGGAATGGATGTGTCAGGAGAGGAGATTTGAGGTGAGGAGAGTGATGGAATTACACTCAAATCTATCTTGTGTTTGGGCAATGGAAATCAACTGGTTTGCATAGAGTGGCTATAAGTAACAAAGGGTTACATGGTCAGGAGAATAGATTGGGGTGTGATTAAGGTCTAGTTCTGTTTGTTGTTGTTCAGTCACTAAGTTGTGTCTGATTCTTTGTGACCCCATGGGCTGCAGCATGCCAGGCTTCCTTGTCCTTCACTGTCTCCTGAAGTTTGCTCAGATCCATGTTCAGTGAGTTGGTGATATTATCTAACCATCTCATCCTCTGCTGCCCTCTTCTCCTTTGCCTTCTGTCTTTCCCAGCATCATGGTCTTTTCCAATGAGTCAGCTCTTCACATCAGGTGGCCAAAGTATTGGAGCTTCAGCTTCAGCGTCAGTCCTTCCAATGAATATTCAGGGTTGATTTCCTTTGGATTGACTGGTTTGATCTCCTTACAGTCCAAGGAACTCTCAAGAGTCTTCTTTAGCATCACAATTCGAAAGCATCAGTTCTTTGGTGCTGAGCCTTCTTTATGCTCCAACTCTCACATCTGTACATGACTACTAGAAAAACCATAGCTTTGACTATATAGGCCTAATTTTCACCTAAATTTGACCAGTGACAGGTGTCTATTCAGAATTTCTATTAAAACCACAGATTTTCACCAGACCCCAGTTGGTAAATGGCATAGACTAAAATTGAACTCTCCCTTGAGGAATCGTGCTCTTGAGTTAACAATAATAATCTTTATTTTTTGGCTATTCGAGGTTTTTTTGTATTTCCATACAAATTGTGAAATTCTTTGTTCTAGTTCTGTGAAAAATACCGTTGGTAACTTGATAGGGATTGCATTGAATCTATAGATTGCTTTGGGTAGAATAGCCATTTTGACAATATTGATTCTTCCAATCCATGAACACGGTATGTTTCTCCATCTGTTTGTGTCCTCTTTGATTTCTTTCATCAGTGTTTTATAGTTTTCTATGTATAGGTCTTTTGTTTCTTTAGGTAGATATACTCCTAAGTATTTTATTCTTTTTGTTGCAATGGTGAATGGTATTGTTTCCTTAATTTCTCTTTCTGTTTTTTCATTGTTAGTATATAGGAATGCAAGGGATTTCTG